>NC_141064.1:40681404-40792024 GCF_041138505.1 Cibotium barometz
CGGGTACCAGGGAAAAGAGTTCCCAAGCCCCCTAGCCAGATATTCATGCAAATTTAACGCCAGTCACACCACTTACACACCCAATATGAAATTGCCTTCTTCACCGATTCAGCTATCTTTAAAACAATCATTTAATGAAACCATAGTGTCACTGATCATAATCCTCCAAAATATTTGGTTTAATCCTAATTTCCAATCATTCCTTCATCGATGTACCTATGGCATCATTGGCAGCCAGAACGCTCACCACCTATCCCTCAGGGGCCTTTTCGATAGTTCCTAGCTCATAGTACCCAACAATATAATCACTTATAAAAATCAAGATGGAATCTCCATTGAAAATTAGCAAGATCAACCAATAGCTCCATATAAAAGAGCCATGGACTCATCCGTTGAGGACTAGCAAGGTCAATCAACCAGATCCATGCCCAGTTTCAGAAAACAACTCTTACTCCTTGTTGTTCCAATATCTTCCCCAGCGCACGTGTGGGTATCTTCGACGATCCAGAGCCCGAGCACCGTATGGTCAGCACCCTCTAGGATCCTTTGCAGGTGACCTAGCGCTTCACTCATAGGCCGCTTCCTTGATCCCTCATCCACCGTACCGGAAGCTCACCATTTAAATCGAACCGAGGCTGGTCAAGACACCTCGATCGGACCTTGCTACGCGAGACGTCCTCCGTTGACTCTCCGTCAGCTATTGTAACTTTATCAGTTAGGTCACCACCACGACCTCATTCACAAGACGATCAAAATGCTTCCCCAACATTTTTGACATAAAACAGTCATTTAAAAACAGGTCATAAATACAGTTCCTATAATGAACTCTCGTCTTTCACATTGTTTCACATCCGTCTACATTACTTAATCCATATCCAATTCATATGTATACCCATTCTCCAACCACATCTTTTTCCATCTCATCACATCTTTCCTCATTTATTCTCATCACATCTCATCCACTCGCATCAACCCATATTCACATCCCATCACACCTCATTCATTCACATTTTATCCATTCATACACATCTATCCTGATTCACATCCCATCACATCACATTCATTCACATTTTATCCATTCATACACATCTTTCCCGATTCACATCCCATCCCATCACATTCATTCACATCACATATCATCCATTCACATCTATCCCAATTTAAATCACATCTCATCACATCTCATTCATTCACATCTATCCCAATTTAAATCACATCTCATTCATTCACATCCCGATTCACATGACATCACATCTCATCCATTCACATCACATATCATTCATTCACATCCCAATTCACATGACATCACATCTCATCCATTCACATCACATATCATTCATTCACATCCTAATTTACATGACATTACATCTCATCCATTTACATCCCGATTCACATCACATTACATCTTATTCATTTACTCACATTGACGTCACATCCTCTCACATGCACATCCACATTCATACATCCACATACACATCTACATCCATTCTTCCACATACACATCCACATTCATACATCCACATACACATCCACATCCATTCTTCCACATACACATCCACATTCATTATTCCACATACACATCCACATCCATACATCCACATCCATTCTTCCACATACACATCCACATTCATTCTTCCACATACACATCTACATCCATACATCCACATACACATCCACATCCATACATCCACATCCACATCCACATTCATTCTTCCACATACACATCCACATCCACATCCATGTACTTCCCATCTCACACTTTCACATATCCTCTCATCTCATTATTCACATCCATATCCATTTCATTACATCACATCTTATCACATCCTATTTTCATCTTATCACATTCATTCACATCCTATCGCATCCCATACACATCTTATCGCATCCATTCACATCCTATCACATCCTATCACATCTCACACACATCTTATCACATCCATTCACATCCCATACACATCTTATCACATCCATTCACATCCTATCACATCTTATCACATCCATTCACATGCTATTCCCATTTAATAGCTTTTTCTAGTTTGATACCGATAATGGGACTTTTTCTAAATTTCTACCAACTGTTTGGCCTAATCAAAGGTTCTTTTTCTCGATGACTATTTCCATATTCCTTCTCAATTCCTCAATTGAATTATATTAAATATTCCTCTTTTAAATAAAAGAATTCATGGGATTTGTAGAAATCAATTCTACCCATATTTTCACTTTTGGTAAATAATCATAAATTGAATTATACCAAAATTTTCTCTTCTTCCCATTTAATTTCTTGGATCTCAAATACCATGGTAATTCCTCTTTTTGCATTTGATTATTTGCATTCGAATGTCATGGGAATTCTTCTTTTTCTGTCAATTATTTCTCATAAAATAAATTCATCTAAAATAAAATATCCATTATTTCAATATGCTAGGAATTTCTCTTTTTCCATCTAAATGATGGAATTCCAAATGTCATCGAAATTCCTCTTTTAACATTAAAATATTTCTTATAGATAAAATAAATTTATCTAAATTTTATCTTTGAATTTAATTAAAATACTCATTAATTCCAATATGCTAGGAATTTCTCTTTTCCCATCTCAATGATGGAATTTCCAAATGTCATAGGAATTCCTCTTTTAACTTTAAAAATGAATTACTAGAAATTCCTCTTTTGCTAATTACTATTTATGCATAAACATAAAAATTAACTTTTCCATGATTATAAGGAGAATCATTCAATTAATCTAGGATGATTAATCCTAGAATATGGTAGGAAATCCTCTTTTCATAATATAAATGAAAATGATTTATGTGTTTATTTTTTAAAATTTTTACTATAGCTCCACTGCTATTATTGATAATTCTCAATAAATTTAAAAGAATAAAGTTTAGTATTATTCATATGACTAGAATAACCACTAATTGGATCATTATCCAATTATGGATTGATTCTTAATTTACCATAAATTAAATAGCATAAAAGTATTAAAAGCCATTATTTTGGCCTCTAATTAGACAAGCATAGAAATTACTTTTAGATTAGAGAAATGCTTCATGAGAAGCTTCATTTGAATTGAGAGTAGGTCATAGGAATGACCATTCTTTGGGGGAGAGAGAGAAATGCTTAAAAACCATTATAAATTAAGCATAAATGGAAATTTATGTATTTCTTCATTACAATACATTAAAGAACTTTAATAGTATTTAAAAGCCATTTAAATTAATGCTTCTCAAGCTTGAGAGGGGATGAGAAGAGAAACATTTAGAGATTTAAGAAAAAGAAGACAATAATCCACACTTTACCTCCTAAATTACTTGATTCTTTGATCACAGTAGAGGCCCCCAACCAATCGATTGGTTTGGTATGTTGTTGGAGTCACCAAGGAAGATTGAAGAGGGAGAGAAGCTCCAATCTCTTCAATTTATAGAGGATTTCTAGAGGATAATAGAAAATATCATTATTTCAGTATAATACTGGCATGGTATAGTTCTCATATTTTTTTTACAAAGGGCTAAGGATCTATTTATAGGTGAGGGAGGCCTCTAACCAAGTCCAACTAGTTTCTAGAATTTTCCAGGTTAAGTTTGGCTGAATTTGGACAAGATTTGGACCTAGTTTGGCTCCCTTTTGATTTGGTTTGATCTAGGAGAGAGGAGAGATAAAAATATCATAATATTTTTTAGTTTAAAACTCCACCACACATGTGAAATAGGCGCCTTCTTGAAGAGCTCCCTTCTCCTTACCAAGGTGTCAAAATTGAATCATTATACCCAAAATATCTCATTTTTAAGTAATACTCATAGTTTTTTACTAATAATCTTGTCCTTAGTCAACTCTTCATCTTATCTGAGCATTTACTCATTTTTGGGGATTTTTCTTTTATAAATTGGATTTATCTCCTCCCCACACTTGGATTGATCCTATTGGTCCATAGGAACCTTAATTGGACCATAATCCAAAAATTTCTGAAAATCTAGACCCTTAGGCTAAGGTCCTTTATACTTCTTTTCAATTAATTCCAATTGCACATTGGAAAGTTCTTTTTGAATTTTTGTTTCAAGGGAAACCATTTTAGACACTAGGAGGATTTTTATATCAAAAAATATCTCAATTTTGGATTACCTCTCTCTAGACATTTTCTCTCTCTAGACCAAAATAGGGTAAAACAGAATCTTTCTTTTATTTCAAAGAGGGGAATAATTACAAGATTAGAAGGGGAGATTCTTGTATACCTCAAAAGCTGGAGGGAGGAATCTTACAGAGAGGGATTAGCTATGGTATACTATGAAGAAGTACATACATTACCTCCTGTGGATACCAAATGTGTTTTCTTTGTTGTCAACCAATCAAGCATTACTATATTTGGTGAATATACCTTGCACCATGGGGTGCATCACCAAATGGTTACTTATTCTTTTGGAGTTTAATTTCACCATCTTTGTAGCAGTGGGGGTTTGCACATGTCTATGCCAAGACCACCTTTCTAGAATTCTAAATGGAGAGCCCCCTCTAGGGCTGGAAGAGATGATCTTCTCAATTATCTACTATTCTACATTGAATATGTACCAGAATGGAGTGAAGACATAGCCCCCACTTCTTGGCCCACCAATGGATTTCCCACTTCTTGGCCAATGTATTTCCCATTAATTATTGCCCCATCAAGAAGGATGGAGCTAGATGCCTCATTAGGAAGTTGCCCCCTATCAAAAAGGATAGAGCTAGATGCCTCATTAGGAAGTTGCCCCCCTATCAAAAAGGATAGAGCTAGATGCCTCATTAGGAATGTGCCCCCTATCAATTGATAGTGGGAATTCTTTACAAAAGAAGGATCAAGAAGACATTGTCATCTTTACAAAGGATCAAGACGACATCGTCATCTTTACAAGAAGGATCAAGAAGACATCATCATGAAGAAATACATTCATGATAATGACTTTGTTGTCGTCCTCCTTGAGAAATGACATAAGTGGAGGACACTTTACCAAGGACACGATAACCCCTACAGTTCTCCAATCGGACTTTTATGGCCTACACTCTTTGGAGACATAATTGAGTTTGTTAAATGCTATAATAAATGCCAAAAGTTTGCTATAGTCCCCAAGAGAATGATCAAATGCCCCTAACCCCTATAATTTTGGAACAACCATTTGAAAAATTGGTTTACCTTTCATGGGTTCCATTAGCCTATAGCTGCTAAAGGAATCGAGGCATAATTCATCTCATTTGCCACAAATTATTTCACAAAATGGGCTGAGGTCAAAGCTACAAAAAAGGTTAACGTAAGATCTACCACCAAGTTTCTCTATGAGATTGTGATTACCCATTTTGGTTACCCACCAATGAGTGATCTCATGGTACACATTTTATAAATGAAGTGGTGAAGTTCTTGCTCAATAGTTCCTTAATATGGTGTGCACAAAAAGTGGCACCTTTATTGATGTTGAGATGTCAAGCTCATGAGCTGACACTCTGAAGTGCATGCATGACCGTTCGACATTTACATCACTGGTGACAGGTTTACAAGCTAGCACCGACATATCTTCACCAGAGATTCTACAACTGGACTACACCGACTAGTCCACACCTACCCACTCCACTTAGCGTGTTCACATTATGGATTGCTTGTATATACTCTATTATGTGTCTTAGTCATCTTATCTACTTTGTAGACCACTTTTGTTATGTGAAGAAGGAGAAGAATTTTCAGCCTCTCACCTTGTGTGTTCTCTTCTAGGGTTTGTGTGAGTATGTGTGTGTGCTTGCAACAGCTCAAGCTCTCTTATCCCTTGCATCTTTTCATGGTATCAGAGCCTATTTCATGCTAAGGGTTGAGCAACAAGCAAGAGAAGCACATGAAGTAGTACAAGGAAAAGAGCTTCATCATCTAGTCTTCCCCTTTTGTGTTGGCTACACCCTTGTTGGGAGCTCTTCGGGAGGAACCAGCTGTATATATGCAAATTGAGGTCACTAATTGTGACAGTTTGAGTGCAGTATAGTATCGTTGCAGAAATACAACAGTTTGTGTAGGTCAAACAAGAGTGTTGTTTTTGGTAAATTTGTGTTGTAGATAAGATGTCAAATGATGGAATAAACCATATTGTCGCAGAGAAGCTTGAATAGAAAAACTTCCATGCTTGGAGGTTTAGATTGATAAATTTCCTGATGGGAAAAGGCTACTGGGACTACATTGAAGGTGAACATGGGGAGGCACCAGAGATACTGGAGATTAATCCAACTACTACAGATGTACAAGAATTCAAGGATTGGAATCAAGGAGGAAGGAAAGTCATGTATTGGCTTTCTATCAGCATACAAGACACTATGATTGGTAATATATAGGATGCCAAGTCACCTAAGGAGGCATGGGACACCTTGGTGAAGCTGTATGAAACTAACACCAAGGCACGAAAGATTCAATTGAAGAATGAACTTCATACTGTGGAGAAGGAAAATATGTCTATGAATGATTTTGAAGATCAAGGGCATTGTGGAATCCCTTGCATCAATTGGTGTTTCTGTTGATGATGAATGATAAGGTGGAAGTGTGTTTACGTGGTCTCGAGCCATAATACAAGGTGTTCAAGATGTCTATTCAGACTCGAGAGAACATTCTCAACTTCACAGATTTGGTGTCAATTTTAATTATTGAAGAGAAGAATTTGGTGAAGATCAACAGTCTTCACAAAACAAAAACAATTCAAAGTAGCAGGCCTTCTACTATACAAGTGCAGGTAGAGGACGAGGTAGAGGTCATGGACGTGGCCAAGGTGGTGGCCGAACAGGTAATCAGAATTATGGTCAACAGCAGCAGCAGTCCCAAGATTCACAACAACACACAAGTGGAAGATGCCAGTTTAGACGCAAGGAAGGTCAACAAGGTCATGGTATCACTAAAGAAAAAACCAAAGACTAGAGTGGGCGTCACATAATGTGATAGATATGATATTAAGGTCTACATATTTTCCCATGTTAAGTCTTGAAAATTTGATTACAAGGTGACTACTACTGACACATTAAAGCATCTTAGTAGCATTTTAACTGTTGTGTAAATGTTCCTAGGTGCCACTGGTGCTGACTAAAGGAAGTAATTTTCTTTCAAGCCAATATCCCACGTACTGCAAGGCCTTTCTTCTCTGATTCTTTCTAGAGTGTATTCCAAGTTTCAATTAGAAGATTCATGCATAATTGGTTGCAAATGATTTTTGCAACAGTCTTGTTTTTCTGCCAATCCATCTCTAGGATAAATTGGTAAGATTTTGACATCTTCAGAGGGTGTTACTGGTATGCAAGGTTCTTCCACCTGTTCCCCTTGTAACCCATTGAGTTCCTTTAAAACTCCTGTTCTTATTTCCTTCTGAGCTTCCCAAACAATAGGTTTATCTTTTTCTCCTGAACTTTCAGTTGGCTTTTTGTAACCCTAATTTTTGGATCTTGTATAACAGCCAATACATCATGAAGATCCTGAACTTCTTCCACCTTCATCATTGAGTACAATGACAATTCCAATGTGCTCCTTGACTATTTTTTGTTTGTTTTAGTGATATATCTTACTCCTTGTTCCAATATCTTCCACGACGCACGTGTGGGTATCGTCGAGCGACGACCCCAGAGCCCGAGCATTGTATGGTCAGCACCCTCTAGGATCCTTCGCAGGTGACCTAGCACTTCACTCATAGACCGCTTCCTTGGTTCCTCATCCACCATACCGGAAGCTCACCATTTAAATCGAATCGAGGTTGGTCAAGACCTCGGTCGACCTTGCTACGCGAGACGTCCTCCGTTCACAGCAGTTGCAACTTTAACAGATAGGTCTCCACGACCTCATTCACAAGACGGTCAAAATGCTTCCCCAGCATTCTTGACATAAAACAGTTATTTAAAAACAAATTTCACATACAAATATAGTTCTAACAATACTTCCATCTTTTCTCATCACTCCACATCCTTTCACATTAGTCCCCATCTTTTCTCATCTTCCCACAAATTTTTTTTCTTCATCGATCCCTATCACATCACATCATTTGTAAGTGATGCCACATACATAATGTATCTTTGATGTATTTGAACACCCCACATACCTACCTTCTAGTGGCTCTCTCGTGGGCTTGATGTGAGAACCTACTAAGGACACCAATTGCAAAGCTGATGTCATGCCATGTATTACATAGAAAGATCAAACTCTCCACCAACCTCCTGTACTCCTCCATATCCACAAGTGAAGAAGCATCTTCCATAGAACACTTTCCATCAGCCTCTATGGGTGTACTCACTAACTTGCACTCAGCTATGCCAGATGCCTTCAAAATTTTCCCTACACTCTTTTGCTGAGAAACGAAGATTTCATTTGAATCTTACTAGATCTCAATCCCCAAGGTCTATAATATTAAACTCTAAACTCAACATCTCATTTGTTTGTTAAATCCTCTCTTGATGGGTGGCTACTTGTCTCATGATGAGGTTGTCCACATATACGATAATGATCATGTAGCCGGCCCACTCAGAGAAAGTATATAAATTTGCATCTGACGAGCTTTTAGAAAGACCAAACAAAAGAAGTATCTATCCATTGGTACCATGCTTAAGGGACTATCTCAGTCTATACAATGTCCTTCAAAGTTTGCACACTTTGTTTTTTGAATCTCAAACCCAAGTGCTTGCACCACATAAACCTCCTTCTTGAGATGGCCATTCAAAAATGTGTTGATTTCACATCCATTTATAATAGTAGCCACTTCCCATGAGCAGCCAAGGCTAGTACTATATGCGAATACATGGGACATGTGTAGGTGTGTCCTTTTATTGTAAATATAATTAGGTTGTAAAAAAATAAATATTTCCTTTTAATAATAATTTACACACACACACATATATATATATCAATTTATATACATACATGCATATGCACAAGAGAGAGAGAGAGAGAGAGAGAGAGAGAGAGAGAGAGAGAGAAGAGGGAGAGAACCATTTTTGTATTTTCATTCAAAAGAAATGTTTTTATATATATGTCTATATATACATGAATATATGCATATATACATGTATATGCAAATATATATATATATATATATATATATATATATATATATATATGCTCAAGCCATTCACCCCAATTCACGTGCAGTGCCATAATTCTGCTGGAAAAAACTAGCACCGATAGAAATGCGTCATTCTCCTTCTGTGATGTATATTAGGAAAATCCCTCTTAAGGGTGGTTAGATCATTGGTCAAGGACCCTATAACTCAAATATATTTGCATATCATTGATCGAACAATGGGAAACAATGAAAAAACCAGTCGCCTTCTTCTCATTAAATTTGCAATGTTCATTCCTTGATAATTTGAGCTGAAGTTGTGACTTGGAGATTTCAACCTCATCAAGGCCAAGCACCCCATTCCAAAATCTCAATCAAAATTGCTTCCAATTTGCTCAATTGAAGCCTCCATCTCGTAGCCATGTTTATCACTTGAATCAAATTATTAAGAAAAAGCTAGCCAAAATTGGGATCCATTAAGGTCAAAATTAGATCATTAGTTTATATGCAAGCCAAGGAATCCCTCTCTCATCTCCAAATCTGCTCTACCTAGCTACATTAGTCAATTTAGGTGAAAAATTTCTGCATCTTAGCATTTTAACCATTTTTAGCTCATTTTTTGCACCATTTTCACTACATCGAGCTGGGACTGCATCAGTTGCTTGTGGCTTAAGCAGTAGCCACCATAAAAAAGCTATGATATTTTTCTCCAGTGACTCTTTCCAGCATGTGGTTGGTGTAAGCCAAGGGTTAGCTGTCGAACTACTGTGGTGGCAACATTAACCTTTTTAAGGTTAACACATACTTAAGCTTCACTCTAAACTTTCCATTATTTTTCGGAGAATGATCACTAATATTGATGGTGACAACCACTCGTCTCGGTGTGCTCAATTTTATACCTAAATTCTGTGTCAATCTTGTCTAGCTCTCTTTGTTCATATTTGGGATTCATGGGATATGATCTTTGTTTGGATGGTTTTGCACCTTCATGGAGAGGGATGGTGTATTTCATGACATCCAAAGTAATCCCCTTTGTGCCAGACTTCATGTGATATGC
Organism: Cibotium barometz; assembly: GCF_041138505.1. Lineage (NCBI taxonomy): Eukaryota > Viridiplantae > Streptophyta > Polypodiopsida > Cyatheales > Cibotiaceae > Cibotium > Cibotium barometz. The sequence goes on from NC_141064.1 coordinate 40,691,494, forward strand.
TCTTTGTTTGGATGGAATATTTCACCACATCCAAAGGAATTTCCTTCATGTCAGTGTATTTCCAAAACACATCCTAAAATTATTTGAGCAAGTCATCCTTTTTGCTCAAGGGTGAAGTCTTTGGCAATTAACATGGATTAAGTTTTTCACCTGGGCCATCAAGATTTACTTCCTTGACCTTGGCGGGGCCATCATATAAAATATATGGATCTTTTGTCTCTTTCTTTGAGCCTTATTTGCTATGTACCAATTTGTCCTCGATGTTGTAGGACTTAAAGTATTCTAGCACTTACCTTAGATCTTCCTCATCTTGAAATATATAATCATGAACTTAGTACCTTGAGGAGACATCATGTGGCAATGAGTGGGGGGGGGGATATCCCACATGTGAAGTTAGCTATGTGAAGTAAAGAAGGAGAAGCCTTCACTAATCCTCATGCACGCCACTTTGCCCCGGGTAGCAAGGAGAAGGTGCAGGCTGAAGGGTGGCTAGGAGGTGGGAGTGGGATCCTTGTACTCATCTCTTCACATAATTACAACATGGTATCAGAGTGGGGAGATCTATGGCCTGGTGGTTGGTTTCCATTGGCATGTATTGTTTACTGAGTGGTGTCTTGGCATGTGTCACCTTGGCTAAATCATGGTGATGCATCTGTGAGATGGTCGTCCTAGTGGTTGTGTGCTTTATGGCATGCACGCCGGCCTGCTAGCTTGGTGGTCTGTGTTGCATGGCTCTAGCATGGCTTTGCTAGTTAAGGAGGCATTGATGATGTTCTCTATGTAGGGTGTTGATTACTGACATGGCTTGATTAAGGTTTGACCCCCTCTTCACGATTAAGGGGGGTGTTAAAATATATGATCATGACCTTGGTACCTTGAGGAGGTGCCATGTGGAAATGAGTGGGGGGGTAATATCCCACATGTGAAGTTAGTTGTGTGAAGGAAGGACTATGCAAAGTAAAGAAAGAGAAGCCTTCACTAATCCTTGTGCATGCCCCTTTGCCTTGGGCAGCAAGTAGAAGGTGGAGGGCTGATGAAGGGTGGTTAGGAGGTGGGAGTTGGATCCCCATACTTGGCTCTTCATAGAATTACAACACTTAAGTCTCAATGAGCTCTTTGAGTTTAGATTCCTTCTCTACCTCACCCTTGAATTTATTGAGCTTTCTTTTTGGTAGCTCGATAGAGCTTATCTTGCTCGAAGCCCTTCTCATCACTTTTATAGACCATTTAGAACACTTTCTTGACCTCAATGGTGACCTTGTTTAGGCTGGGTGGTTGTGTGGGTAATGTAGAAGTTGATCCTTGCATAGAGGAGTTCTCACACACTAGATGAAGTACTAGCTACTTTGGCTTGAAGTTGTTAGCTCCCAAAAGGAAAAATGTACTAAGCATGAATAAGGAGTTATTCCATTTCATTAAGTCATGCAGATCTTGTTCCGAGATTTTGTAGAATAGTATGATCCATGTTTTCCAAGACATGGACCTAATCCTTAAAGTCATCAGGCATTGAGAGAGGTTCTCAATCTTGGTTCTCATCTTTACTATCAAATAACTTGTTGTAATATTTACACATGTTAATCGAAGTGGTTTGGATAGTTATGTTAAACTCATTAGTGAGAATGCATCAACCAATGGGATGAGTTCCCTATCTTCAGATTTATCTTCAAAAATGGTTTCGTTTGTATATATAAATGTGATTAGTTTCTTAGAACTACCCTCACTTTTCTCATGTAAGGTCTTTTGAAGATCATCGTGTATGACCCTCTTCTTTGAAAATTCATCACCCATAAATGTGTGGTGGAATCTTAGTCTAAAGTTCTTGATCTTTACATATTTCATAGGATAGTTATAGGTGGTTGTGTTCCCCCATCATTAAGCTTTATCCCATGAGTCTTGACTAGGAGTGATGGGATACCCCAATCCTCCCAAAAATCCTTGGTGATTATGTTGACACCAATACCACTGTCTAAGATTGGGGAGACCATAAGGCCCTTGTACATAATAATTAACATGACGTTTATTTCATTACTTTCAAAATAGTATCCAACTTATTCATGGGCACTTTTGTTTGTCCTTTAGTTTTGGTTATGGAGGAAGGATGCTCAATGGGGCATGGCTTGTCCTCATCCTCCCTCAGGTTCACATTCAAATGTGTGGGCTCTTATCCCCATTCATCTAATCAGATACATCTCTCTAGCATTGGAAATTTCCTTGCAAAAGATAACTTATCACAACTTGGACCTCCGAGGATAAGAAGGCTTTGAGGCATTCTATGTCCCATGGGGATGACACTCATTGGATCCATACTTACTGTGAGGTGGGATAGGACCTACCAATGTGTAAGGGATGTGTACCAATCCTTCCCTAAGAGGTGGCGTGACTTGTTGATCTAGGATAAAATGTTATGTTAGCTATCATGTCCTTGGAAGGCCAACTTTAACCTCCCACCACCATTGAATCCTCCCTCACTACTTTTAGCAATAAGGGGCTTTGTTAGATTGGTTCCAAATATAGAGGCCTCGAAGAATTGGTTTCATTTGCAACCTTTTAAGAATGGTTATGGGTCTTTGGTCTATCTAGGAGAAAATGTTACATTAGCTATCATGACCCGTGGAAGGCCAACTTTATAACATCCCACCACCATTAAGTCCTCCCTCACTACTTTTAGAAATGAGGGGATTTTTTGGATTGGTTCCATATGTATGAAAAGATTGGTTCCATATGTATGAAAAGATGTAGGGGAGAAGGGATCTTGAGCTCTTGTAAAAAGCACACACACACACTCACAAACCCTAGAAGAGAACACACAAGGTAAGAGGCTAAAAATTCTTCTTCTTCTTCTTCACACAACAAAAGAGATCTACAAAGGAGATAAAATGACTAACACAAATACTAGAGTACATACAAGCTGTTCATAATGTGAACACGCTAAGTGGAGTGGATGGGTGTGAACTAGTCGGTGTAGTCCAACTATAGAATCTTTGGTGAAGATATGTCGGTGCCAGCTACCAAACCAGCCAATGGTGTAAATGTAAAATGGTCATGCAGGCACATCTTAAGTGTTAGCTCATGTTGAGCTTGATATCTCAACACTCACCCTCAAGCTCAACTCTAGCTCATGAGCTCCAAGCATATCTCAAAATCTATAGAGCTTCTCAAATCGCAAGGCCTTCGTGAAGATGTCAGTGACTTGATCCTGTGTGCTCACATAGGCCAAGTCGATGTCACCTGCCAAGACTCTCTCCTTGATGAAGTGGTAATGTACCTTAATGTGTTTTGTCTGTGCATGGAAAACTGGGTTCCTGGCCAACTGTACACTACTAAGATTATCACAATATATGACAACCTTTCTCTCCACATGCAACCCCAAATCAGCAAGTAGCTTGCATAACCAAGCTACCTCACACGCTGCCTCTGTAGCTCCTCTTTACTTTGCCTTTGTACTCAACAAGGCAACTGTGGGCTTCTTCTTGTTGCTCCATGGCATAGTAGCACTCCCCAATGAAAATGTAAATCCATTTGTAGATCTCCTATCTGAGATGCTACCTGCCCAATCTGTATCTGTGTACCCATATAGATTTAATGGTACACCTGCTGCATAAAACAATCGGATATAGATTTAATGGTACAGCTGCTGCATAAAACAATCGGATACTATTAAGATGTGGTTTGCGTGGAACTTGCATAAACTTGCTCTCTAAGCCAATAGTGTAACTCAAATCTAGCCTACTGATTGTGACATAGATCAAACTCCCCATAATCTTCTTGTACATAGTGGGGTCCTCCAACACATAACCTGCATCCACACTAAGCTTGCTATGTTAATATAATGGCACTAAGATTGGATTATAATTAGCCATCCCATACTTGGACAACATGTCCAATACATACTGGCTCTGTGGGCAGCCAAATACCATTAGGTGTGCGAATGACCTCAGTGCCTAAAAAGTAGTGCAGATCTCCCAAATTCTTCATGTCAAACTTCTTTTTGAGAAGACTTTTCACATGCTCAATCACTTCCAAATTGTCACCCCCAACAATAAGATCATCTACATAGATGGTGATGATCACAATACCCTTATCACTCTTGCACACATACAAAGAGTAATCTGCATATGCCATATGAAAACCAATAGTGACAAGATACTAAGCAATCTTGTCATGCCATGTTTGTGGAGCTTGCTTCAACCCATACAAGCCTTAAAAATTTGACATACATACTCTGGGTGTGACCTGTATCCTCAAAACTAGGCGGCTGATCCATATACACTTCTTCTTGCAAGTCACCATGCAAGAACACATTTTTTACATCCATTTGATGTAAAAACTAGCCTTTAGCTATGATTGTAGCCACTGCAATCATAGCTCTCATAGTTGCCATCTTTGCAATCGAGGCGGCAAACATCTCCTCATAATCAATCCCTGGCTACCAATCTAGCCTTGTATCTATTTATACTACCATCACTGTTATGTTTCACCATATACACCCACTTACATCTAATAGCTTTCTTGCCTTCAGGCAATGACACCAAATCCTAAGTCTCATTTTCATACAATGCATCCATCTCCTCATCCATAGCTTTCTCCCAATACACATTTCCAATAGCCTCATCAAAACATGTGGGCTCTACAACCTGTACAACTTTTGCCATATAAGCATAGTGATGTGCCACATAACCATCATAAGTCAACCTTTGCACATGATTTTTGACTCTTCTAGATCTTTGTAACTTTGCATTCATGGCTTCCAAAGCCTTCTTTACACACGTGTCTTCATTGTTGGAATCCCAAGATCCTTATCAAGGCTTATCTCCAAGCCACTAGACTCTCCCTGCAAAAATATCATGAATTCCAAAGGGCTCAACCACTTTCTCTTTGCTTTATGTGATGTACCAACTACATTTCTAGGACTGGTATTATGACGTAGCTTGCCACTCCATGGTCTATCAACAGAACCACTACATGAGGACTCTCCTGTTCCGCTCAATGATTGTGATTGTTGACTTGCATTCTGTGCAACCACATTTCCACTTACATTCAGTCCGAACAACATTTTTTCAGCAGTATACCAGCTACTCATCTCATCAAATACAACATCCTTGCTTACCCTCAATTCATGAGTAGTAAGATTATAACATCTGTATCCCTTTTGCACAAGGGAATACCCAATAAACATACATTTTTCTGCCTTTGGATCCAACTTAGTATGCAACTCATCTGGCACATGCACATATGCATGCAATAAATCCAAAATTTTTCAAGTGAGATAAATCATGTGCCTTGCCAGTAAACTTCTCCTCTAGTGTTAGATCATGTATGGCTACAGTAGGAGTCCTGTTCATGATATAAACTACTATAGACACAGCCTCAATCCAATAGCTATGTAGCATACTCTTCTCTGCCATCAATGCTCATGCTACTTCTACAATGTGCCTGCTTTTCTGCTCAGCAACTCCATTTTGCTGCGGAATGTATCTACATGTAAACCTTCTCTGAATGCCATTCTTTTGAAAGAAATCAAAGAATTAGTTGGAGAAGTATTCTCCCCCTCCATCTGACCTTAGGCACTTCACATGCTTCCATGTCTGCTTTTTAGCCATGGCTCTAAAATTCTGAAAATGAGTGAAAACTTCACTCTTTTCCTTCATAAAATACATAATGTGAACACGCTAAGTGGAATGGATAGGTGTGGACTACTAGTCGGTGTAGTCCAGCCTGTGAATCTTTGGTAGAGATATGTCGGGTGCAAGCTACCAAACCCACTAGTGATGTAAATGCCAAACGGTCATGCATGCGCCTCGTGAGTGTTAGCTCATGTTGAGCTTGACATCTCAACAATGTAGAGGCCCTGATAATTGGTTTTTTTTTGCAACCTTTTAAGAACGGTTATGGGTCTTTGGTCTATCTCAGGAGGCCAGTGGGCAAAATTTGAGGCTCCCTTATAGGATCTATGATTGGCCAAGGAGAAGTTATTCATATAGTCCCCCTTAATTAAATCACAAGATTCCAAGCCAAGACAAGTGCAGCAGCTAAAGGCTCCTGAAAGTGGTAGTAATAAATGTTTTGGGCATGGGGGTTATTGTCACTTTGTTGAGACAATCATGGTCAAACTTTAAATTATAACATGTGCCTCCATAAGGAATTATGACAGGGTTTAGCATGGGATTCGTAGTGCTTAAAGCACTTGAGGGATTTATGGTGTAGGGTATTTGTGAGGGCACTCCCCAATGGACCTTTATATCAAAAGAATTGCATCAATGACCTCCTACACACCATATTGTTGAGGTCTATCATTCTTTGTTGCACCATGGCTTTTAAGGGTGAAACCTATGCATAGTATATGGGTGAAACCCATAGTATATTGTTGAGGTCTATCATTCTTTGTTGCACCATGGCTTTTAATATAGAGGCATAATATATGGGTGAAACCTATGTAGGATACCCATAGGGCATTGAGAGATCAAGTTCATCCGAATAGTGTTGGTGTGATACATGTGTGGTGTGCATTAGTAGTAGGAGTGTGTGGATAATAATTGGCCATGCCCAATAGCCAATTGTGTGGAAATTTAGTGCTACATTAGTATGGTGCAAACTTATCATTATGTGTCTGTGGATTTTGGAAGATTGAGCGTGTGTGGAGAGAATGAAATGAAACAATGGCTTCTCCTATTCTTATCTATGTTTGAGAGAAAGCTAATCAAGGCTTATGCAAGTGTTATTTATACATCCCCACTCTATTTACATGGTATTAGAGCATAGTTTACTCTCATATTGAGTGAAAATCCTAAACTGTAAGTGGCTGGAGATTGAAGCTATGAAGGTCACCATTAAAGCTTTGAAGGTCTCACCATTGACATTGTGAAGACACCATTAAATTGAATGCAAATCATAGAGCTTGCCAAGTGGTGAGTTAAAAAAAAATCATAGGTATTTGGAATCTAAAGGAATAGAAAAGTTAAAGCACTGCATTGAAGCTTACAAGTGAAAAATGTATGCAATTGAATTGTGCTAATTTGTAAACTTGTGAAGGAAAATACTATAGATTCCCTGAATAGTAATAACATTTTCCATGCTTCTCAAAAGTTAACTATAACGCAACAAATAGAAAGCTTGTCTTGCATAGATGTGTTTAGACTACTTAAACATTAGATTGTAGCATTATGAATAGAACAAGATAAGGGTGCAGATTTGGGATGCTTGTTACAACATTTAGTTGAAGTGTTAATGTATGTGAAGTTTTCCCACAAGCTTGGTTGAAGATTACTATTATAGGTCCACTCACTAAGAGAGGGAGAATGCCATCACAAATATTTGCTAAATGTACTCATAAAAAGAACTATTCCCCTCCCTTAAACTAGTGTGTGCCACCCACACCAATGCAATGAGAAGAAAGTACAAAGAGTGTTGCACAAAGAAAGGTTCACATAGAAACTCACATAGAGATTTGGATGTTGGATTTCTTAATGATCCAAAATTCCACTCAATTGATGCACAAAAATAGCCCACTTAGCAACTAATGCACACGCTTAATAATGAGGAGAAATGCTTGTAAACAAATCACATGCACCCAAACACTAAGGTGCATCCTATCAACACATGAAGGACCATGCTCCCATGCAAAGGAGCTCTGATTATCATTATTAAGCTATCATCAATGTGCTCAACACATGAACAAGCTACAAAAGAATAAATAGATGAGAATAAAGAATAATGGAATGTGCTCAAGAAATAGCCCATAAACATAATCAAAAACAAATGCTACTGAAGTGTTAATGAAGAGAGTATTTCCACAAAGATCACTTAGTATATTAAGCACTACGTAAGTACACAAAGTATGCACTCTACTCTCTCCACTTAGCTAGTGAATAAGTAGAAGAGCCTATTTATATAGATTCATGTGAGGAGGAGGTGCCTAGAGGCCTAGAATCACTCCACCTCTCCTAAGATCTCTCACACCCGACTCACCTAAAAGGTGATGGCTAGAATCAAGGAGTCACGTACTTGACCTACACAGAGTAATCAGGTAAAACAAGAGCCTTTTAACCTTAGATCACTTATTCTAAGGTACCACTTAGGGTTTCCCACAAAGGTTTGCACTAAGGATGGATGCTAGATCACATATTTTCTAACACCCTGGATTCTCTATGAGAAGCAAACACTACAACAAACCCTCCCTTAGCAAAACGGGCCCAAAATGATAGGTTTTTCCAAGCGCATTGCTTAAACAATGATGAAAGCGATGACTTAATTTCTAAAAATTTGGACCCTTAGGCTAAGGTCCTTTATACTTCTTTTCAATTAATTCCAATTGCACATTGGAAAGTTTTTTTTGAATTTTTGTTTCAAGGGAAACCATTTTAGACACTAGGAGGATTTTTATATCCAAACATATCTCAATTTTGGATTACCTCTCTCTAGACATTTTCTCTCTCTAGGCCAAAACAGGGTAAAACCGAATCTTTCTTTTATTTCAAAGAGGGGAATAATTACAAGATTAGAAGGGGAGGTTCTTACACCTACACACCTCAAAATATGGAGGGAGGAATCTTACATCCTACCCCACTTAAAAAACGTGAGATATCCTTATCTCGTAACAACTAGAGGACAACTCTTTCCCTTAAGATTCAACTGATTCTGGGGTTTCTTATAGTCTGGTGAACCCAATAGAAGCCCAAGATAAAGATCCCTTATATAGAACTCATCATCAGATTACAATTCCTTCAGATCATATCATTCATATCCTTAACACAATTATGGTCCATTACACCGAAATTTCCATCTGAACATTCCTCCAAGGGAAATTTCAATTATACAGGTTTTTAATTTGTCATCCCTTAACTTGATTCACTGGGTCAAGTGTTAACAGTAGCAATCTGTCAGTACAATCCACTAATCTCATAGTGATTTGCTGAAGTCATTATCGTCATTCCAGTTTACGAACATCATCACATGGACTCATCCCATTCATCGTCACATGGACTCATCCCATTCATCCTCATTGTGGTTTTGCTGAGCTTATCGTTTTTCAACCAAAATTCAGGAACCATCATTTTTCAATCAGAATCCAAATCAACTCATCAGTTCTCAACCAAAATTTTAAAATCATATCAACCACATTCGAATTCATCATCTGGATAGCATTTTTGCTTATAATTTCAAGTCTTAGATTTACTTGTATATTAACTTCCAGTAAAGAGCTGCAGTTATATCCTCGATATATATGGGTAGTCACAGTCCTTGGAATTATAAGGTAAATACCATCATGTCTAGGCCTTAAGCAAGTCAAGGATTCCATGCAATCGTACTTCCATATGAAGACCCAATTACTAATTTATGAATTTTAGTCTGAATATCAATTTGTATGAATTTCATCACACAATTACAATCTTTTACTGCTACTTCATAAATTTTTGACATTTTTGGCTTCTCGATTGATCCACATTAGTCAATTTGCTCTAATATCGGCTGAAAGATCCTTGTTCCCACTACGCAATGAATTCAAGGGTGCTAGCAATGGAAGTAGCACTTCTTGCGCAAGGCAGGGTCCCTCACTCAAGGCCTCGCCCATGAATATCCGGACAAGAGACTAATCCCAGGAACCCGAAAAAACTTCCCTCACACGGAAAGCACGGACAATTCCTCCAGGATATTTTTACTCTTACATAGTCAAAAGCCTTAACTAACTGAATTGATCTGGCCGAACCCGTAAGTCCCATAGTCAGATCAAGGAAAAGATTGCACTTCGATCATAGAGACTAACAATTTTTTCCTCATTGAGAGGCACAACCGTTGATACTTTTCCATAGAACAACTTTTATCTGGGATTTACTTCATCTATCGTACCATAATAGAATTGAGTCTCATTTTAGGGATCCATCAGTCCAGCCCACTCCCGTGGGTTAGCCAACTGCCCAACCACTACAGTGATGGGATCCATTTCAAAATTTGGTTAGGTTTTGTCCCGAGTGCTAGGAAAAAGATTTCCCAGGTCCCCTAGCTGGATATTCATGTGCAAACTTAAAACTAGTCACGCCACTTACACACCTAATATGAAATTGCCTTTTTCACAGAATTAGTAGTGTGATGGAGGTATTGCTTTGTGTCAGACAAAGTATATTGAGACACTGTTGCAGAGATTTGGCCTTGAAGACTGCAAGCCTATTGCTACTCCAATGGAGACAGGTTTGAAGTTGAGTCTTCATGATGCTGGAGATCATTTTGATGTCACACTCTATCAGACAGCTGTTGGTTGCCTCATTTATGTATGCATTACGAGGCCGGACATTCAGTTTGCAGTCTCACAGGTGAGCAGGTTTATGCATAGCCCAGGGTCTCAGCATTGGAAGGCAGTTAAACGCATCTTTCGCTACTTGAGTGGCACCATACATCTGCGGCTATTTTATCCCAAGGGGGGATCGTTGCCATCAGATTTACATGCTTTTTCGGACTCAGATTGGGCTGGTTGCTATGACACAAGAGTGTCCACAAGTGGTTTTTGTTTCATGCTCGGTAGCTCATGCATATCTTGGTTGAGCAAGAAGCAACCTACTGTGGCCACTTCTAGTTGTGAAGCTGAGTATAGAGTAGCTTTCAATATTAGGTGATTTGGACTATTCTGAAAACCATGTGCAGTCAAATATGCATGTATCTTTTCATACCAAGCTCGTGGAGCTTGCTTTAAACCATATAAAGCCTTTTTCAACCTGCACACTTTGTTTTCCTGCCCTCTTTGAACAAAACCATGAGGCTGCGATACATACACCTCCTCATGCAAATCTCCATTCAAGAACGCAGTCTTTATGTCCAACTGATGTACATTCCAACCATTATGAGCTGCCAATGCACAAATGCTATGAATGGTAGTCATACGACAAGTGGGAGCAAAGGTCTCATAAAAATCAATGCCCTTTTCTTGAGCATAACCCTTTGCAACAAGCCTAGCCTTATAGCGATCAACAATGCCATCTGGCTTTCGTTTCAACTTAAAAACCCACTTACATCCAACGACCTTTTTACCAATAGGCAAATCACACAAAGACCATGTACCATTCTTCATTATAGCATCATATTCACTTTGCATTGTAGCCAACCAATTTTTTGATTTTTGTGCCTCATCAAATGAAAGAGGTTCTTCCTCTTCACACATACTAGACACAACCAAAGGATAACAATCTCATGCATAAGAGGCATGCTGAAAACCTGAATGAGTACGACTAGACATAGGTGCATCAATCTTACTATCACGCAAGGTTTGCACCAGCCATTTAGGCATACCTCTAGCCTGCTCATTTTTAGCCCTATCCTCATAAATTACATCCTGTAAATCTGCATCAGAAATAGGCTGATCTATGATGTCGTTTGAAATGTGCATAGGCTGAATATTTGCCTCATTAGGACTTACATTTGAATTCCCACCTGTAAACAAAGGCAACAACGTATCAAATACATCCCGTGAGCTCACACCTGTCTCTTTGGTACATGATAACAAAGGCTGCACAGCATCTTCCACAAAAACAACATCTCGACTAATCAAGATACACTTTGACTGCGGATGATACAATCTGTAACCCTTGCTCTCAGCACTGTAACCAACAAAAATGCATTTGACAGCCTTATCATCCAATTTTCTATGTTATTGCATAGGCACTAAAGCATAGGCCAAGCAACCAAAGACACGCAAGTGACCAATAGAAGGCTTCCTGCCATGCCAAGCTTCGTATGGAGTAACAGACTGCAAGGCCTTAGTGGGGCACCTGTTGAGTACATATGCAGCACACATGACAGCCTCAAGCCAAAACGCATGTGGCAAAGCTTAGCACTTGACCATACATCGTGCCATCTCCATAAGTGACTTGTTTTTCCTCTCAGCAACACCATTTTGCTGAGGGGTATACGGCATTGTACAGTGGTGTTTTATGCCACGACTAGCCAGAAATGCATCAAACTCTTTAGACATGTACTCCCCCCCTCGATCAGAACGGAGGGTGCCCACAGTACAATTAGACATGTACTCCCCCCCTCGATCAGAACGGAGGGTGCCCACAGTACAATTAGATACATTTTCAACCATAAGCAAAAATTGTTTGAAGCACAAAAACACTTCGGACTTTGCCTTCAGTGGATATACCCATGCATGCCTTGAGTAATCATCAATGAAAGTCACGAAGTACAAGTGTTTACCAAATGACGGAGTTTGCATAGGCCCACATACATCACTATGTACAAGTTACAATTTGCGAGTGGCCCGCATAGGACCATTCTTTGGAAACGCAGAACGCTGCATTTTTTCCAAAATACAACCTTCACAAACATGTTTCAATGGTGCTTCAAGAGGGGGCAATGAAGCAACCATATCAAATTTCTGCAGACGCAGCAAACTGGCAAAGTTCAGATGACCAAAACGAGCATGCCATAGTTTTGCATTTGAAACTGCCTTTTCATCAGAAACTACATTTGCGGAATCTTCCACACACTTGTCATAAGAATTGAGCCTATACAGCCCACAAAACAAGGTGCCAGATACAATAATCGTATCACCAGAAGTCAAATCATGAACAGTACATCTGTCATCCACAAATTTGACTACAAGTCGAAGTCTAGCAAGCGCAGAGACAGACAATAGATTCTTCTTTATCCCTGGCACATACAAAGCATCTGAAAGTGTGAAAGCCCTGCCATTTGCAGCAGTAAGCATAATTTTACCAACGCCCTTCACTGGGTAAGAAGCATTATTGGCACATGCGACAGTATTCCGATTAGGGAGACAGCCTCAAGACAAGTGAACATATCACGATGCGAGGTAATGTGCTTTGTAGCACCACTGTCAAAATACCATACATCAGAGTCAACAGAAGCTGCCAAACATGTATCATGTACAGATGGGTCATACTGGCAATACATGCTAAACGCCCATTCTATATCCTGCACAACATTTGCAAAATCTGCATTTGTAGAAGCATCTGCTATTGTGGCTGCATTTGACTCTTTCTTCTTTGCCTCTTTAGCCTTTAGCTTAGGGAAATTCTTAATGACATGATCAGTTGCCTTACAATAGTTGCACCTAATCTTTTTCTTGCCTTTATCAAGAGCCTTCTCAGACTTGTTGTTGCTACCTGTGGAAGGAGAAGAAGTTGCAGACCTACTAATAGGAGAAGAAACAGTGGAAGGGGCTGCCTTACCACTTCTTCTCTGCTGGGCAGCAACAAATGCCTGATAAACTGCACGCTGCCTAGCCTTGTTTTGCCTAGACTGCGCTTCTTACAAGAGCTTGTTGACTAAAGTGTCATACTTGACAACATCAGGCCTGTCCTCAGTAAACAAGTCTCCACGTGGAAGCAAAAGTCTGATATGACTCAGGTAAAGCATCAAGAACAGTTTGCACAAGAGAATGATCACGAATAATCTCACCTGCAGAAATCAAATGTTCCTTGAGATCTTTAATCTCAGCAAGAAAAACATTCATGTCATCATCTTCCTGCATAATCTTTGATTCTAGCTCTTTACGTAGGTAAGAGATTTTTGCCTCGTTACGACCTGCATACAAACCAGCTAGAATATCCCAAGCCTATTTTGCTGTTTTAGCTGAACAAATATGTGGAGTGATGTTACGTTTGACAAAAAGTGCAATCAAGGCATGAGCCTGCGCATCTTTACCATCCCAACGAGCTTGTTCAGCAGTGGGTAAAACAGCAACAACAGTACAGCTACTAGAACCTGCAACATCCTACATCCACATAACTTGGACGTACATCCATACCCTGCACAATGTTCCACACTCCTTTTGCAACCAAAACATGCTGCATCATGTATGCCCAAAGTGGGTAGTTGCTGTCTCCATCCAATTTGTCATCAACAGACAACATACGAAATACATCATTGCTGTTATCAGCCATGGCCTGACTGAAACTGATGCAAAAGCTACTTGTAATGAAGCAAAGATTGAACAGAAAACAACTCCTACTATGTAGCACGGTCCACAATAGAATACATATGCCTATTTTGTAAAAAACTGCACTGTCAAAATTTTTGCACAAAGTGATAAGCGAAAATACCTGTACAGAACTTGCAATGCAAAAACGGAGCCCGAAACGACCTCCGATTCAAATTCTTAGAACGCAAAGCCCTACGGGATGATCTGCAGAGTGTAGGGACCTGCAACAAGCGCTCGTGAAAGCTCACCTCGATCGGAGAACGTGAGTCGGAGGGTGCTAGCGACGTAGCCCTGGGAGAGCCGATGCCTGCTCTGATACCAATTGTTGGAATTAGGGTTGCAGGAATGCACACAAAGCTTGGAAAAGAAGAAGCAAGAATGCACACAACACACAATGTATTAGATTATGTTAATGCACTAAAGATAAGTTAGCCCTAGAATGATGGGCGTATATACAAGCCGGGGGAAAAAACCTCCTAAAGAGAGAAAAAGTGCCCCGACGGTCCTAAGTGTGTTCACACACATCACTGCCTATATATATGGCAACATCCATAGGAACCTTAATTGGACCATAATCTAAATTTTTTAAAAAATCAGGACCCTTAGGCTAAGGTTCTCTTTAGCTATTTTCAATTTATTCCAATTGCACATTGGAAAGTTCTTTTTGAATTTCTGTTTCAGGGGAAACCATTTTAGACACTAGGAGGATTTCTATATCCAAAAATATCTCAATTTTGAATTACCTCCCTCTAGACATTTTTCTCTCTCTAGGTCATTTAGAGAGGGGAATAATTATAAGATCAGAAGAGGAGGCTCTTACACCTGCACACCTCTTTCCTTATAGTCTGGTGAACCCAATAGAATCCCAAGATAAAGATTCCTTATACAGAACTCATCATCAGATAACAATTCCTTCAGATTATATCATTCATATCCTTAACACAATTATGGTCCATTAGACTGAAATTTCCATCTGAACATTCCTCCAAGGAGAATTTCAATTATACAGGTTTTTAATTTGTCATCCCTTAACTTGATTCACTGGGTCAAGTGTTAACAGTAGCAAACTGTCAGCATAATCCACTAATCTCATAGTGATTTGCTGAAGTCATTATCGTCATTCCAGTTACGAACATCATCACATGGACTCGTCCCATTCATCCTCAGTGTGGTTTTGCTGAGCTTATCGTTTTTCAACCAAAATTCAGGAACCATCATTTTTCAATCAGAATCCAAATCAACTCATCAATTCTCAACCAAAATTTTAAAATCATATCAACCACATTCGAATTCATCATCTGGATAGCATTTTTGCTTATAATTTCAAGTCTTAGATTTACTCATATATTAACTGCCAGTAAAGAGCTGTAGTTATATCCTTGATATAAATGGGTAGTCACGGTCCTTGGAATTATAAGGTAAATACCATCATGTCTAGGCCTCAAGCAAGTCAGGGATTCCATGCAATTGCGGTACTTCCATCTGAAGACATAATTACTAATTTATGAATTTCAGTCTGAATATCAATTTGTATGAATTTCATCACACAATTACAACCTTTTACTGCTACTTCATAAATTTTTGACATTTTTGGCTTCTCGGTTGATCCACATTAGACAATTTGCTCTAATACCGGCTGAAAGATCCTTGTCCCCACCGCACAACGAATTCAAGGGTGCTAGCAGGCGAAAGTAGCACTTCTTGCTGCGCGGGGCAAGGTCCCTCACTGGAGGCCTTGCCCACAAATATCCGGACAAGAGACTAATCCCACGAACTCGAAAAAACTTCCCTCGTCCGGAAAGCACGGACGATTCCTCCAGGATATTTTTACTCTAACATAGTCAAAAGCCTTAACTAACTGAACTGATCTGGCCGAACCCGTAAGTCCTATAGTCAGATCAAGGAAAAGATTGCACTTCGATCATAGAAGCCAATGCTTTTTTCCTCATTGAGAGGCACAGCCGTTGATACTTTTCCATAGAACAAATTTTATCCGGAATTTACTTCATCTATCGTACCATAATAGAATTGAGTCTCATTTTAGGGATCCATTAGTCCAGCCCAGTCCCATGGGTTAGCCAACCGCCCACCAACCACTGCAGTGATGGGATCCATTTCAAAATTTGGTTAGGTTTTGTCTCGGGTGCTAGGAAAAAGAGTTCCTAGGCCCCCTAGCCGGATATTCATGCAAACTTAAAACTAGTCACACCACTTACACACCTAATATGAAATTACCTTTTTCACAGAATCATGAAAACTTAAAACTAGTCACACCCCTTACACACCTAATATGAAATTGCCTTTTTCACAGAATCAACTGTCTTTAAAATAATCATTTAATGAAACCATAGTGTCACTGATCATAATCCACCAAAATATCCGGTTGAATCCTAATTTCCAATTTTTCCTTCATCCGTGTACCTATGGCATCATTGGCAACTAGAACGCTCACCACCTATCCACTCAGGGGCCTTTTCGATAGTTCCTAGCTCATAGTAACTAGCAATATTTTTACTTATAAAAATCAAAATGGAATCTCCGTTGAAGATCAGCAAGATCAACTAATAGATCCATATAAAAGAGCCATGGACTCATCCATTGAGGACCAACAAGGTCAATCAACCAGATCCATGCCCGCATTTAGAAAACAACTCTTACTCCTTGTTCAATATCTTCCACGAAGCACATATGGGTATCTTCAGCGACCCAGAGCCCGAGCACCGTATGGTTAGCACCCTCTAAGATCCTTCGCAGGAGGTCACCTAACGCTTCACTCATAGGCCGCTTCCTTGGTCCCTCATCCACCATACCGGAAGCTTACCATTTAAATCGAACCAAGGCTGGTCAAGAACTCGATCGACCTTCCTACACGAGACGTCCTCCGTTGACTCTCCGTCAGATCCATTCTTTCACATACTTATTCACATCCATTCTTCACATACACATACACATCCATTCTTTCACATACATCCACTCACATCCCATATCATTCATTTACATCCACTCTTTCACATACATCCACTCACATCCCATATCATTCATTTACATCCTGATTCACATGACATCACATCTCATCCATTCATTCATTCACATCTATCTGATTCACATCTCACATCACATCTCATCACATCTATTCACCTCACATCTCATCACCTCTATTCACATCACATCCATCCATCCATTCATTCATTCACATCTATCTGATTCACATCACATCTCATCACATCTATTCACCTCACATCTCATCATATCTATTCACATCACATCTCATCACCTCTATTCACATCACATCCATCCATCCATTCATTCACATCCATCTGATTCACATCACATTTATTCTCCTCACATCTCATCACCTCTATTCACATCACATCCATCCATCCATTCATTCATATCTATCTGATTCACATCACATCTCATCACATCTAGTCTCCTTACATTTTATCACCTCTATTTACATCACATCCATCCATCCATTCATTCACATCTATTTGATTCACATCACATCTATTTACCTCACATCTCATCACCTCTATTCACATCACATCCATCCATCCATATTCACATCTATCTGATTCACATCACATCTATTCACATCTCATCACCTCTATTCACATCAGATCCATCCATCCATTCATTCACATCTATTTGATTCACATCACATCTATTCATAGAATTTAAACATAGAATTTAAGAGAATTATAATTTTGATATAAAAATTCTTTATGCATTTTTGAAATATTTGAAATAAAAATAATTCCTTTATGCATCTTTCTATGCATAAAAATCAATTTTAATGAGAATAACACTTTTGAAATAAAAATAATTCCTTTATGCATCTTTCTATGCATAAAATCAATTTTAATGAGAATAATACTTTTGAAATAAAAATAATTCCTTTATGCATCTTTCTATGCATGAAAATCAGTTTTAATGAGAGTAACACTTTTGAAATCAAAATAATTCCTTTATGCATCTTTCTATGCATAAAATCAATTTGAATGAGAATAACACTTTTGAAATAAAAATAATTTCTTTATAAAAATTAATTTTAATGAGAATAACACTTTTGAAATAAAAATAATTCCTTTATGCATCTTTCTATGCATAGAGTCAATTTTAATGACAATAACACTTTTGAAATAAAAATAATTTCTTTTTGCATCTTTCTATGCATAAAATCAATTTTAATGAGAATAACACTTTTGAAATAAAAATAATTCCTTTATGCATCTTTTTATGCATAGAAATTAAATTCAATGAAAATAACACTTTTATAATTAAAAAAATTTTCATTATGCATCTTTCTATGCATAGAAATTAAATTTAATAATTAACATCAGTGATATCCATGCATATTCATAGGTGAGTATGTACATGAAATAAATTATAATATTTCTTTTAGAATTGTACAAACGGTGGGAATTACTCTTTTAGAATAACATAAAAATAAATATTCTTTTCCATAAAATTTTGGAAAGTTTTACCATAACCTCCATTATATGGCTGACCGTTTCTCATTTTTATCATTCTAATTTCAACTTAAATTAACCCCAATTAGATGTATAGGACCACCCTAATCTACACAATTTTTAATTTCCAAGAGAGTAAACAATAAGAAAAGTTTAATTAATCTATTTGTTAATCATTCTAGGATAAAGAAAGGTTGGAATGTAAAGAAGAGAAGGGGGTGGCCTTTTCATCAAGGCATTACTTCAATCATCTATAAAACAAGAAAATCAAGAAAATCATAGATTTAAAATTAAAAAGTAAGAAAAAATTTAGCGTACATGGAGTTGTAAGCTTTCCTGTGGCTTGAGGGATTGAGAGTTCTACTCTTGTTTGAAGCAAGAGTGGCCATCAATTACTTTGGAGAGGATTAAGCCAAAAACAATTGAATTATCAAGAAAATTCAATGTAAATGGCTCTGGGGGTAGGAGTAGAGTAGCATAAACACCATTTTTTTCTTTTACAAAAGGGGAGGCTTCTATTTTTATAGGAAAAAGTGAGCCTCTAACCAAGCAAACTGATTCTAGAATTTTCGAGATCAGTTTGGTCAATTCTTTACCATTTTTTGGTCAGTTTAGCTTACTTTTTGGATCTAGTTGAAACAGGAGAGAGGAGAGATGAAAACATCTCATTATTTTTGAGTTTGAAACTCCTCCACACATGTGAAATAGGCGCCTCCTTCATGAGGGGAGATCCCCACACTGAGGTGTCAAAAATGCATCATTTTCTCTAAATATCTCTTAATTTTTAACTAATAAACCTTGTACTCAATCAACTCTTCATCTTATGTGAGCATTTACTCATTTTTGGGGGTTTTTCTTTTACTCTTCAATTTTTCTCCTCCCTACATTTGGATTAATCTTATTGGTCCATAGGAACCTTAATTGGACCATAATCCAAAAATTTCTAAAAATCTGGACCCTTAGGCTAAGGTTCTTTTTACCTATTTTCAATTTATTCTAATTGCACATTGGAAAGTTCTTTTTGAATTTTTGTTTCAAGGGAAACCATTTTAGACGCTAGGAGGATTTTTATATCCAAAAATATTTCAATTTTGAATTACCTCTCTCTAGACATTTTCTCTCTCTAGGCGAGTAAAACAGGATCTTTCTTTTATCAGAAAGGGGAATAATTATAAGATTAGAAGGGGAGGTTCTTACACCTGCACACCTCAAAAAAAGGTGGAGGGAGAAATCTTACACATATCCTTTACCATTATTGTGACTCGCTTTACATGGATGGTGCACAAGTTGGTGTCCTCAAATAGATTTACAAGGTACGCTTCAGCGGCGGCGGCTTCCTACTACAAGGCCTCAAGGGCAACCGACTACATCGGACATTCCATCTTGTACTCCTATAAAATTTCTTTACACATTCGTAAGAAAGAGGTCCTCTAGATGAGATGCTCTATGGACTTCTGGTAATGGCATATCTCCTAGAAATGCCTGTATCCTAAGTGTTTCCGGCTGGGCGGGGCCACAAGCAAGATGTTCAGTCGGACGTTCTTATTGCGGGTGAGGGTTATAATAGTTTGACTTTCTTCTGTGTCTTTTTAGGGCATGTGCTTCTTCCTCTTGCTCCCCTTGTTGCTCTTGTTGTTTCTCTTGCTCTTGTTGTTGCTCTTGCTCTTGCTCTTGCTCTTATTGCATGGTCATGCGTGGCAAGGTCTGTGCTCCTAAAGTTGGGTGGTTGGGAATCTCCATGCGCGCCCATGTAGGCTCCCCCAAGTTGGTGTGTCAGTCGATGTCTGTTGCGCTGCTATCTTCCATGCCATAATCAACCAACTTTACATGTTTGCTCTACTAGGATGAGCTAGCTTGCTCTATCAATTTTTTCCTCAGAGACTACGGTTGTATTGCTCCAAATTCTTCTTTGCACTGTCCTTCAATCACAGGTGTTGTTCTTCGGTCATCTACCTCACTATTTGCTTTGTATGTGCCATGGTGAGGGGAGCTGAGGGAAACTATGGGAAGGATCTAGTGTGTTTTTCTCGTTGGCAAGGAATGGGCAAAAGTAGAGGTCGACCTCTATTTATACAAGAAAAACCCATCATTGCAATAACCCTAAAACACCCTAATTTAAGAGGTGACTCACGCGTGCCAACAAATCATACACATGTTAAATGCATGTCGAGCTACATGGGGCACCATTTGAAAAAGTGTTCACTAGAGACAATATTGAGAAAATTGACCAAATGTTTTATTAGTCCAGAAGGGTGCAAAAATACCATGTCCAACCACCTTGCATCAAAACACACAAACATGAGGAATACAAAGCATGTCATTGATTTCAAATATAGACTCTTTGATGTTGGAATTAGGGTTAGGGTTGCAACAATGCACACACACAAGATAGAGAAGCTTGAGAGCACACAAACTCACTAGATTAGAATAAACAAACTCACAAACTCACTAGATTAGAATAAACAAATGTGTTCCAGATACAAAAGATAAGAAGACACCCCAAAATGAGTAGATAAGAGGGTGTACATATGCATGGGGGAAAAAACCTCCTAGTGATGAGGAAAAAAGTACCTGACAGTCCTAAATGTGTTTACACATATCACTACCATAATGCTACAAATCCCCTGTGGAGTGATGATGTGAATATATACAGATATGTACGATCAATCCTGAAAAGGCACTAAGCCCAAATCTTTATGAAAAGCTTCAAACTTTTCACAATAAATCTGCCATGTTGTCATGTGTAGGCACATAGACCAAGCTGATCTCTGTTGTAGAGAGTCTTTCCCTGACATAGTGGTAATGCACCTCAATGTGTTTAGTGGGAGCATGAAACACTGGGTTCCTTGCATCTGCTAATGTGCTCTAGCTGCCAGTGAAAATCATAGTGCTAGACGACTGTCCAACACCCAAATCAGCCATAAGATGTCTGAGCCACACACACTCAATTGTAGCTCTGTAAAAGCTACCCTGTACTCAGCTTCACAACTGGAAGTGACCACTGTAGGCTACCTCTTATACTAAGCCATGATATACATGAATCACCAAGGTGAAAGCAAAACCCACTGGTGGATACTCGTGTATCATAACATCCAGCCCAATTTGAATCATTGAAAGCATGTAGTTGTGACTCACTTCCCTTTGGATAAAATAATCCAAAATACTGAGTGCCCTATAAATAGCAAAAAACCCACTTAACAGCCTACCAATGCTTTGTACCTGGGCTATGCATAAATCTACTCAACTGTGAGACCGCATACTATATATCTGGCCTCGTGTTGCACATATAAAGAAGGGATCCAATAGCCTGTTGATACAAACTAGCATCAAAAGAGTCTCTTGCATCTTGAAGAATAAGTCGAGTACTTGTCTCCATAGGTGTAGCCATAGGTTTATAGTCTTCAAGATTAAAAATCTTCAATAGCTTCTATATATATGTAGACTGCAGCATAACAATGCCATCATTATGATGCATAAACTAAATCCCCAAATAGTAATGCAAGGGCCCCAAATCTGATATCTCAAACGATGACTACAAATCAGCAAAGGCTGAAATCTGATCTATATCAGGTCCCATGAGCAGCATGCCATCAACGTATAGAACAATGACAAAAAATGTGTCCTTACTCCTCTTCACATAGAGGGTACTCTCTGTTGGACTATTGCAAAAATCATTTGTAACCAAGTATGCATGAATCTTCTCATACCATACCATAAAGAGCCTGCTTAAGGCCATAAAGAGCCATAAAGAGCCTTTTTCTACCTGCATACTTTAGACTCTTCTCCTTTCACCAAAACTAGGAGGCTACGATACATACACTTCCTCTTGTAAATCACCATTCAAGAATGTAGTCTTAGTGTCCAACTGATGTACATTCTGCCCATGATGTGCTATCAAAGAAATGAGAGACCTAATGGTAGTCATACGAGATGTGGGTGCAAAGGTCTCATCATAATGAATGCCCTTTTGTTGGGCATACCCCTTTACAACAAGTCTGGCCTTGTAGCGATCAATGCTACCATCTGCTTTGTGTTTTAACTTGTAAACCCACTTAGTACCAATGGCCTTCTTGCCATGAGGTAGATCTGTGAAATACCAGGTGTCATTCTTGAGTATAGAGTTATACTCATCCTGCATAGCATGCATCCAATGATCATCATCCTGTGCTTCCTCAAAGGAAACAGGTTCCTCCACATTACATAAAGTAGAAATGAGAACATGATCCACATGAGAATAATCTACATGATGAGAACCTGCAGTAGTTCTGTTAGGTAAAGGAGCTGCCAACTTCCGCTCAATATCTGCACACAAGACATTTTGGTATATGCCTAGATTCTTCTATGGCTACTCTCTCCTCATCCACTGCATCCTCAATAATTGCCTCATCAAAAGGCTGATTTGCAGGCTGATTTTGCACCTGCAAAGGCTGAATTTCAGCACTTGGTTAATCATTCAATTGCTCTACATATGAGTGCCCTCCATTAAACAAAGGTAGGAGCGAATCAAACATGACCTGTGAGCATACATTCTACTATTCTTTTTATGAAAGCTTGGGCGCTAAACTGAGTTTTTGACAAAAACAACATCTCTACTTACCAAAATCCGCTTTGAGGTAGGATGATAGAGTCTATATCCCTTGCTTTCTAAACTATATCCCACAAATATGCATTTAACTGCCTTATCATCAAGCTTACTATGTTGTTTCTTAGGCACAAGAGCATAAGCAAGACAACCAAAAACATGCAAATGAGCCACAGAATGCTTCTTGCCATGCCAAGCTTCATAAGGAGTTCTAGACTGCAAGGCCTTGGTAGGACATTTGTTTAACACATAGTTGTCTCTAACCAAAAACCATGAGGTAAACTTTTAGGCTTTCACCATACATCGTGCCATCTCCATGGAGAGACATGTTCTTTCTCTCAGCCACACCATTTTATTGAGGTGTGTATGGCACTATACATTGAGGCCTTATGCCTTTTTCAGCCATATATGCATGAAATTCCTTAGATATATACTCCCCCCTTCGATCCAAACTAAGGGTGCCAACTTTACATTCACATGCATTTTCAGTCATGGATACAAAGTTCCTAAAGCACATAAAAACCTCCGACTTCTGCTTTGATGGATACACCCAGCTATATCTAGAGTAATCATCAATAAAAGTGAAAAATATCCCCCAATAGATGGTGTCCTCATAGGACCACATACATCACTATGTATAAGCTGTAATTTCTTAACAGCTCTCACAGATCCATCCTTTGGAAATGATGCCTCGATGCATTTTACCAATAATACACCCCTCATATACATGTCTAACAGGAGTCTAAAGAGTTGGCAACTCAGACACCGTATCATACCTTTGAAGGCATAGCAAACTGCCATAATTCAGATGGCCAAATCATGCATGCCATAATTTTGCATCACTCATAGCACAAGTCATAGAGACTAAGCAAGCATCATGCTGCAACTTCTCAAATACATCCGTTTTATATAGGCCATGAAACAAGGTACCTAAGGCAATGATAGAATAATCATCATTTCTATCCTAAACTATACATCTGTCATCCACAAATTTTACCATCAAGCCTGACAAGGCTAAGGGTGAAACTGATAGCAAGTTCTTCTTAATGCCTGGCACATATAAAGCTTTAGAAAGAGTAAATATGCCCCCATTTTCAATAGTGAGCACCACTCTACCAACTCCTTTGATAGGATATGAGGAACCATTTGCACATGTGATGGTTCCTACACTTGGGACAGATTCCAGAGATGAGAAAAAAAAAATTGTGAAGTAATGTGTTTACTAGCACCACTGTCAAAGTACCAAGCATCTGATTCTGCTACTAACATGCATACATCATGAACAAAAGGGTCATAACTGTAATGTATAGTCCATGCCCAATCATCTTGAGCAAAACTTGCAGATTCCTTCTCCTTTGCACTTGGTGCAAATGCATCAGCCACAACCATGCCCGATTCTTTCTTTTCCTCCTTCTCTAGCTTTTTCTTGCACTCATTTATGTAGTGCCCTGGTTTCCTACAATAGTGTTACTTACCCTTCTTTTTAGGCTTATCACCTTCTTTCTATGTATCCTTACCTGATGATTCTTATTTTGGCTTATTTTCACCATGTAAAGAAGCTTTACCTTTGCCTTTTTGAGACTGGCAACAAAAGATTGGTCACCAACTCGCATAATAGATCTGTTTTGCCTAGACTGCTCTTCTTGCAAGAGTACTGAGACCAACTCATCAAATATAAGGGAATTTGGATTTCCCTTCATCATGAGTCTAAGGGTAAAAGAAAAACTCTGATAAGAATCCGACAATGCATTGAGAACTATGGGCACCAATGTACTATCAAGATATATCTCATCCACACTAGTGAGCTGCTCCTTAAAATCTTTGATCTTGGTCAAGAAGCTGTCCATTGAGTCTTCCTCATTCATGTTCTTGGACTCCAACTGTTTGTGCAGATATGCAACATGTGCTTCATTGCGCACAAGCTGGTATAATGCAGCAAGTGCATCCCATGCTTGTTTTAAAGTCTTACATGACCGAATATGAGGAATAATGCTTCGCTTCACAGAAAGGGCAAGCAATGCATGTGCATTTGCATCTCTTCCATCCAATCTCGTTTGAGCAGCAGTGGAAGGTACTGGTGGTGCATGTGGAGGAGCCACATCTATATCAGATTCTACTTCAGATGTACCTGCAGCACCTAGTTGCACTGGTAGTTGTGAAACAAGACAAGTTTCACTACCACTGACCACATTCCAAAGGTCTTTAACAACTAGTACATGCCTCATCATATAGGAACACAATGGGTAGTTAGTCCCATCAAGTTTGTCCTCAGCAAACAACATGTTGATTACATCACTACTTCCAGCCATGACTGTCTACCAAATGCAAAATCTTTCAACACACTGCAAGTACTCAGTATTCAGTGAATGCAACCTTGGATGGCTACCAACTGACTGAATCACCCAACAAAGTGTATGAAAAATAACACAGAGTAGAGAATAGAGTGTTACTGGGAAAGTATGATGATCGATGTTGTTGAAGACACTGTAGATGTTGGTGCACACCAAATCTTTGCTGCTCCACAGCCCAAACACCCAAAATCCAGTAGAACTAATCTAAAATGACACCTCTCCAAAACGTCTGCAAAAACCTTGCGATTCCCAAAACATACCCAAATGGCACTGTAGACCCCGAAAATGTTATATACTTCATATACAACACACTATAGTATATACCTTCTTCTCTTAAGATGGTATCTCAATCAGAGACAGAAAAACAGGGTCGTGAGGAGGGAGGCAGACTACTAGATCAAGTGTCAAGGAAGCTAGCTCTAATACCAATTGTTGGAATTAGGGTTAGGGCTACAATAATGCACACACACAAGATAGAGATGAGGGTGTACATACACATGGGGGAAAAAAGCTCCTAGTGGGGGAAAAAGTGCCTCAGTAGTCCTAAGTGTGTTCACACACATCACTACCATATAATGCTACATTTGATCACACCAACTTGAATCAATCCAGGAGATTTTTTTTAATGAACAAATTTTTTTGGGCCCGGGAGGGTGTGAATATTGACTATCCGGCCACCCAGCACGGTGCATTTTTGCACCCTCATAACACAGCATCATAAAACTTTATTTGAAGGTATCAAAAATGAGTTGGGCTTGTTGTTCGCTACCAATCAAACCTAGCAAGGAAAGTATATCAATCTAAAAAAATTGTTAATAACGCATGACTTCACGATCGAGGAAACCAAGGGGGACTCCAAAAACTGTAATATATTTTGCACCATGGACTGCCAGTGCGCTGCAATGTTCCTAGCAAACCGCAACGCCCTCATGAGGTCCACTTGTGGTGGGGCCATTATGTCCCCTCTTGCCTGTCAGATGGAAAACTGAGCCCTACTGATACTGTATGCAAAAACATACGGGCGGTAAGGTTGTGCAAATTCTTGCATTGAGAGCACGCACCAATTGAACCAGGTCTAGCTCTTGGGCTGAGAGGGAATCCTCACTAGGTTGGATGGGAGCCTCGATAGAGAATAGTTATCATGCAAGTTCGGAAGCAGTGATCGTGCCCATGAGGAGTTGAGTGCTTGTAATCTCCAAGTGCTTGTACACAAAATGGACAAAAAGAGAGAGGGTGCTCATTTATAGTGACCAACATAATCATAACACCAAACCTTAGTTTTTAGAGGAATGTCACACACCCAAAAAAATGGGTAGATAACATGGATCCATATTTGGCAAAAAAAGAACCATTTACGTTCTCATTTATAACACCTAATTACATTCGATAGATATTATTTCTATAGATTAGCTACACATCAACCCTAGGCCTCATTCAAGTCTGTAGGGACCCATACTTTACCAACTCTCCTATGTGTAACCCTCCATGTCACATGACATGCAGGTCCTGTCCCTACCCTCCACCTTGCTGTTTTTTGACCCTTACTTTTTATTTTGGTAATTCGGGCCAATTTGGACATTTGAGCCCTCTCCCTTGAAGGGTTTCTTCTAAAGGTATTAGGAAAGAACCAATCAAACATTTCTTTGAGATAGTTTGATCAAGTTCTACCACCTCCATGTCTTGTGTTCTTGAAATAAACTCCCCTTGCATGGTAATGACTTTTCTCCATTCCTTGGGTGCTCCACATGTCAAGCGAGCCGTAGGTGTTCAAGAACCATGCACCATGGGTGTACAAGATGTGCTATAGATACCAAGCAAAACCACCATTCATGAAAAGTGCATTAGAAGAAGAAATCTGTTTTGCAAAACCTTTAAAAGAATTATATTACCATGTAATGCACAATATTCAATTCACCCCCCCATGTGCGGACAACGGGTTCAATGAAGCTTTGTGACTCTACTTGAAATTGTTTGTAGTTTTCCTCCATTGTGCTGCTTAGACTCATCAATCACGCACCATCTTATTGAAATTTTCCCACACTTGCTCATGCAAAACAACAATGTTTGCATCCAAGCAATCGGAAGTAGTACAAGCACAAAGGTCTTTCCACATATCCCATCTCTTTGCAGGAACATTTTCACCTTCCTTGACATGTTGCCTCTCTACATTTCTTTGAACCTTCTCCCGTTTATTGATCGGCTTCTGGAGAAACCTTCTCAGCTTGCCTCCACTCATTGAAACCTTTTGAGCAACCATATGTGAAACTCCATAGGTATTTTGGTTAACTCATATCTCCATGTTACCCCCATGGCAACCAATGTCATTTAAAATCTTCTCCACTCTAGCAATCTCCTCATCTTGTTGAGTTTTACCAGGCATAGTGAATGCATAGTTGACGTGACACTTTAAGAGGTGGTCAAAGATACGAATGAAAGAATACAAAGTAAAAAAGTGAGCATTCCTAAGAGGGAAAGGAATTATAGGGTTCCAGCTATTATCCTTAAGTCCCTATTTGGAGGCGCCAACATAGGTGATCAAAGGACACCACAGTCCCACTCTCCCTCGCAATTTCATGTTTCCTTGCATTCCTCTTCACCATTGGCCATCCCCTTGCAATTATTCTTGGTTTTTTGTTTCAATCCATGCATGCACCAAAGGGCATGGGTGAGCTGTATTTGCACCTTGAGTGCAACCCAGCATATACTTAATTGTCTTCAAATCCCCGCCAAGATGTCAATCAACATTAAAGCTCCCAAAACCATCAACATCCAGCTTCTCACCCCCTATTTGTGACTTTATCACATCACTAACCCAAGGAAACCTCTCAAAGACCCATGCTAGAACCTCGTGTGTCTCCTTAGAAACCTCAAATAATGCTCCTAGTCCCACCATACATCTTTCTTTGATTGAACACTGATTGATGGTTTAGCGTGTGAAATATTGTCTTTTGAAAATCAATTGTGCTCTCTCCCTCATCATCGGGCCCCTCTACAAAAATGGTAACAAATGCAAACTTAAAGGCTTCCACCATAGCGTGGTTCATGAGTGTGACACTCATTCTCTCTAGCCTTGTAAGATTCCTCCCAGCCTCTCAAAATGTCCAGCATATTCCCCTGTAATCAATTCCCTCTTCAGAAATATAAGAGATCTTGTCTCTGCCTGTTTTGGCATAGAGAGAGAATATTCTAGAGAG
The DNA here is from genome assembly GCF_041138505.1 of Cibotium barometz. Classification (NCBI taxonomy): domain Eukaryota; kingdom Viridiplantae; phylum Streptophyta; class Polypodiopsida; order Cyatheales; family Cibotiaceae; genus Cibotium; species Cibotium barometz. The sequence goes on from NC_141064.1 coordinate 40,720,023, forward strand.
AGAATATTCAAATTTTGAATATTTTTGGATAGAAAAATATCTCATCTTATTAAAATGAATTCCCTTGAAACAAAAATTCGGAAAGAATTTTCCAATGTGCAATTGGAATTAATTGGAAATGGGTATAAAGGACCTTAGCCTAAGGGTCTAGATTTTTAGAAATTTTAGATTATGGTCCAATTAAGGTTCCTTTGGGCCAATAAGATCAATCCATGTGTAGGGAGGAGATAAATCCAATTTGTAAAAGAAGATACCCAAAAATGAGTAAATGCTCACATAAGATGAAGAGTTGACTATATACAAGGTTTATTAGTAAGAAACTATGAGTAATATCAAAAATATGAGATATTTTGGGTATCCAAAAATGCTCACATAAGATGAAGAGTTGAAAATGTACAAGGTTTATTAGTAAAAAACTATGAGCAATATTAAAAATATGAGATATTTTGGGTATAATAATTCCATTTTGACACATATGTAAGGAAGGGGAGTCCATTAAAGGAGGTGCATATTTCACATGCTTGAATGAGTTTTAAACTCAAAAATAATGTGACATTTTTATCTCTCCTCTCTCTTGAATCAAACCAAATCAAAATAGAACCAAACCGAATCAAAAAGAACCAAACTAGGTCCAAATCTAGTCCAAATTCAACCAAACTGAATCTGGAAAATTCTAGAATTCAGTTATCTTTGGTTAGAGCTTCCCTCTCCTATAAATAGAACATGAGTCATTTGAAAAAAATAGAAGAATTTTCCTATACTAGAGTTATGCTGAAATAATGCTAATTTCTACTATTCTCTAAAATTCTCTCCAAATTGAAGAAATTGGAGCGTCCCTCTTTCTTCAATCCCCATTGGTGGCTCCATCAACATACTTAACCAATTGATTGGTTGGGGGCCTCTACCGTGAACAAAGAATCAAGCAATTTGTAAGGTAAATGGTGAATTTTGATCTTTTCTATAATTTCTCAATGCTTCTCTCTTCTCAACCCCTCTCAAGCTTGAGAAGCTTAATTGGAATGGTTTTTGAATGCTATTGAAGTTAATTGATGAATGGTAGTGAAGAGTTACATAATTTGATGAATGCTATTGAAGTTAATTGATTAATGATATTTAAGAATTACATAATTTGATGAATGCTATTGAAGTTAATTGATTAATGATAGTTAAGAATTACATAAATTTTTCGATCTTATAATTATTCCCTCTCTAAAATAAAAGAAAGATTCTGTTTAAAAAGGAAAGACACTTTCCCCAGAATACGTTCTCAGGAGCCCACCTATTTTAAGGATTCAAAACGATGAGTTCAAAAGTGAGAACCGATGTTTTGGATGCCAAGGTTTTGGTCATCAGTTAAAAAGACTGCCCGACTCCTACCATGAAAAGGGCACAGGGAAGTCTAGAAACCAAATTCAGAGACCAATTCCTTCATACCAATCTAATCAGGGTCCGTCTCTCGGACAAGATTGCTTAACTCCATTAACTAGGTCCGACCCATTGATTAGGGTCGAGAAGACCAGTCAAATGCTTGGCGACATAGAGCAACAGATGCAAGCAATTCATAAAGATATAAAAGCTGCCCAGGATTGACAGAAACAATATACAGATAAGAAGAGGACAGTCAGAGAATTCAAAGAAGCAGATATGGTCTTCAATTGAGTATGGACCAAAAGAAGTTCTTTATAGTTATCCCCCAGATATTGTAGACCAAAGAAAGTAAGAGTCTTAGCCTACGAACTTCTTTTATCTCCTCATCTCAAAGTTCTTAATGCCTTCTATAGAAATATGTGCCAAACCCAAATCATGAAAAGATGGTAAAACTTCAGTGGCAAGATACCGTTGGCTTCTAGGTTACGCTAGCTCCTTCCTTTATATAACTCGTAACTTTTACTTGTCGCTCACAGTAATCTTACTTCCATCGATCTCCTTTCTTTCTTAATCTCTTTCATGGCTTGGCAATAGGAATTAGTTTTATCCATGATGATTTCTCACCTTCAAGACGCAAGCGAGTCTGTGAAGAAGGATTTTATAGAACTGTATGAACGTTCACTTTTTCCTCACCTAGGAACTTCTGTAGCTCAAACCACATGGCGGACCTATCAAGACATAACCAGGGTAACACCGTGGGGTCAGCAGCACTTTCGCAACAATGTTCGCTTGGCTATGGTTATTGAAGCTTTAGGTTTGGGTCCCCGATACTATTGCGTGATGAGATCAAGGCATCTTGGGTTTTCTGAGCGGGTCTTCTTAGTGGCGTGTTTTCTTCCTCATCAGAAGATATGTCTTTACTCCATTTTTGGCTTGCCTCTCAGAGGTCCTTTTGTTAGATCACCTCATACCACTGAGATAGGTGCGGCAATAACCAGCAGAATTATTCCCATAGATGAGTTACCTTATACATGTGCAGCTTGTGAGTGCTGCTTTTGTGACCATATGATGGACGGGCTTATGGAAGTGTAAAGAGTTCTTCTATCTTTACTGTATATATTCCAAGAATGAATAAAGTTGAAATCTTGTTCTTGTCTTGAATCTTGCTCTCTTTGAGACTTTTTTTTGGTGGTTAATCTTAAATAAATTTTTCTCTAAGTCTCATATTCGTGCATCTTGCGAAATTATCCCAAGTTTGCGAGATGAGGACATCTCACGTTTTTCAAGTGGAAGAGAATGTAAGATTCCTCCCCAGCCTCTCAAAATGTCCAGCATATTCTCCTGTAATCAATTCCCTCTTCAGAAATATAAGAGATCTTGTCTCTGCCTGTTTTGGCATAGAGAGAGAAAATATTCTAGAGAGAGAATATTCAGATTTTGAATATTTTTGGATAGAAAAATATCTCATCTTATTAAAATGAATTCCCTTGAAACAGAAATTCAGAAAGAATTTTCAAATGTGCAATTGGAATTAATTGGAAATGGGTATAAAGGACCTTAGCCTAAGGGTCTAGATTTTCAGAAATTGTAGTTTATGGTCCAATTAAGGTTCCTTTGGGCGAATAAGATCAATCCATGTGTAGGGAGGAGATAAATCCAATTTGTAAAAGAAGATACCCAAAAATGAGTAAATGCTCACATAAGGTGAAGAGTTGACTATGTACAAGGTTTATTAGTAAGAAACTATGAGTAATATCAAAAATATGAGATATTTTGGGTATCCAAAAATGCTCACATAAGATGAAGAGTTGAAAATGTACAAGGTTTATTAGTAAAAAACTATGAGCAATATTAAAAATATGAGATATTTTGGGTATAATAATTCCATTTTGACACATATGTAAGGAAGGGGAGTCCATCAAAGGAGGTGCATATTTCACATGCTTGAATGAGTTTTAAACTCATAAATAATGTGATATTTTTATCTCTCCTCTCTCTTGAATCAAACCAAATCAAAATAGAACCAAACCGAATCAAAAAGTAACCAAACTAGGTCCAAATCTAGTCCAAATTCAACCAAACTGAATCTGGAAAATTCTAGAATTCAGTTAGCTTTGGTTAGAGCTTCCCTCTCCTATAAATAGAACATGTGTCGTTTGAAAAAAATAGACGAATTTTACTATACTAGAGTTATGCTGAAATAATGCTAATTTTTACTATTCTCTAAAATTCTCTCCAAATTGAAGAAATTGGAGCTTCCCTCTTCCTTCAATCCCCATTGGTGGCTCCATCAACATACTTAACCAATTGATTGGTTGGGGGTCTCTACTGTGAACAAAGAATCAAGCAATTTGTAAGGTAAATGGTGAATTTTGATCTTTTCTATAATTTCTCAATGCTTCTCTCTTCTCAACCCCTCTCAAGCTTGAGAAGCTTAATTGGAATGGTTTTTGAATGCTATTGAAGTTAATTGATGAATGGTAGTGAAGAGTTACATAATTTGATGAATGCTATTGAAGTTAATTGATGAATGGTAGTGAAGAGTTACATAATTTGATGAATGCTATTGAAGTTAATTGATTAATGATAGTTAAGAATTGCATAAATTTTTATTTATGCTTAATTCTAATGGTTTTATGTAAATTCTCTCACTCACTCAAGAAATGGTCATACTCATGACCCATTCTCAATCCAAATGAAGCTTTTCATAAAGCTTTTCCTTAATCCAAGATTAATCTATGCTTGAGGCCAAATTATGGCTTTTTCTATGCTTTTAGTTTATGTATTTCATGAATATTGATGATTCAATCCATTATTGGGTTAATGATCCAATTAGGGATCATTCTAATCATTTTCTTAATGATAAGCTTTATCCTTCAAAATAAATTGAGATTTATTAGTCATAGTAGCCTAGCTATAGTAAAATTTTTATAAAAATTACAAATAAAATAATTTTATTCAAAGCATGAAAAGAGAACTTCCTACCATATTCTAGGAATTATCATCCTAGATTAATTGAAAGATTTTTATTGTAATCATGGAGAAATTAATTTTTATGTTATGCATAATTGATGATTATTTTATTTAAAAGTGTTACTTTTATCATATTTGGATTTCATGCATAGAGGTATGCATAAAAATTGATTCTTTTATTATAAAAGTGTGCCTTTTATCATATTTGGATTTCATGCATAGAGGTATGTATAAAAGTTGATTGTTTTATTATAAAAGTGTGACTTTTATCATATTTGGATTTCATGCATAGAGGTATGCATAAAAGTTGATTGTTTTATTATAAAAGTGTGACTTTTATCATATTTGGATTTCATGCATAGAGGTATGCATAAAAGTTTATTGTTTTATTATAAAAGTGTGACTTTTATTAGATTTAAATTTCATGCACAAAGGTATGCATAAAAGTTGATTATTTTATTATAAAAGTGTGACTTTTATTATATTTGAATTTCATGCATAAAGGTATGCATAAAAGTTGATTATTTTATTATAAAAGTGTAACTTTTATTATATTTGGATTTCATGAGAAATCGGGCTCTGGGTCGCCCGAAGATACCCACACGTGTGTCGAGGAAGAGATTGGAACAAGGAGTAAGAGCTGTTTTCTGAAATCGAGCATGGATCTGGTCGATTGACCTTGCTGGTCCTCAACGGATGAGTCCATGGCTCTTTTATATGGATCTGTGGGTTGATCTTGCTGATCTTCCACGGAGATTCCATTCTATTATATGAATATATTGCTGGTTACTATGAGCTAGGAACTATGGAAAAGGCCCCTGAGTGAGTGAACAGGTGGTGAGCGTTCTGGTTGCCAATGATGCCATAAGTACACCGACGAATGAATGACGGGAAATAAGGATTCAACCAGAGACTTTGAGGATTGTCATCAGTGACATAATCGTTTCATTAAAGGATTGTTTGAAAGTTAATTGATGCTGAGAAAAAGGCAATTTCATATTGGGTGTGTAAGTGGTGTGACTAGTTTTATGTTTGTATGAACTTCCGGCTAGGGGGCCTAGGAACTCTTTTCCCTGGTACCCGGGACAAAACCTAATCAAATTCCTAATTGGATCCCATCACTACAGTGGTTGGGAGGTTGGCTAACCCATGGGACTGGATGGGGTTAGGCCGGACTGATGGATCCGTAAATCGAGATTTAATTTCTATTACTACAATAGATGAAGTAAATCCCGGATAGTAATCGTTCTATGGATAGGAATCAACGGCTGTGCCTCTTGATGGGGAAAAAAGCGTTGATCCCAATGATCCAAGTGCAAGTTTCTTCCTTGATATGACCAAGTACCATTAGAGGTGCAGTCGGATCAATTTGATCAGTAATGATCTTGACTACGTTAGAGTAAAGAGTTATCCTGGTGGAATCGCCCGTGCTTTCTGGATAAGGGAAGTTTTTTCGGGTTCGGTTTTGGAAAAACCGACGGATTAGTCTCTTGTCTGGATATCCGTGGGGGCGAGGCCCCGAGTGTGAGACCCTGACCCGCGCAAGATGTGTTACTTCCGCTGCTAGCACCCCGAATCCATTGCGCGGTGGGAACAGGGATCTTACAGTTGGTATCAGAGCATTTGAAAACTAATACGGATAAGCAAATTCTTATCATAAATTGATAATAAAAATTCAGAAAAAGCATTTTTTCATAATGTATTTTTATTCCGTAAGCCTCTTTAATGAAGAATTTTTAATCAAAGATTTTTTTTATAGATGGAAGTTCCCTACTTATCTGGTATTCCCTACCTCACCCAGTCTCAAGATATGACTGCGTTCGCCTTCGAACATCTCATCTCTTCCGCTTCAACTCGAACAAGTCGAGTAAGACTCGCATGCCATTTCGAGGAATTATATTTTCCTAACCTAGTGGAGAGACAACAGCATAAGTGGTTTGCAGGGCTATATATCCACGTCTCTTGCAACCGGCATGCAATGCTGAGGCAGAACCTCTCATTGGCCATGATTTTGATAAAGCTAAAAATGACGCGTGGTGTCATTCTATATCATTCAACGCCTCAAAATTTCAGACTTGCTTGCTAAGTTTATAGATTCTTTAGTCGATTTATCCCTAAGGAGAAAATAATAGCTCCCTTCGCAATTAGAGAAATTATGTAACAAGGCATGACTATGGCCCAGTACCGTCGTCTTATGCGTCTCCCGAGGAGATTTCGAATTTTGGAGCCGAGCTACTCTATGTACTTATTGCAACTTGTATATAAATATATAAATGTTTTTTTATTAAAAAAAATAAAAAAAATTCATGTTATTCAAGTGATTGTTTACGGACAATCGGATAAAGAAAAATTTGTTTATCAGGCATATGTCATAGATCTCTAATAAGATCAACTGAGGAGTCAATTATGTCAAAAATTTATCAAGACACACAAAAAGGTTGTAATTGTGTGATATAATTCATACAATTTGTTATTTAAACTGAAATTTGTAAATTAGTAATTAGGACTTCAATTAGAAGTACCACAATTGTAGGGAACCCTGACTTGCTTGAGGCCTAGACATGATGGTATTTACCTTATAGTTTCGAGTATCATGACTATCCGTATATACCGAGGATATAACTGCAGCTCTTTACCGACAGTATATACGAGTAAATCCAAGACTTGAAATTATAAGCATTAATGCTATCCAGATGATGATTTCGAATGTGGTTGATATGAATTTTTAATTCTGTTTGAGAACTGATGAGTTGATTTGGATTTTGATTGAAAAATGATGATCCCTGAAAATGGGTTGAAATGTAATAAACTGAGCAAAACCACAATGTGGATGATTGGGACGAGTCCCTGTGATAATATTCATAACTAGAATGATGATAATGAATTCAGCAAATCACTATGAGATTAGTGGATTGTGCTGTCAAATTGCTACTGTTAACACTTGACATGGTAGATCAAGTTAAGGGATGAGAAATTGAGAACTTACTTGTCTGAAATTCCCGTAAAGGAATGTTCATAAAGAAATTTTTCGGTCTAATGGACCATTATTGTGTTAAAGATATGAATGATATGATTGAATAAATTGTTATTTAATGATGAGTTCTATTTAAGGAATAATTATCCCCGTATTCTGTTGGGTTGACCAGAATATAAGGAACCCTAGAATAAATGGAATCTTTAAGAAAAAGAGTTGTCCTCTACTTTGCGAGATGAGGACATCTCGCACTTTTTAAGTGGGGTAGAAAATAAGATTCCTCCCCTAGCCTTCAAAGTATGCAGGAGTAAGAATCTCCCTTTCTGATCTTATAATTATTCCCTCTCTAAAATAAAAGAAAGATTTTGTTTAATAAGGGAAGACACTTTCCCCAGAATACCTTCTCAGGAGCCCACCTGTTTTAAGGATTCAAAACGATGAGTTCAGAAGTGAGAACCGATGTTTTGGATGCCAAGGTTTTGGTCATCAGTTAAAAAGACTGCCCGACTCCTACCATGAAAAGGGCACAAGGAAGTCTAGAACCCAAATTCAGAGACCAATTCCTTCATACCAATCTAATCAGGGTCCGTCTCGGACAAGATTGCTTAACTCCATTAACTAGGTCCGACCCATTAATTAGGGTCGAGAAGACCAGTCAAATGCTTGGCGACATAGAGCAACAGATGCAGGCAATTCATAAAGATATAAAAGCTACCCAGGATCGACAGAAACAATATACAGATAAGAAGAGGACAGTCAGAGAATTCAAAGAAGCAGATATGGTCTTCAATTGAGTACGGACCAAAAGAAGTTCTTTATCTCTTGGGGAGTATAAGTAGTTATCCCCCAGATATTGTGGACCAAAGAAAGTAAGAGTCTTAGCCTACGAACTTCTTTTATCTCCTCATCTCAAAGTTCTTAATGCCTTCTATAGAAATATGTACCAAACCCAAATCATGAAAAGATGGTAAAACTTCAGTGGCAAGATACCGTTGGCTTCTAGGTTACGCTAGCTCCTTCCTTTATATAACTCGTAACTTTTACTTGTCGCTCACAGTAATCTTACTTCCATCGATCTCCTTTCTTCGTAATCTCCTTCATGGCTTGGCAGTAGGAATTAGTTTTATCCATGATGATTTCTCACCTTCAAGATGCAAGCGAGTTTGTGAAGAAGGATTTTATAGAACTGTATGAGCACTCACTTTTTTCTCACCTAGGAACTTCTGTAGCTCAAACCAAATGGCGGAACACCATATTAGATAATTTGGGAAAAATCCCATTCCCATTTGAAAAATGGGAGCATGGTAAACTTGTCCAAAAGTTTGTCAAAACCCCCTCATGTGACATATCATCGGAAAGATCTTGAAGAGTAGAATCTAAATCTATGATCACCGACAAATTTAGAGTTAGTATGTTTAAGATATGTCCAAAACTATATGGAGTAATTGATTCCCAAAATGTGAGATTTTTCCCAAATTACCTAATATTGACTTGCGGACCTATCAAGACATAATCAGGGTAACACCGTGGGGTCAGCAGCACTTTCACAACAATGTCTGCTTGGCTATGGTTATTGAAGCTTTGAGTTTGGGTCCCCGATACTATTGCGTGATGAGATCAAGGCATCTTGGGTTTTCTGAGCGGGTTTTCTTATTGGCGTGTTTTCTTCCTCATCAGAAGATATGCCTTTACCCCGTTTTTGGCTTGCCTCTCAGAGGTCCTTTTGTTAGATCACCTCATACCACTGAGATAGGTGCGACAATAACCAGCAAAATTATTCCCATAGATGAGTTACCTTATACATGTGCAGCTTGTGAGTGCTTCTTTTGTGACCATATGATGGACGGGCTTATGGAAGTGTAAAGAGTTCTTCTATCTTTACTGTATATATTCCAAGAATGAATAAAGTTGAAATCTTGTTCTTGTTTTGAATCTTGCTCTCTTTGAGACTTTTTTTGGGTGGTTAATCTTAATTAAATTTTTCTCTAAGTCTCATATTCGTGCATCTTGCGAAATTATCCCAAGTTTGCGAGATGAGGACATCTCGCGTTTTTCAAGTGGGAGAGAATGTAAGATTCCTCCCCAGCCTCTCAAAATGTCCAGCATATTCTCATGTAATCAATTCCCTCTTCAGAAATATAAGAGATCTTGTCTCTGCCTGTTTTGACATAGAGAGAGAAAATATTCTAGAGAGAGAATATTCAGATTTTGAATATTTTTGGATAGAAAAATATCTCATCTTATTAAAATGAATTCCCTTGAAACAGAAATTCAGAAAGAATTTTCCAATGTGCAATTGGAATTAATTGGAAATGGGTATAAAGGACCTTAGCCTAAGGGTCTAGATTTTCAGAAATTTTAGATTATGGTCCAATTAAGGTTCCTTTGGGCGAATAAGATCAATCCATGTGTAGGGAGGAGATAAATCCAATTTGTAAAAGAAGATACCCAAAAATGAGTAAATGCTCACATAAGATGAAGAGTTGACTATGTACAAGGTTTATTAGTAAGAAACTATGAGTAATATCAAAAATATGAGATATTTTGGGTATCCAAAAATGCTCACATAAGATGAAGAGTTGAAAATGTACAAGGTTTATTAGTAAAAAACTATGAGCAATATTAAAAATATGAGATATTTTGGGTATAATAATTCTATTTTGACACATATGTAAGGAAGGGGAGTCCATTAAAGGAGGTGCATATTTCACATGCTTGAATGAGTTTTAAACTCAAAAATAATGTGATATTTTTATCTCTCCTCTCTCTTGAATCAAACCAAATCAAAATAGAACCAAACCGAATCAAAAAGTAACCAAACTAGGTCCAAATCTAGTCCAAATTCAACCAAACTGAATCTAGAAAATTCTAGAATTCAGTTAGCTTTGGTTAGATCTTCCCTCTCCTATGAATAGAACATGAGTCGTTTGAAAAAAATAGAAGAATTTTACTATACTAGAGTTATGCTGAAATAATGCTAATTTCTACTATTCTCTAAAATTCTCTCCAAATTGAAGAAATTGGAGCTTCCCTCTTTCTTCAATCCCCATTGGTGGCTCCATCAACATACTTAACCAATTGATTGGTTGGGGGCCTCTACCGTGAACAAAGAATCAAGCAATTTGTAAGGTAAATGGTGAATTTTGATCTTTTCTATAATTTCTCAATGCTTCTCTCTTCTCAACCCCTCTCAAGCTTGAGAAGCTTAATTGGAATGGTTTTTGAATGCTATTGAAGTTAATCGATGAATGGTAGTGAAGAGTTACATAATTTGATGAATGTTATTGAAGTTAATTAATTAATGATAGTTAAGAATTACATAAATTTTCATTTATGCTTAATTCTAATGGGTTTATGTAAATTCTCTCTCTCACTCAAGAAATGGTCATACTCATGACCCATTCTCAATCCAAATGAAACTTTTCATAAAGCTTTTCCTTAATCCAAGATTAATCTATGCTTGAGGCCAAATTATGGCTTTTTCTATGCTTTTAGTTTATGTATTTCATGAATATTGATGATTCAATCCATTATTGGGTTAATGATCCAATTAGGGATCATTCTAATCATTTTTTTAATGATAAGATTTATCCTTCAAAATAAATTGAGATTTATCAGTCATAGTAGCGGAGCTATGGTAAATTTTTTATAAAAATTACACATAAAATAATTTTATTCAAAGCATGAAAAGAGAACTTCCTACCATATTCTAGGAATTATCATCCTAAATTAATTGAAAGATTTTTATTGTAATCATGGAGAAATTGATTTTTATGTTATGCATAATTGATGATTATTTTATTGTAAAAGTGTTACTTTTATCATATTTGGATTTCATACATAGAGGTATGCATAAAAATTGATTATTTTATTATAAAAGTGTGCCTTTTATCATATTTGGATTTCATGCATAGAGGTATGCATAAAAGTTGATTATTTTATTATAAAAGTGTGACTTTTATCATATTTGGTTTGCCCACATTGGAGATGTGCCATTGTCTATACAGGATGGCAAAGTGAAGTACCTTGCAGATGTACTTCATGTACCGAACATAACAAAGAATCTGGTTTCAGTTGGCCAAATGATTGAGCAGGGTTTGCAGGTTCGGTTTAACCCTGATGGGTGTTATGTTGAAGATTTCAAAGACAAGTGCAGGTTGGTTGCAAAAGGCAACAGAGTGGGCAGAATGTTTACGTTAAATGTAGACATGCCTGAAATGAGTGCTGCGATGTTTGCAAATGGTTCAAGAGTTGTTGCAGACACAGACATATGGCATAAAAGAATTGGACATGTAAATGTGCAGAGATTGAAGTCCATGCAGACAAAAGGAATTGTGACAGGGCTGCCAAAATTTAAAGTGGAAGGTATGCAGAAAATACGTGAAGCATGTCAATTTGGGAAGCAAACAAAGCATGTGTTTCCACGTAACACATATGTGAGCAGAAATGCACTAGATGTTGTGCATTCAGATGTATGGGGTCCTGCATAAAAGTTGATTATTTTATTATAAAAGTATGACTTTTATATGTTCTATAAATTTATTAAACGTTATAGTGGAATGCTTTATAAGAATAGGTTTTGCTCTATAAAGCTCATTTCATTCTTAAGATCTTGCAGTTTCTATTTCCCTTCAATATCCCGCCATGGCTTCAAGCTCTAACTCGCTACGCGCAAAACTTGAGAAAATTGGGCTCTCAGCAGGTGCAGGTGAGAACATCGCCATTTTTGAGGGGGTGATCGATATGCAAAAAACTATAGACCTTCATGCAGAGGCTTTTCAAGAGTAGGTCCAGTACATGAATGATGTAGTGGCACAATATGTCGTGCAATTGCCTGAATCCACCACTAAGTGGACTTAATCAGGCATCTGTACCATGGTGACAAGTCGTTCCGATTCAGGCTCAACCGATTTTTGAAAGGGCTTACATCTAGCAATTATAGGGTCGAAGATGATGACACCGTTTATGAATTGCAGGTTGGTAATGTAGGCACCACCTTCCTTTCATGGGATATGATGTTAGCACTATTTCTGCAAGAAGCCAAGGATACAGAAAAAAAGAAGGGAAGGGCAGTGAGTAAGGAAGTAGCTCTTGTGAAGGAATCCAAAGGCGAGGTGGAAGAGGTTTTCTCAGAAGAAGCTGAAGCGTCCATGGCCTTGGTGCTTCTCCAACAAGGGTCAACTGAGGATGAAGAGCCTCATCGTGACCTCGAAGGGGATGAAATTGTGGAAGAGATCCCTGAGTTGGATGTAACCACTTTGAATCCCATCATCATGGATAACAAGGAATTTCTTTTCCTTGATGACATTTGTAAATCCTTGGGGTTAAGGGAGGATGAGGCCTTAAGCATATTAGCAATTGGGTCTGGTTTCTGCAAAGAAGACACACTTGAGCAATAGACTGCAGGTGTACAGATTGATTTTGATGACCATGATCTTACCAAAGCGCTAGCATTCCAAGGTTATGATACAGAACGTACAATTGAGGAAACTGTTTCCAATGCTCTTGTTTCTATAGAAAATGTAGCAGCAGAGTATGAAAGTGTCCCTCAAGAAGCATTTCAACCACATAAGCGCTTGCATGTAGATACATCAGTTGAGCAGCGTGGAAGTAGTATAGACATATGCAACCCACGCATTAGCCAATGTGATGATGACATTGAGGTGGGGTTAAATCAAAGTTGTGCCTTCATATTTATAAGTGAGTTATTACTAACACCTGATTTTTTTCTCTTGTAGAAAGCTTATATTTTTGACAAGTTTGCTGCACGTGGAGGTGGAGTTCGTGTGCAATCCGATGGACGAGACACCTCCCTGATGCATTACCTTCCTAGCCTCTCTCCATCATTTATTCGAGTAATCCATTTAGAGTACTCTGAGGAGGCACAAGCAGAGCTCATCAAGTGTAAAGCTCTAAGTGGGGTTCTCACCGAAGATGGGCTAGCAAATAATGCAAACAAATGTATACTTATTAGCAGGGAGGCAGCTATGTATACATTTGCAGGCAACTACACCAGCCACGTGCTAAGCCATTGTGCCACTTCAATCTCCAAAGGTGTAACCAATCCTATTATTATAGCTAATAGCCTAGGTGAGAAAACCACACAGAGTGACGAAGCTAAAGAAGCTCTCAGAAATCTTCTCAGGAACTTGTAATTTTCTTTCTACGAAATCAATACAAAATGTATACTTTTTTAATTGTAATGTTTCTAAGAAGTCTGAACCATTTCTCTTGTTTATTTGTTGTGTCAGCACTGTGCCCTCTAAACTTTTGGCAGGCATGTGAATGTGTAGGAAATTTCATTGATAATGATCAAATATTTGTTCTTTGAATGTCACTTAACATCCAGCTGAAATCTGGCAGTACAAAATCTCAACAATTTTTAAAAAATCAGAATTTTTTATGTTTTTTGATATTTGTAAGCATATTTTTCATCAAAAAAGTGCACATAATGCTGGAAAGAGTCCAAAAATTAAAAAAAAGGGCTGTGCGCTACGGCGCGAATTTCAGCCTTTCAAATTGCAGGCCAGGCTTAAATTCGCGCCGTAGCGCACAACCCTTTTTTTGATCATTTTTTTCACACATAAGTGCATTGTGTGCACTTTATTTTGATGATTACTCTGCCTAGAAACATAAAAAAAAAGAAAACTGTTGCTTTTTTAAAAAATATTCTATCTAATGCCAGACTTCACCAGGTGATTTTGAGCCCCAAATAACTTTTTTTTTGTCCCTGAGCTTTTCTAAGGCCTTATTGAGCTTTAAGCCTTTTTTTCGGACCGAAAATAAATTCAATATAATTTTGTTTCTGCACTATGTAAGGATCCTCTGTTCAATGCCAACAACAATACCACGTATAACAAGATAATGTTTCACAATCACCTTATCAATAATATAAATTTTGTTCCTGTTTAACTAAGGCTCTTAATACATGATCAACAGTTTTACCCATTCAAACAAGAGTACAAGAAATGAAATGTCTGCTTTTATAACAGTTGAAACAAATGAATACGTTGGTTAACGAGTCATTGACAATATCTTATAGATTCAAAAAAATGTATTACAATGTCGAGATTACAAAAGGCACAAAGGCCGCCGCCTAAAAGCTTAATCTTATCCTATAAAGCCTTCCTTATGGAGCGCTTTATCCTGACGTAAACGTAGTGCAAGTGCCATGTCAACAGGCTTTAGGGTCACCCTTTTGGCGTGAGCATGGTACAGCACCGAATCTTGAAACAGAGAGACCAAAATTGTTTCTGACGCCTCTTGGAGGGCCTCCAGTGCCGTACTGTGTACCCGAGTGACCCTGTCACTGTACTTGTCGATGACTTCTTTTACAACTCTTGCAAAAGGGGCCTTCGCCATGATGGGGTCTGTGCTCTTTTGGTACTTTCTGATTTCTCGCAGAGCCACGGTCCCTGGTTTCCATCTTCTCTTCTTGTTGGCTACAGGGGGTGGTGGTGGATGCGACCTCTCTTCCCATGGTTGTCTATCATTTCTAAATTTTTTCGCCTTTCTTGCTCGGCTGGATCTAGATTTAGTCTTCTCTTACTTGCTTCTGCCTTCTTCTTTCCTTGTTCTTGTTTTAATCTGCGTGCTTCTTGAATTCTTTGTTCCCATCTTTCCCTCTCCCTTTGCACCTCCTGCTCCAGTCTTTCCCTCTCCCTTTGCTCCTCCTGCTCCAGTCTTTCCCTCTCCCTTTGCTCCTCTACTTGTCGTCGATCCTCCTCTTCCATCTCCACCTCTTGCTGCCTGTTTGCACGTTCCTTCTTTCTCTTGACACGAATCTTTATTCTTTGTTTTTTAGGTGGAGACGGGGGCTGACGCCTCTCAAGTTCCTCATGTAGTGTTTGCGCTAAGAGCCTATCCTGCTCTTCATGATGGCTTATTCCCTCTGCTTCATAGAAGTCAGCAGCTTGTTGATACTGCTCTTGCTCAATACACAGAAGTGCTTCCTGGTCTTCCTCAAATGCGACCCTTAGCTCCTCTTCTAGCTGCTGAGGGAATAGGGCTTGCTGTTGCTCTCTTCTTCTATGCTCCTCCTCATCAATCTGGCGTTGTTGCTCTTCCAGCACACGCTCCTGCTGCTCAGCCTCTGAGAGAGGTCAGGGGAATGGTGTACGCGTGGCTCTAAATGAGCCGGTGTCTCCAGGCTGCTTGGAGACATCCTCAATATTGTCCAGTCCAGAGAACACATCCGGCTGTACATCTTCCTATCGGGTCTCTACCTCTCTGTTCATGCTTGTATGCTTCTTTTTGATACGTTTTTGCACTTGTTGAAATGCCTGTGCCGCGGCTACTGTGTGTATTAAGTTGTGTGCACCAGACGGTACGTTTGGGTTCTCAGTTTTGCGTGTAGTGTGCTTAGTTCTAGCCATCCATTGACTTACACGAGTGAATGAATGTGAAAATGTAATTTTAAAACTCACTTTTACAGGTTTATATAGTTTTTGAAAAAAAACTTATTAATAAAAAAAATCTCGACATTAATAAAAAAGCTTTAACTTAAAAAAGGCTACATTTTTTTAATATGGAACCCATTTTCGACCCATACGCCTCCGCGCAGCGAACCACTCACGCATCCCTTGCACGGCACTTGATGCTCGCCATGCAATTGCTCGTTTTTGCAGATTGACATTTTTTACAACCCTTCGTAGTAATGACACCTGCCCTTTTGGTTTCTGTCGGCGTCGACCTCCCAAACTGCGATAAAACCAATTAAACATCTCATGCAAGGCATTACTTTTTTCCTTACCACCTCCACCATGTTGCGTGTTCTTAAAGTATGCTGCCTTAGCTTGATAATGAGAGCGCTCCATTCCTTGGGTGCTCCAAATTGCCATTGGACCATATTCGTCGAGAAAAAACTGCACGTGGGCAAATATAATGTGCTGCTGTAAGATTCCTCCCCCAACCCCTTTTTGATGTCTAGTATCTTCCCCTGTAATCAACCCTCTTCAGAAATATAAAGACCCTGTTGCTAACTATTTTAGCCTAGAGAGAGAAAAATTATTCTAGAGAGAGAATATTCAGATTTTGAATATTGTTGGATAGAAAAATATCTCTTATAATTCAGATGAGTTCCCCTGAAACAGAAATTCAAAAAGAATTTTCCAATGTGCAATTGGAATTAATTGGAAATAGGTATAAAGAACCTTAGTCTAAGGGTCTAGATTTTCAGAAATCTTTAGACTATGGTCCAATTAAGGTTCCTATGGGCCAATAGCATCAATCCATGTGTAGGGAAGAGATAAATCCAAATTTGTAAAAAGAAGATACCCAAAAATGAGTAAATGCTCACATAAGGTGAAGAGTTGAAAATGTACAAGGTTTATTAGTAAAAAACTATGAGCAATATTAAAAATATGAGATATTTTGGGTATCCAAAAATGAGTACATGCTCACATAAGATGAAGAGTTGAAAATGTACAAGGTTTATTAGTAAAAAAACTATGAGCAATATTAAAATGATTCCATTATGACACATATGTAAGGAAGGGGAATTCTTTAAAGGAGGTGCATATTTCACATAAGATGAAGAGTTGAAAATGTACAAGGTTTATTAGTAAAAAAACTATGAGCAATATTAAAATGATTCCATTATGACACATATGTAAGGAAGGGGAGTTCTTTAAAGGAGGTGCATATTTCACATGCTTGAATGAGTTTTAAACTCATAAAAATTGAGATATTTCATCTCTCCTCTCTCCTCATTCAAGTCTAGTTCCAAAAAGTTAGCTTAACTGACCTAAAAATGGTCAAATATTGACCAAACTGATTTAGAAAATTCTAGAATCAGTTTGTTTGGTTAGGAGCTCAATTTTTCCTATAAATAGAAGCCTCCCCCTTGTTGAAAAAGGGGATAGTGTTTATGCATCGTTACTCTACTCCACCTAAGCCAAGAACTGTGAATTCATTTAATAATTCACTAGTTTTTGGAGCTTCCCTCTTTCTTCAATCCCCATTAGTGGCTCCATCAACATACTTAACCAATTGATTGGTTGGGGGCCTCTACCGTGAACAAAGAATCAAGCAAGTTGTAAGGTAATTAGTGAATATTGATCTTTCTATAATTTTTCAATGTTTCTCTCTTCTCAACCCCTCTCAAGCTTGAGAAGTTAATTTTCATTTATGTTTAAATTCTAATGATTTTTATGTAAATTCTCTCTCTCACTCAAGAAATGGTCATACTCATGACCCGTTCTCAATCCAAATCAAGCTTTTCATAAAGCTTTTCCTTAACCCAAGATTAAGCTATGCTTGAGGTCAAATTAATGGCTTTTTTCTATGCTTTTAGTTTATGTATATTGATGATTCAATCCATTATGGATTAATAATCCAATTAGAGATCATTTTAATTATTTTCTTAATGATAAGCATTATCCCTTAGAAAAATTGAGATTTATCAGTCATAGCAGCGGAGCTATGGCAAAATTTTTATAAAAATTATGCATAAAATAATTTCATTCAAAGCATAAAAAGAGGACTTCCTACCATATTCTAGGAATTATCATCCTAGATTAATTGAAAGAATTTCATTACAATCATGGAGAAATTGAATTTTAATATCATGCATAAAGAATAAGTTTTTATATCAAAAGTGTTATTTTTACCATTTTTATTTCATGCATAGAAGTATGCATAATGGATAAATTTTTATATCAAAAGTGTTATTTTTACCATTTTTATTTCATGCATAGAAGTATGCATAATGGATAAATTTTTATATCAAAAGTGTTATTTTTACCATTTTTATTTCATGCATAGAAGTATGCATAATGGAAAAATTTTTATATCAAAAGTGTTATTTTTACCATTTTTATTTCATGCATAGAAGTATGCATAGTGGATAAATTTTTATATCAAAAGTGTTATTTTTATCATTTTTAATTTTCATGCATAGAAGTATGCATAAAGGAAATTTTTTTATATCAAAAGTGTTACTTTTATCATTTTTAATTTTCATGCATAGAAGTATGCATAAAGGAAAAATTTTTATATCAAAAGTGTTACTTTTATCATTTTTAATTTTCATGCATAGAAGTATGCATAAAAGATTTTTTTTTTTATATCAAAAGTGTTACTTTTATCATTTTTAATTTTCATGCATAAAAGTATGCATAAAAGAAAAATTTTATATCAAAAGTGTTACTTTTATCATTTTTAATTTTCATGCATAAAAGTATGCAAAAAGGAAAATTTTTTATATCAAAAGTGTTACTTTTATCATTTTTAATTTTCATGCATAGAAGTATGCATAAAGGAAAAATTTTCATATCAAAAGTGTTACTTTTATCATATTGGATTTCATGCATATAGGTATGCATAAAAGATATTCTTTTTATACTAAAAGTGTGACTTTCCTCATAAATGGATTTTATGCTTAACTTAGATGCATAAGAGAAATTCTTTTATTCTAAAAGTATAATTCCCTACCAAATTGAAATTATGCATAAGAAGATGCATAAAAGATTGATTTTAATTTCGAAAGTGTTAGTCTCCTTAAATGGAATTTATGTATAAATAAATGTGTAGAGAAATCTTATATCAAATATAAGAATTCTCTTTTAAAAAAAAGATATGAAATGTGATAAGATGTGATAAGAGGTGTATGAGATGTGATAAGAATTGATAAGATGCGTATGGAAAGTGATAGGATGTGATAAGAGGTGTATGAGATGTGATAAGAATTGATAAGATGCGTATGGAAAGTGATAGGGTGTGATAAGAGGTGTATGAGATGTGATAAGAATTGATAAGATGCGTATGGAAAGTGATAGGATGTGATAAGAGGTGTATGAGATGTATGAGATGTGATAAGATTTGATAAGATGCGTATGGAAAGTGATAGGATGTGATAAGAGGTGTATGAGATGTAAAAAGATGTGATAAGATGTGTATGAGATGTGATAGAATGTGTTAAGATGAGTTAGGATGTGTTAAGATGTATATGGGATGTGTTAGGACGAGAATGGATGTAATATGGTTGTAGGAATGTGATGTGGATGTATACATGTAGATGTATATGTATGAATGTGAATGTTGATGTGGATGTGGATGTATGGATGTAGATACGGATGTGTATGTATGTATGTGGATGTGTATGTATGAATGAGGATGTAAAAATGGACGTATGTATATAGATGTGGATGTATGGATGTATGTATGTAGATGTGGATGTATGGATGTGATTGTGAATGAAGAGGTGGATGTGAATGTATGGATGTAGATACAAATGTGGATGTATGTATGTAGATGTGGATGTATGGATGTGATTGTGAATGAAGAGGTGGATGTGAATGTATGGATGTAGATACGGATGTGGATGTATGTATGTGAATGTGGATGTATGAATGAGGATGTGAAAATGGATGTATGCATGTGAATGTGGATGTATGAATATGAATGTGGATGTGTGGATGTGGAAATGGAGGTATGGATGTATGAATGTAGATGTGGATGTATGCATGTAGATGCGTATGTATGAATGTGAAATTGGATGTATGATGTGGACGTACGAACATGGATATGTATGTAGAATAATGAATATGAAGATGTATGTGAGATAATGTAGTCTATATGAGTGAATGGATGAGAACGAGTACACACTAAATGGAATGTGGAATAAGTAATGTGGTCCGAGAGTGGATAATATGGAAAGACAAGAGTTCGTTATAGAAACTGTATTTGTGACTGTTTGTAAATGACTGTTTTATGTCAAGAATGCTGGAGAAGCATTTTGACCGTCTTGAGGATTAAGTTCATGAAGACTGAACTGATAAAGTTGCAACTGCTGACGGAGAGTCAATGGAGGACGTCTCGCGTAGCAAGGTCGATCGAGGTCTTGACCAGCCTCGGCTCGATTTAAATGGTGAGCTTCCGGTACGGTGGATGAGGGACCAAGGAAGCGGCCTATGAGTGAAGCGCTAGGTCACCTGCGAAGGATCTTAGAGGGTGCTGACCATACGGTGCTCGGGCTCTGGGTCGCCGAAGATACCCACACGTGCGTCGTGGAAGATATTGGAATAAGGAGTAAGAGTTGCTTTCTGAAACCGGGCATGGATCTGGTTGATTGACCTTGCTGGTCCTCAACAGATGAGTCCATGGCTCTTTTATATGGATCTGTGGGTTGATCTTGCTGATCTTCCACGGAGACTCCATTCTATTATATGAATATATTGCCGGTTACTATGAGCTAGGAACCATGGAAAAGGCCCCTGAGAGAACAGGTGGTGAGCGTTCTGGTCGCCAATGATGCCATAAGTACACCGATGAAAGAATGACTGGAAATAAGGATTCAACCAGAGACTTTGAGGATTGTCATCAGTGACATAATGGTTTTATTAAAAAGGATTGTTTTAAAGCTAGTTGATGCTAAGAAAAAGGCAATTTCATATTGGGTGTGTAAGTGGTATGACTAGTTTTATGTTTGCATGAACTTCCGGCTAGGGGGCCTTGGAACTCTTTTCCTTGGTACCCGGGACAAAACCTAACCAAATTCCAAATTGGATCCCATCACTACAGTGGTTGGGCGGTTGGCTAACCCATGGGATCGGATGGGGTTAGGCTGGACTGATGGATCCGTAAATCGAGATTTAATTTCTATTATTATGATAGATGAAGTAAATCCCGGATAGAAATTGTTCTATGGATAGGAATCAACGGCTGTGCCTCTTGATGGGGAAAAAAGCGTTGATCCCAATGATCCAAGTGCAAGTTCTTCCTTGATTTGACCAAGTACCGTTAAAGGTGCAGTCAGATCAGTTTGATCAGTAATGATCTTGACTACGTTAGAGTAAAGAGTTATCCTGGTGGAATCGCCCGTGCTTTCCGGGTAAAGGAAGTTTTTCCGGTTTCGGTTTTGGACAAACCGACGGATTAGTCTCTTGTCTGGATATCCGTGGGCGAGGCCCCGAGTGTGGGACCCCTGTCCCGCGCGAGAAGTGCTACTTCCGCTGCTAGTACCCCGAATCCGTTGCTCGGTGGGAACAGGGATCTCACAGCTGCAACAAAGATCATATCAGAATTTTACTATTTGGCGATTAATATCAGTAAATAGATAGAAAGGTAAATACCATATAGTGGGTGACATGTGTTTCTCCCCATGCATCAACCATTTGCTGAGTAAATGTATGTATTGCAGTCTTTAAGTTTGCAATCTCCTCAGCAACAAGTGGAGCCTTTTCTAGCAATTGAATCATTTTGTCAAGTGACTCCCACAGCCTTGCCCGCTTGAGACCAAGCTCTGCATTATTCCCACGATACGTGGTGCATTCACAAATGGCCTTCCATAATTCATATTTTGTGTGACTATTGTACCCCTCGTAATTTGAGAGAAGGTGTCTTGCTTTGGACCCACCCATGCATATTTTGTTTGGATTATCCTGACCCGGTCCTGACTTTTTAGTATCCTTAGTCAACTTTACAGCACCACCATGAAGCCCCACACTTGAAAGGACATCTTCCAGCTTACTGATGCATTCGTTGCGAAGATGTTCAGGCTCCATATTCCATGCATAATTGATATGTAACTTCAATAATTTGTCCATTATGCGTAACCTAGCATGAAACGTGCAAATATGAACACGGGAAAGTGGAATCTCTAATATAGGGCTCCATGAGATATCTTCTTGATCACGATTAGGCGGACAATTGGTATTACAATTCATGATGCCATTAACCCACTGCATAGGTTTCTTTGGATCTTTGTTTTGCATTGCACTCATTGAAGTTGGTTGTACATTTTTCTTGCCCTTTGCATGAGATTTGGTCGTCTTGGTGGCTGCAACCTTGCCTGAAGCTTTGCCGCGATCAATATACTCTGATTTTGAATGGCAGCAATAAATACATGGAAAAAAAGTATTTGCTCCTAGCTTGCATCCCAACATACACTTCAATGTCTTTAAATCACCTGCCATGTGCCACTCAATTGTAAATGTTCCTACATCTTCCACATGCAAAGTTTCTCCTTTTGATTGCAATGATATGACATTTGGGATGCCTGTTCGGGTAAGGTACCATCGCAATGTATCATTCGTCTCCTGTGGAAGCTCAAATGCTACCAACCACCATATATTCTTTTCTGATTGCACTCCATAGTAATCTTTTCACTGAGATTGACTTCCCTTGTTGGAATTTGAGGCTTGTGCACTACAGTCAAGAAGATTATCATCCTGTTCCAGATTTCCTTTGATAGCCCTGTTCATAAGTGTTAGGCTGACTCTTTCTAATTTTCGTCCTTTTACAATTTGACACTCATCAAGTTTTAACACAAACACAGCCTGACCTTGGCACTCCTCAATGCTTAGACCATAATAAGAAATCATAGCTCTTTGAAGGGTCCTTAAATCAATAAAGACATTGTTGTACTTGTTGTATTCAAATACCTTTGTAGTACATACAGGCAGAGCATCCTCCACATGACGGTAGCCACCTAACATGGTCACAATTTCTGAGTTTGCACTTTTTCTTGCCATGGTTACACTGTATGGAGTTGGTAGCATGGGTCGAAGAAAACCTTTAGCACGATGACCTAGTGTAAACACCCTGTAGATGGCTTCATATCCCTTCCTACTGACACCAGCACTATCACATGCATCCATAATCTGTATGGGGCTTACCATATTTTGCAGCTCTCCAGAAATTCTGTTTCGGATTTGCTTAGATATTTTGCATGTGGGACCTTCTAGCAGCTTATATATGTCTGATAACTTAACAACATGTTTCAATATGCCTGCTCTACATTCCTCAGCACCACCTTCATATCCCATCATATCCCCAGCAATATCTCTACATGGAACATAAATACAAAATAACATCAATATGTTTCACAAAACAGAAAGGCCTGCAAAACAATGGCAAGAATAGAAGTTACCTTGTTGCTTGTACACGTCGTTTTCTTGCTCCACTTAGGGTTGCCAAGGTTTCTAGGGACTGACGCTTTCTTTTCCGTTGTCGAAAGCCTACTGGAAGCTTCTTCAG
Source organism: Cibotium barometz (assembly GCF_041138505.1). NCBI lineage: Eukaryota > Viridiplantae > Streptophyta > Polypodiopsida > Cyatheales > Cibotiaceae > Cibotium > Cibotium barometz. The sequence continues at coordinate 40,743,316 of NC_141064.1, forward strand.
GCTTGCAAGGTGTCGTTGCTTGTTTCGTGCATCCTGTTTGGCTGCATTCACCTTGTCCCGTTCAATATCAAAGGCCTGCTTAAGCAAAAAGTTGTTCTTCTGGAGCTCCTGATTCTGAGTTTTCAAGTTGTTCACCACTTCTTCAGGCCTATCAATGTCCTTCTTGTGTTGCTTCTGCAACTCAAGCCATAAGCCTCGGAAATGCAGTCTTGAATGCGATTCCTGAGCTGCAACAAAAGAAAGCCTCCTACAATAGCCAAATAGACCATTAGCTCCATCACCTACATAACTAAGAAATGTAGTGATATTAACAAAATGAGGTGGAGCATTGGTGAGCGGGTCAATAGGGTATATGAATCCATTTGTCCAGAGGTCAATACATTTTCGCCCTTGTGATCGAAGAGTACCCAATGGCACATCAGTCACACCACTTGATTTTGTGCTGCGGATTGTAGCATACTCAGCAGCCAAATCTACATGTAACCTGAACTTTGGTGCTCTGTTAGATATATCTTCAAGTGGCATTTTCTTTAGGGTTAGGCAATGCTGAAAAGAGCTTCTTGTAGAACACAATGCAAGAGTGAGGATAGGGTATTCTGAGGAGAGTGCAATGAAGTTTTGCTGTAAAAAATATTAGAAGGTCATAGATCTTCTGATTAGGTAATAGGATAAAGGACAAGGAAGATGGCAAGAGGCATAGAAAATGGTAGATTGAGGTTTTGCAACATAATGCAGTAGAGAGAGAGAGAGAGAGATGTAGATTGCAGACAGAAGTAGGGGATATGTATGGTAAACAATGCAAGAATGGAAAATGGTAAGCTTTGAAGCTATGGAGGTTGACAGAGGGATTTTTTGCACTTCAATGGGGGAAAGACATGAGAGAGAGAGAGAGAGAGAGAGAGAGAGAGAGCAGAAAATGATAAAAAGATGAGGCATGGAGGATGAGAGAGTGTGAGATATCTGCATTTGGAGGTGCAGAGGTTATGGAAGCTTACTAATCAGAGATGCAGAGCCATGGCACACCCAAATGTGAGAAAGGGGAAGAGAAAGAGAGTGGTACAGAAACGAGGGCATCTTAGAGAGAGAATGTAGAGAGAGAAAGTGGGGGGGGACCTAAACGTGGAGGGAAGAGAGGAGGGAAGGCTTTTCAGCCATTTTGAATTTGGGGAAACCAAAAAGTTACCCCCATTTTAGCTCAAGCAAATATATATTTGAAAAAATAGAAATTCAAATAATGATTGCATAAAGATCCCCTTGTCAGGCCTAGTCAAAGTATGCTTAGAGTCCTTAAGCAAAAGTACTTAAAAACATAATATGGCAGCTTAAAGGGTCCCCATAGACCTCAACCTTCCCCTAATGTCTATGGATAGGAATCAACGGCTGTGCCTCTTGATGGGAAAAAAAGCGTTGATCCCAATGATCCAAGTGCAAGTTTCTTCCTTGATCTGACCAAGTACTGTTAGAGGTGCAGTCGGATCAGTTTGATCAGTAATGATCTTGACTACGTTAGAGTAAAGAGTTATCGTGGTGGAATTGCTCGTGCTTTCCGGATAAGGGAAGTTTTTCCGGGTTCGATTTTGGAAAAACCGACGGATTAGTCTCTTGTCTAGATATTCGTGGGCGAGGCCCCGAGTGTGAGACCCTGACCCGTGCAAGATGTGTTACTTCCGCTGCTAGCACCCCGAATCCATTGGGTGGTGGGAACAGGGATCTTACAAGCCTTCTTCTCTTCACAATCTGGCACTCGTCCAACTTCAGCATGAAGGAGACCTTGGAACCTATAAAACAAGGAAATCAAACAAAATGTTAAGTCATTCCCCATAAATGAGCACAAAACTAATGTATACAATGTTACGAAACCTACTTACATCTAGACGACAACCCATAGAACAATATCATTGCCGTTTTGTATCTTTTGCATTTCAATAAAAGTGTTGTTGAACTCATTAAATTCGAGTGAAACATTACCGTCTGCATTCTTCTTCTTTCCTCATGCTGCAATGCAGAGTGTGTCGTTAATGTGGTAGCACTCCTACATTTTACATCTTCACTGGTCACTCCCTTTGCTAGAAGAACCCTATTTGGCGGTAGTAAAAGGTTGTGCGTGATCCCTTTCTTACGATGGGTGTCTCTTAGCAATTGAATTGTGATAGAGCACAAGAGCGCATTATAATCCTTGGTTTAATCAGAACCTATGGCATCTTGAAGGAATACTCTAAAAACTAGCAAAATTACATTAACATTACACAAGTGCACACATGATTTACATTGGCATTTTAAATTGGAAGTGCTATAGAATAAGAAAGAGGAGGCATAGCGCGTTGCTTGAACTCTCTGCTTACGAGTGCCCCCCCCCAACAGCAAGTGTTTCAATGTGGTTGAGTGGCCTCTTATGCTCCCTAGCTCCAATCAAGTGCTTTTCATCGTCAGAGATGGTCTGCGTAAAATTGCACTAAATCCCAAGTCTCATTTCCATATAGTGCATTCATCTCTTCATCCATAGCTTTCTTCCAACACACATTTCCAACAGCCTCATCAATGCATGTGGGCTCTACAACCTGCACAACCTTTACCATATATGCATAGTGATGTGCCACATAACCATCATATGTAAACCTCTGCACAGGGTTTTTCACTCTCCCAGATCTTCGCAGCTTTTCATTCATGGCTTCCATAGCCTTCTTTACACCAGGTGTTCTCATAGCTAGGATCCCAAGCTCCTCATCACGGCTCATATCTGAGCCACTAGACTCTCCATCAACATGAGAATGCCCTGCAGAAATGTCAAGCATACCAAGGGGCTCAACCACTTTCTCTTTTCCTTTACGTGATGTACTAATCACATTTGCAGGACTGGTATTATGACGTAGCCTGCCACTCCATGGTCTATCAATAGACCCACTAGATGAGGACCCTCCTGGTCCACTCAAAGACTGTGATTGCTGACCTGCATTCTGTGCAACCACACTTCCACTCACATCAGCCCCAATAGCTTCTTTTTTCAGCAGCATACCAGCTGCTTATCTCATCAAAGACAACATCCCTGCTTACCCTCAACTCATGTGTAGCAGGGTTATAACACATGTATCCCTTTTGCTCAAGGGAATATCCAATAAACACACCTTTTTCAGCTTTTGAATCCAGCTTAGTTCTCAGCTCATCTGGCACATGCACATATGCAATGTATCCAAAAACTTTCAGATGAGACAAATCAGGTTTTCTGCCAGTAAACCTCTCCTCTGGAGTTACATCATGTATGGCTGCAGTTGGAGTCCTGTTTATGATGTATACTACTGTAAAAACAGCCTCAGCCCAATAGCTATGCAGCATATTCTTCTCTTCCATCAATGCTCGCGCAATCTTAGCAACGTGCCTGTTTTTTCGCTCAGCAACTCCATTTTGCTGTGGAGTGTATCTGCATGTAAACTATCTCCGAATACCATTCTTCTTCAAAAATTCAAAGAACTCATTGGAGAAGTACTCTCCCCCTCCATCTGACCTTAGGCACTTTACATATTTCCCTGTTTGCTTTTTAACCAAAACTCTGAAATTATGAAAGTGAGTGAACACATCACTCTTCTCCTTCATGAAATATACCCACACTTTCCTTGTGTGGTCATCAATGAATGTCACATAATACCTGCAGCCTCCCATAGACATGGTCTTCGTAGGACCCCATACATCTGAATGCACAACATCTAGTGCATTTCTGCTCACATATCTGTTACGTGGAAATACATGCTTTGTTTGCTTTCCAAATTGGCATGCTTCACATATTCTTTGCATACCTTCCACTTTAAATTTTGGCAGCCCTGTCACAATTCCTTTAGTCTGCATAGACTTCATTCTCTGCACATTCACATGTCTAATTCTTTTATGCCAAATGTTTGTGTCTGCAACAATTCCTAAACCATTTGCAAACATCGCAGCACTCATTTCAGGCATGTCTACATTCAACGTAAACATTCTTCCCACTCTGTTGCCTTTTGCAACCAATCTACACTTGTCTTTAAAGTCTTCAACATAACAACCATCAAGGTTAAACCAAACCTGCAAACCCTGCTCAATCATCTGGCCAACTGAAACCAGATTCTTTGTTATGTTCGGAACGTGAAGTACATCTGCAAGGTACTTCACTTTGCATCCTGCATAAACAATGGCACATCTCCAACATGGGCAATTGGATGAGCAGTGTTATCCCCTGTTTCCACAAAGCCTAGTCGTTCAAGGTTTTTCATCTCCTTGAACCACTCCCCATGACTTGTCATGTGGTTCGAAGCACCTGAATCCACATACCATACATCATCTTTTTGTGCTGCTTCAACATTTTCAGACATGGCATTCACGACATGCTGCATAACAAACAACTTTTCATTATCCTCATTGTTTCTGCTTGAGGATGCATAGTTGTTCTGCTGCACTTTCCCATTTTGCATGTCAGCCTGCTTCTTATAACATTCAGCTTGCACATGTCCAGGCTTACCACAATAAAAGCATTCACGTGCATCATTATATTGCCTTTGCTAATTTCCATGTCCTCTTTGACTCCCCTTGCCTCTGAATTTGCCTCTTTCACCTGTGTGTTGTTGATGTTGTTGTTGTGTATTCTGGGATTGTTGTTGTTGCTGCTACTACTGGCCATAATTTTGATTACCTGTTCGGCCACCTCCTTGACCGCATCCACGGCCTCCTCTACCTCGTCCTCTACCTAAACTTGTGTAGAATGCCTGTTGCTCTGAACGGTTTTTGTTTTGTGAAGACTGTTGGTCTTCACCCAAGCTCTTCTCTTCTATAATCAGCATAGACACCAAATCTATAAAGTTGGGAATGTTTTTCTGAGTCTGAATAGACGTCTTGAACGCCTTGTATTGTGGCCCGAGACCACGTAGACAGACTTCCACCTTATCATCATCATCTACTGACACACCAATAGATACAAGGGATTCCACAATACCCTTTATCTTCAATGCATAGTCATTCACAGACATGCTCTTTTTCTCCACAGTATGAAGTTAATTCTTCAATTGTATCTTACGTGCCTTGGTATTTGTTTCATAGAGTTTTACCAAGGTGTCCCACGCCTCCTTGGGGGACTTGGCATCCTGAATGTGCCCAATCATGGTGTCTTGTATACTAATGGAGAGCCAATACATGACTTTCCTGGCTCCTTGGTTCCAGTCTTTAAACTCTTTCACATCTGTAGCAGTCGGATTTATGTTCGGTATCTCCGGTGCTTCTTCATGCTCACCTTCTATGTAGTCCCAATAGCCCTTTCCCATTAGGAAATTCGTCAACCTGAACCTCCAAGCATGGAAGTTGTTCTTATCAAGCTTCTCAGCCATAATATAGGTTATGCCATCATTTGACATCTTGCTAGACAGACAAATTTACCACAAATAGCACTCTAGTTTGTCCTGTACAACTGCTGTATTTTTTGCAGCGGTACTATAGTACTCTCAAATGTCACAACCAGTGACTTCAATATGCATACATACACCCAATGGCAACTGTTGACCTCTTTGCAGCACACTGTGTCTGCACAGCCAATCTGTCTTCCTGCAGTTCTTAAAACAGAGTTCTGTAGAGAATCGATGACTTACCCGCAGTGCTCGAAATCGCGTGCTTTCTGAAAAAAGGAGGTCCAGACGCGCTTGAAACACGTTTTTGGCCTGAAAAACTTCTGTCTGATAGGACGATATAGTTTCCCTTTAGCTTTACTCTCCCGAAGAAAGCTTCTCAATCAGAGATCGTTTGTCGGTGCCTCCCATAGAGCTCCCGACAATGGTGTAGTTACACCAACACAAATAGGGAAAAGTAGTTGAAGCTCTTACCCTCGTACCACTTCCTGAGTTCTCTTGCTTGCAAGCTCAGCCCTTAGCATGAACTAGGCGGATACGATGAAAAGATGCAGGGGGGAAGAGAGCTTGAGCCCTTTCAAGCGCACAAACACTCACAAAACCCTAATAGAGAACACACAAGGTGAGAGGCTGAAAATCTTCTCCTTCTTCACTCAACACTCAACACACCATATACAAGATAAGAGTACACACCATATAAAATGTAAGATCCCTGTTCCCACCGAGCAACGGATTCAGGGTACTGGCAGCGGAAGTAGCGCTTCTCGCGCGGGACAGGGGTCCCACACTCGGGGCCTCGCCCACGGATATCCGGATAAGAGACTAGTCCGTCGGTTGTTCCAAAACCGAACCCGGAAAAACTTCCTTTACCGGAAAGCACGGGCGATTCCACCAGGATAACTTTTTACTCTAACGTAGTCAAGATCATTTCTGATCGAGATGATCCAATTACATCTATAAGGCACTTAGTCAGTTCAAGGAAGAAACTTGCACTTGGATCATTGGGATCAACGCTTTTTTCCCCATTCAAGAGGCACAGCCGTTGATTCCTATCCATAGAACAGTTACTATCCGGGATTTATTTTTTTTTCTATCGTAAAAACAAAAGTTTGAGTCTCGATCTACGGATCCATCAGTCCAGCCTAACCCCATCCAATCCCATGGGTTAGCCAACCGCCCAACCACTGTAGTGATGGGATCCAATTAAAATTTGGTTAGGTTTTGTCCCGGGTACCAAGGAAAAGAGTTCCAAGGCCCCCTAGCCGGATGTTCATGCAAAATAAAACTAGTCACACCACTCACACACCCAATATGAAATTGCCTTTTTTCAACCAGATTCAACCAGTTTAAAACAATCCTTTAATAAAACCATAGTATCATTGATCACCATCTTCCAATTTATCCAATTGATTCTTAATTTTCCATCATTCCTTCATCAGAGTATCTATGGCATCATTGGCAACTAGAACGCTCAGGAGCCGTTTCGATAGTTCCTAGCCCATAATACTTGGCAATATAATCACTTAACAAGATGGACTCTCGTTGAAGATCAGCAAGATCAACCAACAGATCCATATAAGGAGCCATGGACTCATCCATTGAAGACCAGCAAGGTCAATCAACCAGATCCATGCTCGATTTCAGAAAACAACTCCAACTCTGTTCCAATATCTTCCTCGACGCACGCGTGGGTATCCTAGGCAACCCAGAGCCCGAGCACCGTATGGTCAGCACCCTCTAGGATCCTTCGCAGGTAACCTAGCGCTTCACGCATAGGCCGCTTCCTTGGCCCCTCATCCACCGTACCGGAAGCTCACCATTTTAATCGCACCGAGGCTGGTCAAGACCTCGGCCGACCTTGCTACGCGAGACGTCCTTCATTGACTCCCCGTCAGCAGTTGCAACTTACCATCACGACTTTAATCACAAGACGGTCAAAATGCTCCCCCCAGCATTCTTGACATAAAACAATCATTTACAAACAGCATTTACAAACAGTATTTACAAACAGTATTTACAAACAGTTTACAACACAATTTCTATTTTAACTTTCATTTTTCCACATTATCCCTCATCAATCTACATTACTTATTCCATATTCCATTTATATGTATACTCATCCCATCACATCATTTCTATCTCCTCACTTCAGATTCCCTCACATCGCATATCGTATATTCACATTCATACATCCACATCTATATGCGTACATTCACATCTACATGCATACGTCTACATCTCTATGCATACATCCACATCCACATTCACATTCACCTCCATACATCTACATCTACATGCCTACATCCACATCTCCATTCACATCTACATCTATACATCTACATCTACATGCATCCATCCACCTCCACATCCACATCTACATCTATACATCTACATCTACATGCATACATCCATATCTCCATTCCCATCTACATCTATACATCTACATCTACATGCATCCATCTACCTCCACATCCACATCTACATCTATACATCTACATCTACATGTATACATCCACATCCACATCTATACATCTACATCTACATGCATACATCCACATCTCCATTCACATCTACATCTATACATCTACATCTACATGCATCCATCCACCTCCACATCCACATCTACATCTATACATCTACATCTACATGTATCCATCCACATCTCCATTCACGTCTACATCTATACATCTACATCTACATGCATACATCCATATCTCCATTCCTGTCTACATCTATACATCTACATCTACATGCATCCATCTACCTCCACATCTATACATCTACATCTATACATCTACATCTACATGCATACATCCATATCTCCATTCCTGTCTACATCTATACATCTACATCTACATGCATCCATCTACCTCCACATCCACATCTACATCTATACATCTACATCTACATGCAAACATCCACATCTCCATGCATAATAAAATTCTTTTAATTAATCTAGGATGATAGTTCCTAGGATATGGTAGGAAGTCCTCTTTTTGTGCTTTGAATGAATTTATTTTATGCGTGATTTCTATAAAAATTTTGCCATAGCTCCGCTACTATGACTGATAAATCTCAATTTTTTTTCTAAGGGATAAAGCTCATTATTAAAGAAATAATTAGAATGGTCTCTAATTGGATCATCAATCCATAATGGTCTCTAATTGGATCATTAAGAAAACAATTAGAATGGTCTCTAATTGGATCATCAATCCATAATGGTCTCTAATTGGATCATTAAGAAAACAATTAGAATGGTCTCTAATTGGATCATCAATCCATAATGGTCTCTAATTGGATCATTAAGAAAACAATTAGAATGGTCTCTAATTGGGTCATCAATCCATAATGGATTGAATCATCAATGTGCATAAACTAAAAGCATAGCAAAAGCCATTAATTTGGCCTCAAGCATAGCTTAATCTTGGATTAAGGAAAAGCTTTATGAAAAGCTTCATTTGGATTGAGAATGGGTCATGAGTATGACCATTTCTTGAGTGAGAGAGAGAAATTATAAAAACCATTAGAATTTAAATATAAGTGGAAATTAACTTCTATAGCATTTATTAAATTATGTAACTCTTCACTACTATTCACCAATTAACTTCAATAGCATTTAAAAAAACCATACCAATTAAACTTCTCAAGCTTGAGAGGGGTTGAGAAGAGAGAATCATTGAGTAATTATAGAAAAGATCAAAATTCGATATACTTACCTTATAATTTGCTCGATTCTTTATTCACGGTAGAGGCCCCCAACCAATCAATTGGTTTAGTATGTTGATGGAGCCACCAATGGGGATTGAAGAAAGAGAGAAGTATCAAAAACTAGTGAAATATTAAAGAATTCACAGTTCTTGGCTTAGTTAGAGTAGAGTAACAATGCATAAGACACTCTATATTTTGGCTTAGGTGGAGTAGAGTAACAAAGCATAAGACACTATAGATTTTGGCTTAGGTGGAGTAGAGTAACAAAGCATAAGACACTATCTATTTTGGCTTAGGTGGAGTAGAGTAACAAAGCATAAGACACTATCTATTTTGGCTTAGGTGGAGTAGAGTAACAAGGCATAAAACTCTATATATTTTTCAACAAGGGGAGGCTTCTATTTATAGGAAAAATTGAGCTCCTAACCAAACAAACTGATTTTAGAATTTTCCAAGTCAGTTTGGTTGAATTTGGACTAGATTTGGATCTAGTTTGGTTACTTTTTGATTCGGTTTGGTTCCATTTTGATTTGGTTTGGTTCAAGAGAGATGAGAGATAAAAATATCACATTATTTTTGAGTTTAAAACTCATTCAAGCATGTGAAATATGCACCTCCTTTAAAGAATTCCCCTTCCTTACATATGTGTCAAAATTTTATTGCTCATAGTTTTTTACTAATAAATCTTGTACATTTTCAACTCTTCATCTTATGTGAAATATGCACCTCCTTTAAAGAACTCCTCTTCCTTACACATGTGTCATAGTTTTTTTACTAATAAGCCTTGTACATTTTCAACTCTTCATCTTATGTGAAATATGCACCTCCTTTAAAGAACTCCCCTTCCTTACATATGTGTTTATTTACTAATAAACCTTGTACATTTTCAACTCTTCATCTTATGTGAAATATGCACCTCCTTTAAAGAACTCCCCTTCCTTACATATGTGTTTATTTACTAATAAACCTTGTACATTTTCAACTCTTCATCTTATGTGAAATATGCACCTCCTTTAAAGAACTCCCCTTCCTTACATATGTGTTTATTTACTAATAAACCTTGTACATTTTCAACTCTTCATCTTATGTGAGCATTTACTCATTTTTGGGTATCTTCTTTTACAATTTGGATTTATCTCCTCCCTACACATGGATTGATGCTATTGGCCCATAGGAACCTTAATTGGACCATAGTCTAAAGTTTTCTAAAAATCTAGACCCTTAGACTAAGGTTCTTTATACCTATTTCCAATTAATTCTAATTGCACATTGGAAAATTCTTTTTAAATTTCTGTTTGAGGGGAACTCATCTGAATTATAAGAGATATTTTTCTATCCAAAAATATTCAAAATCTGAATATTCTCTCTCTAGAATATTTTTCTCTCTCTAAGCTAAAACAGTTAGAAACAAGGTCTTTATATTTCTGAAGAGGGATTGATTTCAGGGGAAGATACTAGACATCAAAAAGGGGTTGGGAGAGGAATCTTACATTCTACCCCACTTAAAAAACGCGAGATGTCCTCATCTCGCAGCTTGGAATAATTTCGCAAGATGCACGAATATGAGACTTAGAGAAAAATTTTAATCACGATTAACCACCAAGAAAAGTCTTAAAGAGAGCAAGATTCAAAATAAGAACAAGATTTAAACTTTATTCATTCACGGGACTTATACAGTAAAGATAGAAGAACTCTTTACACTTCCATAAGCCCGTCCATCATATGGTCACAAAAGCAGTCCTCACAAGCTGCACAAGTATAGGGTAACTCATCTATGGGAATGATTCTGCTGGTTATTGCCGCACCTATCTCAGTGGTATGAGGTGATCTAACAAAAGGACCTCTGAGAGGCAAGCCAAAAACGGGATAAAGGCATATCTTCTCATGAGGAAGAAAACACGCCAGTAAGAAGACCCGCTCAGAAAACCCAAGATGCCTTGATCTCATGACGCAGTAGTATCGAGGACCCAAACCCAAAGCTTCAATAACCATGGCCAAGCGGACATTGTTACGAAAGTGCTGCTGACCCCAGGGTGTTACCCTAGTTATGTTTTGATATGTCCGCCATTTGGTCTGCGCTACAGAAGTTCCTAGGTGAGGAAAAAGTGAGCGCTCATATTGTTCTATAAAGTCTTTCTTCACAGACTCTCTTGCGTCTTGAAGGTGAGAAATCATCATGGATAAAACTAGTTCTTGTTGCCAAGCCATGAAGGAGATTAAGAAAGAAAGGAGATTGATGGGAGTAAGATTACTGTGAGCGACAAGTAAAAGTTACGACTTATATAAAGGAAGGAGCTAGCGTAACCTAGAAGCCAACGGTAACTTGCCACTGAAGTTTTACCGTCTTTCCATGATTTGTGTTTGACACATTTTTCTATAGAAGGCATTAAGAATTTTGAGATGAGGAGATAAAAGAAACTTGTAGGCTAAGTCACCTACTTTCATTGAATTCAGATATAAGGATCACAATATCTGGGGGATAACTTCTTATACTCCCCAAGAGATAAAGAACTTCTTTTGGGTCGTACTCGAATGAAAACCAAAACCTTGGTATCCAAAACACCGATTTTCACTTCTGAACTCATTGTTTTGAATCCTTAAAATAGGCGTGACTCCTGAGAAGTATTCTAGGAAAAGGGTCTTCCTTTTTTTAAACAGAAACTTTCTTTTATTTTAGAGAGGGAATAATTATAAGATCAGAAAGGGAGATTCTTACTCCTGTATACCTCGAAGGCTGGGGAAGAATCTTACATTCTACCCCACTTAAAAAGTGCGAGATGTCCTCATCTCGCAAGGTAGAGGACAGCTCTTTTTCTTAAGATCCAAATTTTTTTCTGGGGTTCCTTATATTCTGGTCAACCCAACAGAACACTGGGATAATTATCCCTTATATAGAACTCATCATTAAATAACAATTCATTTAACATGATAATGGTCCATTAGACCGAAAAATTTCCTTCGGAACATTCCTCCACGGAAACTTCAGTCAAGCAAGTTCTCAATTTGACATCCCTTAACTTGATCTACCGGTCAAGTATTAATAGTAGCAATCTGACAGCACAACCCACTAATCTCATAGTGATTTGCTGAATTCATTATCATCATTCTAGTTATGATTATCATCACAGGGACTCGTCCCATTCCCCCTCATTGTGGTTTCATTATATTTCAACTAATTTTTAAAAATCAACATTTTTCAATCAGCATTTTCAATCAGAATCCAAATCAATTCATTCATTCTCAAACAGAATTAAAAATCATATCAATCACATTCGAAATCATCATCTAGATAGCATTAACGCTTATAATTTCAAGTCTTAGATTTACTCGTATATACTGTCAGTAAAGAGCTGCAGTATACTCTCGGTATATACGGGTAGTCACGGCCCTTGGAATTATAAGGTAAATACTATCATGTCTAGGCCTCAAGCAAGTCAGGGTTTCTATATAATTGCGGTACTTCCATCTGAAGAACCAATTACCAAATTATGAATTTCAGTTTGAATATCAAATTGTATGAGTTATATCATACAATTATAACCTTTTTGTGTTTCTTGATAAATTTTTGACATATTTATCTTCTCAGTTGATCTTTATTAACCAAATGCTCTGATACCAACTGTAAGATCCCTGTTCCCACCGAGCAACGGATTCAGGGTACTGGCAGCGGAAGTAGCGCTTCTCGCGCGGGACAGGGGTCCCACACTCGGGGCCTCGCCCACGGATATCCGGATAAGAGACTAGTCCGTCGGTTGTTCCAAAACCGAACCCGGAAAAACTTCCTTTACCGGAAAGCACGGGCGATTCCACCAGGATAACTTTTTACTCTAACGTAGTCAAGATCATTTCTGATCGAGATGATCCAATTACATCTATAAGGCACTTAGTCAGTTCAAGGAAGAAACTTGCACTTGGATCATTGGGATCAACGCTTTTTTCCCCATTCAAGAGGCACAGCCGTTGATTCCTATCCATAGAACAGTTACTATCCGGGATTTATTTTTTTTTCTATCGTAAAAACAAAAGTTTGAGTCTCGATCTACGGATCCATCAGTCCAGCCTAACCCCATCCAATCCCATGGGTTAGCCAACCGCCCAACCACTGTAGTGATGGGATCCAATTAAAATTTGGTTAGGTTTTGTCCCGGGTACCAAGGAAAAGAGTTCCAAGGCCCCCTAGCCGGATGTTCATGCAAAATAAAACTAGTCACACCACTCACACACCCAATATGAAATTGCCTTTTTTCAACCAGATTCAACCAGTTTAAAACAATCCTTTAATAAAACCATAGTATCATTGATCACCATCTTCCAATTTATCCAATTGATTCTTAATTTTCCATCATTCCTTCATCAGAGTATCTATGGCATCATTGGCAACTAGAACGCTCAGGAGCCGTTTCGATAGTTCCTAGCCCATAATACTTGGCAATATAATCACTTAACAAGATGGACTCTCGTTGAAGATCAGCAAGATCAACCAACAGATCCATATAAGGAGCCATGGACTCATCCATTGAAGACCAGCAAGGTCAATCAACCAGATCCATGCTCGATTTCAGAAAACAACTCCAACTCTGTTCCAATATCTTCCTCGACGCACGCGTGGGTATCCTAGGCAACCCAGAGCCCGAGCACCGTATGGTCAGCACCCTCTAGGATCCTTCGCAGGTAACCTAGCGCTTCACGCATAGGCCGCTTCCTTGGCCCCTCATCCACCGTACCGGAAGCTCACCATTTTAATCGCACCGAGGCTGGTCAAGACCTCGGCCGACCTTGCTACGCGAGACGTCCTTCATTGACTCCCCGTCAGCAGTTGCAACTTACCATCACGACTTTAATCACAAGACGGTCAAAATGCTCCCCCCAGCATTCTTGACATAAAACAATCATTTACAAACAGCATTTACAAACAGTATTTACAAACAGTATTTACAAACAGTTTACAACACAATTTCTATTTTAACTTTCATTTTTCCACATTATCCCTCATCAATCTACATTACTTATTCCATATTCCATTTATATGTATACTCATCCCATCACATCATTTCTATCTCCTCACTTCAGATTCCCTCACATCGCATATCGTATATTCACATTCATACATCCACATCTATATGCGTACATTCACATCTACATGCATACGTCTACATCTCTATGCATACATCCACATCCACATTCACATTCACCTCCATACATCTACATCTACATGCCTACATCCACATCTCCATTCACATCTACATCTATACATCTACATCTACATGCATCCATCCACCTCCACATCCACATCTACATCTATACATCTACATCTACATGCATACATCCATATCTCCATTCCCATCTACATCTATACATCTACATCTACATGCATCCATCTACCTCCACATCCACATCTACATCTATACATCTACATCTACATGTATACATCCACATCCACATCTATACATCTACATCTACATGCATACATCCACATCTCCATTCACATCTACATCTATACATCTACATCTACATGCATCCATCCACCTCCACATCCACATCTACATCTATACATCTACATCTACATGTATCCATCCACATCTCCATTCACGTCTACATCTATACATCTACATCTACATGCATACATCCATATCTCCATTCCTGTCTACATCTATACATCTACATCTACATGCATCCATCTACCTCCACATCTATACATCTACATCTATACATCTACATCTACATGCATACATCCATATCTCCATTCCTGTCTACATCTATACATCTACATCTACATGCATCCATCTACCTCCACATCCACATCTACATCTATACATCTACATCTACATGCAAACATCCACATCTCCATGCATAATAAAATTCTTTTAATTAATCTAGGATGATAGTTCCTAGGATATGGTAGGAAGTCCTCTTTTTGTGCTTTGAATGAATTTATTTTATGCGTGATTTCTATAAAAATTTTGCCATAGCTCCGCTACTATGACTGATAAATCTCAATTTTTTTTCTAAGGGATAAAGCTCATTATTAAAGAAATAATTAGAATGGTCTCTAATTGGATCATCAATCCATAATGGTCTCTAATTGGATCATTAAGAAAACAATTAGAATGGTCTCTAATTGGATCATCAATCCATAATGGTCTCTAATTGGATCATTAAGAAAACAATTAGAATGGTCTCTAATTGGATCATCAATCCATAATGGTCTCTAATTGGATCATTAAGAAAACAATTAGAATGGTCTCTAATTGGGTCATCAATCCATAATGGATTGAATCATCAATGTGCATAAACTAAAAGCATAGCAAAAGCCATTAATTTGGCCTCAAGCATAGCTTAATCTTGGATTAAGGAAAAGCTTTATGAAAAGCTTCATTTGGATTGAGAATGGGTCATGAGTATGACCATTTCTTGAGTGAGAGAGAGAAATTATAAAAACCATTAGAATTTAAATATAAGTGGAAATTAACTTCTATAGCATTTATTAAATTATGTAACTCTTCACTACTATTCACCAATTAACTTCAATAGCATTTAAAAAAACCATACCAATTAAACTTCTCAAGCTTGAGAGGGGTTGAGAAGAGAGAATCATTGAGTAATTATAGAAAAGATCAAAATTCGATATACTTACCTTATAATTTGCTCGATTCTTTATTCACGGTAGAGGCCCCCAACCAATCAATTGGTTTAGTATGTTGATGGAGCCACCAATGGGGATTGAAGAAAGAGAGAAGTATCAAAAACTAGTGAAATATTAAAGAATTCACAGTTCTTGGCTTAGTTAGAGTAGAGTAACAATGCATAAGACACTCTATATTTTGGCTTAGGTGGAGTAGAGTAACAAAGCATAAGACACTATAGATTTTGGCTTAGGTGGAGTAGAGTAACAAAGCATAAGACACTATCTATTTTGGCTTAGGTGGAGTAGAGTAACAAAGCATAAGACACTATCTATTTTGGCTTAGGTGGAGTAGAGTAACAAGGCATAAAACTCTATATATTTTTCAACAAGGGGAGGCTTCTATTTATAGGAAAAATTGAGCTCCTAACCAAACAAACTGATTTTAGAATTTTCCAAGTCAGTTTGGTTGAATTTGGACTAGATTTGGATCTAGTTTGGTTACTTTTTGATTCGGTTTGGTTCCATTTTGATTTGGTTTGGTTCAAGAGAGATGAGAGATAAAAATATCACATTATTTTTGAGTTTAAAACTCATTCAAGCATGTGAAATATGCACCTCCTTTAAAGAATTCCCCTTCCTTACATATGTGTCAAAATTTTATTGCTCATAGTTTTTTACTAATAAATCTTGTACATTTTCAACTCTTCATCTTATGTGAAATATGCACCTCCTTTAAAGAACTCCTCTTCCTTACACATGTGTCATAGTTTTTTTACTAATAAGCCTTGTACATTTTCAACTCTTCATCTTATGTGAAATATGCACCTCCTTTAAAGAACTCCCCTTCCTTACATATGTGTTTATTTACTAATAAACCTTGTACATTTTCAACTCTTCATCTTATGTGAAATATGCACCTCCTTTAAAGAACTCCCCTTCCTTACATATGTGTTTATTTACTAATAAACCTTGTACATTTTCAACTCTTCATCTTATGTGAAATATGCACCTCCTTTAAAGAACTCCCCTTCCTTACATATGTGTTTATTTACTAATAAACCTTGTACATTTTCAACTCTTCATCTTATGTGAGCATTTACTCATTTTTGGGTATCTTCTTTTACAATTTGGATTTATCTCCTCCCTACACATGGATTGATGCTATTGGCCCATAGGAACCTTAATTGGACCATAGTCTAAAGTTTTCTAAAAATCTAGACCCTTAGACTAAGGTTCTTTATACCTATTTCCAATTAATTCTAATTGCACATTGGAAAATTCTTTTTAAATTTCTGTTTGAGGGGAACTCATCTGAATTATAAGAGATATTTTTCTATCCAAAAATATTCAAAATCTGAATATTCTCTCTCTAGAATATTTTTCTCTCTCTAAGCTAAAACAGTTAGAAACAAGGTCTTTATATTTCTGAAGAGGGATTGATTTCAGGGGAAGATACTAGACATCAAAAAGGGGTTGGGAGAGGAATCTTACATTCTACCCCACTTAAAAAACGCGAGATGTCCTCATCTCGCAGCTTGGAATAATTTCGCAAGATGCACGAATATGAGACTTAGAGAAAAATTTTAATCACGATTAACCACCAAGAAAAGTCTTAAAGAGAGCAAGATTCAAAATAAGAACAAGATTTAAACTTTATTCATTCACGGGACTTATACAGTAAAGATAGAAGAACTCTTTACACTTCCATAAGCCCGTCCATCATATGGTCACAAAAGCAGTCCTCACAAGCTGCACAAGTATAGGGTAACTCATCTATGGGAATGATTCTGCTGGTTATTGCCGCACCTATCTCAGTGGTATGAGGTGATCTAACAAAAGGACCTCTGAGAGGCAAGCCAAAAACGGGATAAAGGCATATCTTCTCATGAGGAAGAAAACACGCCAGTAAGAAGACCCGCTCAGAAAACCCAAGATGCCTTGATCTCATGACGCAGTAGTATCGAGGACCCAAACCCAAAGCTTCAATAACCATGGCCAAGCGGACATTGTTACGAAAGTGCTGCTGACCCCAGGGTGTTACCCTAGTTATGTTTTGATATGTCCGCCATTTGGTCTGCGCTACAGAAGTTCCTAGGTGAGGAAAAAGTGAGCGCTCATATTGTTCTATAAAGTCTTTCTTCACAGACTCTCTTGCGTCTTGAAGGTGAGAAATCATCATGGATAAAACTAGTTCTTGTTGCCAAGCCATGAAGGAGATTAAGAAAGAAAGGAGATTGATGGGAGTAAGATTACTGTGAGCGACAAGTAAAAGTTACGACTTATATAAAGGAAGGAGCTAGCGTAACCTAGAAGCCAACGGTAACTTGCCACTGAAGTTTTACCGTCTTTCCATGATTTGTGTTTGACACATTTTTCTATAGAAGGCATTAAGAATTTTGAGATGAGGAGATAAAAGAAACTTGTAGGCTAAGTCACCTACTTTCATTGAATTCAGATATAAGGATCACAATATCTGGGGGATAACTTCTTATACTCCCCAAGAGATAAAGAACTTCTTTTGGGTCGTACTCGAATGAAAACCAAAACCTTGGTATCCAAAACACCGATTTTCACTTCTGAACTCATTGTTTTGAATCCTTAAAATAGGCGTGACTCCTGAGAAGTATTCTAGGAAAAGGGTCTTCCTTTTTTTAAACAGAAACTTTCTTTTATTTTAGAGAGGGAATAATTATAAGATCAGAAAGGGAGATTCTTACTCCTGTATACCTCGAAGGCTGGGGAAGAATCTTACATAAAAGGTACTCAACCAAATACATACAAGGGTTCTCTATAGTGTGAACCCAACTAAATGAGCTGGCACTATAACTATGCCAGTCTCTAGAATGGCTGTCACACAGCCTGTCATCCCACTGGCCGCATATCACCCAAGATCTCACCAACCATGCCAGTGGTATAAGTGTGGGGCCTATCCCTCAGGCGGGTCATCAGTGTCCACCGCCTCACTAGACGAGCTCAATATCTCAACAGTCAGCACAGGGCCCGCAGGGGAGTCTTTTGCTGCTAAGTCCACGAAGGAAGTTTGGTGTTCTTGTTGCCGTAATCCTGGCCATCCAGCCAACAGAATGTGCGATGAATGATAAGTGGTGTGCTATCTG
This sequence comes from Cibotium barometz, assembly GCF_041138505.1. Classification (NCBI taxonomy): domain Eukaryota; kingdom Viridiplantae; phylum Streptophyta; class Polypodiopsida; order Cyatheales; family Cibotiaceae; genus Cibotium; species Cibotium barometz. Next base: position 40,762,122 of record NC_141064.1, read on the forward strand.
TATCAGCAACTCCCATAACATGTCGGAGTGTTACTATAATGGGAGGGGGCACAAGGTTCGCCCCGGCAACCAGGTCATTAACATTGGGAAGAAAGACACGGAACCGCCAGAACTCTCAGCCGCATGGGTACAAGTTGGGAGCAATTCTGAGCTACCCTATCGCAACAATAGTGGCAGTAGGGGTGGCGATCGTGGTCGTGGTCGCGGAGGCCGGGCCATAGATCAGGCCATAGATCATCGTCCAAAAATTTATCTTTTTTGTACAGAGGAAGGACATTGGCGCCACGATTGCCCAGAAGCACGAGTATGATCGGAAGAAAGCTGAGAAACAAGCAAAAGCTACAAGAAAACAACCGGCGGCGGTGGGCCATGGTTCAGATTGAGTCGATGGAGGCGATTGTGGATCTGGTCACATGCTCTGGTCACAAATTGAAGCCCCCCAGCAAGCGCACAGCGCAATCACTTTTGGATTGGCCCACACAGGAAGCTGTTCGCCCCCAGAAAGTTACTTCTTGGGTGGACAAGCAAGCTCTGGAATGTGTTCCAGTGCTGCCCGTGCCAAGTAAAGTGTAGTACAGGTATATCGTTGACTCTCATCAACGATATACCTCAGTCGGGGTAGCCTCTACAAACAGGCCCAGAAGGATCTTCCGGAACACCTGTACCAACAGCCTCGTTGGGTCGAGAGTGAAGGATGGGATGGATTGCTCGATGCCCCTCTATAAATCAAATTGGGTCACCTTCTTAAATTGGTTCCGAGTTTTCATAAAGCACTGCTTCCGTTGGAGAAGATGGGCAAGGCGATCACACCAACTGCGGTGTCATCCATGCAACCAACACACCTGGAGCCCATGGTGGCAATTCCCATGGCTCATATAAGAATTCTAGAAATTTATGTAGGCTTCCGAGGCCTCACGATTGATCAAGTGCTGATCGATGGTGGAGCTGGTGTCAATATTGCAACGGAGTCCACCTGTAAGCGCATGGGTTGGCAAGCATGGGATCCTGCACCATGTTTGGTACGCATGGCTGATCAAAGGAGAGTCCGACCCTTGGGCATCTTGAAAGGCGTGGTGATTAAGGTGGCTGGCATACCCTTCCTCGTCATGTCCTTTGTAGTGTTGAGCATGGAGGATTCTACTCTAAGGAGTAGAATCTGCTGCTGGGTCATCCTTGGTTGTGCCAGGCAAAGGTCCGGCATAATTGGGAGCATAATCTGATGACCATCCGCAAGGATCGCACGAAGGTTAAATTTGCTCTGAGGAAACGCCGTCAACTAAGCAATTCAGTCTAGCCTGTCACTCATTGGCAGAAACAGTGAATATGGCAGATGGCTTGGATAAAGATGAAGAGGACAAATTCTTGCAGGAAAATGAGGATTTGATTCCATTATGCTTAGTGGATGTGGCATGTATTGCTGCGGAATACCTCAGGCTGAGGTAACATGAAAGAGGAGTATGCACCTCAAGATAACATGAAAGACATTTTGGAAAAGGAGCACGCTTTTGAGGCGCAAATGAGCGGCATTACCCATGTCAAAGAAGATGTCTTGGAGACCGTTTTCTTAGGTAATGACAAGGAGACTAAGCTGGTGAAAATTAGTACCTTGCTGGAACCCATATTTAAAACTGATCTGGTGGAACTTCTGTGGGAATTCCAGGATGTGTTTGCCTGGGATTATGCTAATATGAAAGGTCTAGACCCGAAGTCTTACCAACACCGCATTTACTTGAAGCTGGATGCGATACCCTCCAGGAAGCAGCATTATTGCATAAACCCACATGTAGCCAAGCAGGTCAACCGCTTGTTGCTGAGGGTGGGATTCATAGCACCTATTGTTTGCTACTGTGTCATGCTGAATCCCCATCAAGGAAAAAGGAGCAATGAATCTCTCTTCCAAAACTCGTAAAGAAGATTTGTCTAAAACCTCTAGTGCCTGAAACCAAGCAAGGGCCTTTCCCTCAAGAGTGAGGCCAAATCCTTCAATTTGCGTATGCTTGTTAGCAGCTCGAACTGCTTGCCTAAATGCTACTACATGGTCATATGGATCTCCCGACCCTTCGTACTTCTTTACCAGTTTCTGAAGAGTTGATGGCCTTACTCGTCTTGAATACTCATCATCAGGCCTACGGCCTCTCACTCTTTGGTAAGATGGTCCATATGCATCCCAAATTGGTGTGGGTTCCCTATTACCTACCTCACCAACCCTCTCCCAAAGATCTTGTTACCCACATTTCAGGAGGTGCATTTATGGGAGGCCGAGTTGGCTCCCCTACCCTCCGATTGTCATAGTGATCGCACTTTTGGTGTAGGATAATATCTTGGTGCTAGAGTTGGGCTACTTGCAGTGGTCCACTTTGATGTTGAGGGTCCCTCTCTAGTGAACTCTCGTAGAGGAGGAGCAACAGTTTCTCCAAGAAAGGCTATCTCTCCTGGTTTAGCTGTATTAGTTGAGAACACTTCCATGAATAATGGTTGTCCTCTCCATGTGAGCTCACGAATCTCCTTCCAATCTAAGGTTTGGTACTCATTGGCCCATTTATCATCAACGATTCGGTTCTCGTATCCTCCTGCAAGCTTCTCGACTACCACCACAAGTGCTAGAGGAAGATCTAGCTCTGGCAATCTAGTTGTGGCATAATATCCTTCTAAAGAGTCCTTATAGACCTCTTGAAGTGGGTCATCCTGAAAGACCTTTGTCACTGGAATTTGTCGTACAAACTCCTATTGGTTCTCAGCCCCCTGATCCATTTTTCTCTTGCCTTTCTTGTCCCTGTCCAAATTTAGATCTACAAAAAGTAAATCATCTATGGATGGCTTTGAGGACTGGGCATTGGATGGTCTAGGTATGTCCGGCTCAATGAGCCAATCATCTCTAGACTCCCTTGCTCCAGAAGGCTTTAATAAATCTAGGAACTCACTCTTAGAGAGCCATCCTAATTTGTCTACATTCTCTTAGAGAGCCCTCCTAATTTGTCTACATTCTCTGGATGATAGGTGACTTCGTAGAGCGAACACCATCTCCGCCCATGTACATGTTACCCTGGTCATTGGTTAGAGGTGCTCTATCAAGCTTTGAGAAAAAGTCTGCAATCTTAACGAGATACTGGTGTTGTGGATCCCTAAAGATCTCAGCTCCTTGAGCATTCGTGTAGACATATTGAAGTCTCACATTGAGTGGTAACCCCATGATGTCGGCTTCAAATGGATTAAAAGACCTTGCCAATGGGTGTCCTATTTGGGGCTAAGGGATGACTATTTGATGGCCCTAGATTGTCCATAGACAATGAGCTAGTTGTCTCGAAAAGGGTATCAAATTGGGATTCGGAAAAGGTTTCAGCAATATCTGCCAAATTTCTTACCGATTGGGTCCCACTTTCTTGCGTAGGTACTCTAGAAGGTGCCCTAGACCCTATGGCAGTGTCTATATGACGTCCCGACCGCTCGTGCATAAGGTCAAATTTTAAGATTGGTTTTTTTTTTCCAAAAAAATCCAAAAATTTTCAAGTTGGCTCAAACTTTGCTAGGATCCATTTTGAACCCCCTCGAACACATTAGGCCAAAAAAATAGCGTATTTTTCAGGATCAAAAATCGCCTAAAATTTATCAGTTTCCCATAATGAACTCACTATGGAAAAATGGTTCCGGGACCAAAATTTTGACGGTGGGTGTTTTCTAACTCCTCTCGAAAAGTTAGAAAACCTCCCAATTTTTTGCGCCAGAAAATGAAAAATTTTCTAGAATCTTTTTAAAAAAAATCCGATGCAGTGGCGGTCTTTATGGTGTGGTGTGTGGGTCTCTCCACGCTGTGCACTGTTCATGCACAGTCGCCTTCTTTTATTATTATTTTTTTCTTTTTTGAAGTGCGTGCTCAATGCATGTGCAGTGAACTCAATGCGTGTGGAGCTGTGAGATTTGTTGTAGCGAATTCAATGCGTGTGATAGGGAACTCAATGAGTGTGCAGCTGTGAGATTTGCAGGGAATTCGAAATGTTCAATCTTCATGTGTGTGTATAGATTTCAGTTTCTCTACAAGTGCAGGTTTAACAGAGAACTAAAATGCACAAAATTAAAGATGTAGAAAACTAGGCTAAGAACAGAAAATAAAACGAACATGCAAAAAATTGAACGAACATGCATAAAATTGAAACTGTAAAAATTAACCTCAGACAGCAAAAATTATCTTCAAACAGAATGACAGAAATGCAAATCAGGCCTCTCTCTTTCGCACACAAATTGAAATTGGCAGGTTTAGCGCCTACCTCCAATCCTTCCCGTGTGTTGAATCCTTGTCCCGACCTCAAGGGAGAGGCGTAATCGCACTCAAATTAAGAGAATTTAACAAAATATTAGTCTTAAATAAGTACCAAAATTAGTGCCAAAACCTGCTCTCCTATCCAACGGTTTTGCAACTGATTGGAGCTTAAGAAGGAGTGGTAGTGTGTGTATGGTGCTCAACTAATGTAGGCACTCGTTCCCCGACAGCGGCGCCATTGAAGAGCGGTTCTCTCTACCGTGCAATATAGTGCTCATAGAGTACTACCGATCAACAAATGTGTTGAGAAACACAATGTCAATCCAAGGACTCGACCCGATTAGTGCATGAAGGCTTATCCCTTGCAAGAGAGCTCACATACACGAACCACCACTTGACGATTCAACCATTCAGCACCTCAATCAATCTCTCAATCCCTTAAATCCACTACACTAATCAAGAGAACAAGCAATGTATGGCAATCTCTTAATCCCATCAAACATTGATTAAATCTTAGCATTCCCTAATGCAAGCAAACCCATAAGCGTGCATTTACTAACCCACAAGCTTAAGCAAGCATAGAATGTAACATTCACAAACCCACAAGCTCATAGAGAGAGTCTATCCATGAATAACTCATTGCCAATGAAGTGGGCAAGAGCTTGCATCAATGGAGACTACACACACACACACACTACAAGCATGCATACACAAGAGAAAGAAAGAAGCATTCAACTAATCATAGATTAATCTACTTCAATGATGCTAAAACAGATTAAGAGAAAGAAGTGGAGCTATACTCATTGGAGCTTGAGTACAATAGAGAGAGTTAGAGAGTTGCCATAGCTTGAGAGCTCAAGAGCTTCACTCAATAGCTTATGAGAATGGCCAAAAAACGTCCTCTTTCTTTAGCTAACATCTCTTTTATAGAGATGTCACTAATCCTAGGCCTCTTTCACACATGGGCGGACAACCCCATAAGTGAGCCTTGCTTAATACACTTAGAACTCTCATTTAGAACCCACATTGGCCTAAAACGATTTACATTGCACTTCGGCACAAAAATATGGAAAAATTATGTGCGTCTTTATGTTCCCATAGCTACAATCCCGCTCTCTCGCATTAATTGCTTCCGGCCTTCTTCCATAATCCGTGTTCCCGTGAGTGTTCCCGTGGAACATACCCCTAACCTACCACTAGAGTATGCTCATGGAGTGGAAGAGGAAGATTCATTGCTCAACATTAGGTTACATATGTCACTTGCATCTGAGGAATGTTGTGAGGAGAAGCAGATCATACATAGCAATGATGTTGTTCATGTCATTCAAAGCGCAATTGAAGAGGCGGATACCAAGATGAATGAAGAGGAGGATGTGATTCAGTTGTTTTTAGGTTCCATGTGGATGATGTGTGTGGAATTACATATAAAGAATCAACTCAGGAGGAATTCCCTGAAATCAGATTTGCTGAAGAGGAATTTTTGGCAAATATGTCAATTCAAGAAGAATTTCCACCAGAAAGATCCACACAGGAGGATTTGCAGCCAAAAGATATTGCAGAATTGATATTTGAACCCTATAAACAAATTTTGCAATCAAAAAACCAGTGGGAGGAATTTCTAGCAAGCAGGTGTATTTCAGAGGAATATGGAAGAACAAGAGCAAAATCCATTCTTGTACATCAAAGCATGGTTACAGATAATTGTTATGGTCACATTTCAGGTGCTGCAGGAATACCAGAGAAGTTTCCAGATGCTAATTTTGATAGTTAGCGGTCAGTTTGCAGAGAATTTGAACAAGCGGATTGCTTTTTGTTTTGGACTGAATTGGGCTGAATCAGATAAAGGTCTTATCGATCAGATTGAGCAGGAGGATTCTCAAGAGCAAGTCATTGAAGAGTATAAAGCAGGTTTTGACAAGTTTGGAGGATCAGCATATGATGTTTGACATGCAGGATGATGCAATTTCAAGCTTTAGCTCGATGGATGTGCATTCTGAACGAGATGTGGGACAGGCTGTTGTCAACCCAAACATACTTTTGTCAGAGGATGTGTGTTTTAAAGCTGATGAGCCAATAGAAGTGGAGTCTTACAGAATGGATTGTTAGATGTGGATGACAAATTCTAAAATACAGATGATGGCAGATTGTCAAAATTTAGATATTCATGTGTTGCAGATTTTGGAGTTGCAAATTGGTCAAAGAAGATTGCATTACAGGGTGCATAGTGATCAATTTTTATGGTTTGTGGATCAGATCACATCTATACAGGTTCAGAGGATTCCAGAGGATTATATGCAGATTATTTGCCTGATTTTTATGGAATTTTTAGATTTCAGAGCAAACTTGGTTTGTATACATCTCAATAGGTTTCTTGCATATTGGTGTCACATTTTCATAGATGGCCAAATAAACCTACAGGAGCTGATTGAGGCTGATTTTGATGGTTGGAGGATTCAAGCAAAATGCCAAATTCATCAATGGAAAGTTGCAAAAGTTGTTAGGGTCAAAGTTTTGGTTTTGAAGTATGTGAATCTCTGATGTTGATGAGAAATGTTCAATCTAGCTTTCAAGATGTTTTCATTGTGAAGAAAGTTGGTGGTCAAATTAACTATTTGGCAGAGTTGGGTTCAAATTTGTTTTACAAAGGTTGTTTTGATAGCATTCAATTTGGAGGATGTCAAGTGTGCAGATATTTGACAGATGTGAAGCAAATCCGATTATGTCAAAATAGGTGTGGAAGATGAGATCGGATTCAAGGCAGAATTATGATGCAGAATTTTCAAGTATTGTGGAAGTGTTGTCTAATTTGACAGTCATGTTTCTTTCATGTTTGACAAGGGAGTATGGTCCAATTTTCAAAATGTGGAGGAAGCATGTTTTCAATGATAAGGTAGGAAGTCAGATCAGCAAAAATGCAGCAGTGTAGCAGATTAGTCAGAAATCAGTGGAGGATTATGTTGCAAATGGAAAGTCAATAGATATGCAAGATTTCAAAGAGGAGGATGCTTTGATGACATTTATGCTGATTTTGTTTTATCTTTGCAAGATTTTTTGCCTATCTAGTTTACAGATCAAGGGATTGTGGGTCCGAAGTCATTTTTATTTAAAAAATCAAGCCATTGGGATGTGCCAAGTGTATAAGGGCTAATAACCTATCTAGTTTACAGATCAAGGGATTGTGGGTCCGAAGTAATTTTTCTTTGAAAAATCAAGCCACCGGGCACTGTGTCAAGTGTATAAGGGCTAATAACCTTGGGCGGATTTATCTTAAGCATATGTATGAATCCTTAGTCTATTTTTGGGGACTTTTCATATCTTAGAAGTTAAAAAGTTGTTTGGCTCTTGAAAAGGGAGAAGGCTTTTCAGTTATGGATGTTCTTGATACTAGGCAGATTTTCTGTGTAGCTATGGCGGATTTCTGAATGCAAGATGCAGTTTTTTGTCTATCTATCTTATTCCTATTTCCTGTACTTTGCATATTCAGTGTCTTGAGTGTAGATACAATGTAGTAGTGATCTGAGAGGAATGTGTGTGTTTGAAGTTCTGTGTGTGTGAGGATTTTCTTAGTTTGACAAGAGTAGGAGTCATCTAAAATGACAGTTCCTGTGTGACAATTTCTTGTGCAAAAACTGTTTGGCTCTGTGAGCAAAAGTATACAGTACACAAAGGCCTCAGGATCGGTTGGTCTTCGGTGGGCATGCCCTGTGCATGTGTTTTCCCACATGTTTCGGGTCTTTACTTGCACACGAACTCCCATAATGTACATGTGCAAGGTGGTAGACATTGAAGAGATTGTCAATTTTCTTGGCCAAGGGTGGAACATTGTGGAGGGGGAGTACAAAGGAGAGAATTTTAGGTTCAATGTAGTGCATTCCAGTGTCTCCTTTCGATTCTTGTGATCTCATACCACTTTGTGTACTCGTTTCTATTACGAGCGTGGATGAGGAAGAAGGGTGCATGGTGCCCTTACAAGCTCAAGAGGAGGTTGTAGAGCCTATATATCTCTCTATAGGCCTAGCTAATGTGGGGGTAGAGATTGTTAAAGCAAGTAAGCATTGGAGCCTTTTGAATGTCTATGATTACATATGCATTTTGGGATTTAAGGGAATCAATAATGCTTGCTTTAATGTGCAGGGCAGGAAGGTAAGGGTTGTTTGATATTTAGATCTTTGTATTTTCTCACCCCTTTTTGGAGTCACGTACTATGTTGGGTGTTTGGATAGGTTGGAAGGAGGATGGAAGAAACACCATTTTGTAAGAGCACTTAGGTTTATCTATAGCCTGCTCTGCAATCGGGCCTCACCGAGTTCGGCACCCTTGGAAAGGTTATTTACAAGGCTTCAAGAAGGCAAGCAATGGAAAACTAGTGGCCACGGTACAACATGTTTACACAGCATGAGATATCCATCTTCGCCAACAAACTCGATTTCCATACAATTGTAAGTATCTTAGGTTGAAAGGGGCATGTGAGATTTTCTAATAACAGAGATGTTTCAATCTAAGTCAACTTATTTCTTGTTTGCAGATATTTTTCCTTCAAACATGGTAGAGGAGCAGCCATTGGAAAGCCTTACCGCCGGAACATTTCAAGCATTGCATGCAGACATTGGTCAGGCAATGTTTTCTTGTAAAACAAGTGCAGAACTTTTTAAGGAAAAGGTCTTCTTTTACTGGCACTCCTATTTGGTGCCAAAGCAAGACGGTGGGTTTGGTAAGCTACAGATAATCACATCTCGACCCCTATCTTTTATAGAATGGCCAATTCCAGATGCTTGGACTGTAATGGTCATGAAATCAAAGATGCTTTGTGATATACAAGGGTCTTTGAAGTTTGCAAAGCCCTCTTGATCTGTGAGTCTTAGTTGGGTATGCCCAATACATCTTTTTGCCAAGATGTTCAATCAACTTTGTTTCTCACAAACACCTACCATGTTTGTGTGCAAGAAGGTATTAGGTGATGACATGGTAGCCTTGCTTAGAGACCAATGGAGGACTGTAGAAGGGATACATAAGGATGATACATTCAAGTGCAATACAGTAGAATCTAGTGTCTTATTTTGGTATCTCAAAGCTCGTGCCACACTATACACACACTTCTATTATGAGTGGTGGATGAAAAAGAGTAGTTGGGTCCCAAAGCAGGCAGATGAACAAGTTGTGTTGCCTCTCGATATATGCGTTTGGTTGCCCAGTGGTGCAGTGGAAGTTGTAGGTGCAAGTAGACATTGGAGCCTCCTAAATATTAGAGAGCACCTCAATATCGTGGGAGGTGAGGATATTAGTAGAGCACAATTCAAGGTGAACAATAGGAAGATTCAAAAATGACTAGAGCCAAAGACCTTGGTAGATCCCGATTAGGATGTTGATGGTATATCGCTCAATTAGTGGGGATTTTGTATTTTGTGAATTTTGAAGCTACTTCAAGTATGTTAATTTTGTAAAGTCCTTGCCCTCAAAAAAGTGTATTGAGCAATGAATTTTTGTCTTATAACAGCTATGAATTTAGATTTTTATATTAAAGTTATAACTCAACAAATTTACTCTAAAGCTGTCTTGTATGTGCACAATAATGGTAAGCTCAGTGTAGGTACTAAACACCATATTGGGGAATATGGGAATTTCCCACAAGTTTGGGACATGTGGTCAAAAGTTTGGATTAACCATAACTTGAACACCACTAATCCAAAATGAGCGCTTTATAGCTCTTTAGATTTCATTTTTCAAGCGCTTTCCAACGATAGGTCATATGATAGGGTTTTGAGAAACTTAGAAACATGTTATCCATGTCTCCTTTTTTAAGTATTCAAAAATGGGAATTGAGAAATTCCCAAATTCACTAATATGGTGTTACTAGGGTTCCTATTCCAAAATGGTTTAATGGCACATAGATTTTTAGCACATGGTTTTTTTATGCCGATGGTTTTGGAGTCCGTCCAAAACAATATATAAAGACTAGTCCATAAGGGAATTGAGAACATATTAATACCTTACGACTTATAAGCTATATACAAAAGCCACCCATGGATGCAAATTCTTCTAAATAATGAGAAATTTGTTCCTAGCAAGATTGCTAGGCCAGCTATTGTAGCTGTTTCTTCTGATGATGACTCCTATTCCTCTATTGGGGATATAGATGACCAACCTATCCAGATATCTAAAAGCTTCAAAAAAGACCTTGAAGATGTAGACAAACTGATAGATGAAGCCAAAGAGGTGCATCAAAGAATTCTTCAGATGAACAACTCAGAGAAGAAGACGGAGGAAAAATCTATCATGCAAAATTAGAAAGGTCTTAAATTGATGGACTTAGGCCCAATAGAAGTCATTGTAAGACTTATACTGAACTGTTGTATCTTAGCAATGACTTATGTGATGAAAAATTTCTACATGGACATGTCTACTCTACAAAAAGTTCTCATAACGATTTTGAAGCAAACGTCTTTAAAATTCAGGCCATCGGTCTCTAGATGATAAGCTATGCTAAAGCAAAGTTGAGTTCCCAGGGCTTGAAATAGGGACTACTAGAACTTTGTTCTCAACAATCTATTTTATTATGGCAAAGCACAATACTCACAAAATACACTAATGAAGAGTAGGGCTCAATAAAAATATAGAATGTTTATACAAATATGAGCCGAGCTCAATAAAAATACAAAATCTTTACAACGTTGTCTCTCCACATACAAAATGCCTCTAAGCAATTTCAGGCTCTATAGCCTTAGCCTTAGCCTTGGCCTCCTCCTTTAACTCAGCCTTGGCCTCCTCCTTTGACTCAGCCTTGGCCTCCTCCTTTGTCTCCTTTTTTGGCACCTTGCTTGCCTTGTCCTTGCCCTTGCCTACAAATGGAAGCTTCCTCTTTGCCTTGCCCTTGCTTCCCTTCTCACGAACTCCTTGTTTAAAGTTGCAATGCTTAATAGGGGAATGAAACGGTATCTTTTTTCTCTTCTTTGATGCATTAGTGCCAGCAAACTGGTGGAAGTGGCGAGTCAGGGTCATCAGACGTAATTGCATTATTGAGGATAATTTTTATTGCCTTTGCCCGCACACTCCATAGCCAGAACTCGTATGAGAGAATAGACTACACAACAACATAAAAGTCAATTAGAATAATGCGAGATCTCTCATGAAATGAACATAGAGAAACTATATTACACTGACATAAGAAACTTACACAGCTCTCAAAATTAGTGTACTTGGAAAGGAGGAACTTCCAAAAATTTGCAACTACGTGCCAGCCACAAGAGTGCGAATCCTTTTGCATAGGAACGGGTTGGTTGAGATATTTCCACTCTATATCCTTTTTCAATTCAGGACATAGAGTTTTAATCATGAAATCGCCCTTTTACATGCCCTACAATCAATGATATAAAGAATGACTTACAATCAACAATTAGGAAGAGTAACCTTTCCACTTTATTTTGTTGCTTATGGATCTGACAATCCTCAAGAAAAGAGCTTTTGGGATGAGGAGATTGATAGCCGCCTGCGCCTTCCTTATCTCCGCAAACATTTTTCTTTGCCTCTGCAAAGTGACCGTGGCCTTTGAAATGTTCCTGCTGGTGCTGGTGCTGGGTTGTTTGACATCAGGAAGAATATGTTCACTTAAGATGTCCTGACAGTTTGTTTTCTCTAAAATATCTGGAACTGGATCGGGCGGCGCTGGATCTAGCTCTGGCACTAAAACTCTCCTGACGGTCTATTTTGTGCATGCCATTACAGCACTAGAAAAGAGAAGGCAGAGTAATTAGCCAAGTCACATGACCACCATCCACCGTGCGATAAGGGGAATCCAAATCTGGACCAATGTTCTTTTCACACAGTGAACGAAACAAGAACATTTAAATAAAATTTTTAGACCCGTCCCACGGAGCGATATTCCAATTCAAAAATATGGAGAATAGGTATATCGCACGATGAACAAAATAAGAACTTAAGTATAAATAAAATTTTCAGGCCCGTCCACGAAGCGATATTCCAATTCAAAAATATGGAGAATAAATACATCACACGGTGAACGAAACAAGCACTTATCAATAAAATTTTCAGACCCATCCATGGAGCGATATTTCAATTCGAAAACATGTAGAATAGATATATCACACCATGAACAAAATCTCTCATCAATAAAATTTCCCCAGCCGTCCACGGAGCGATATGTCGATTTGATTTCACATGGATAATAGCCATATTGCACCGTGAAGAGAAAGAAAAGGGGAAGAGAGAGAAAAACTTACAAGTGCTTAAAATAATGGCTGGGATGGATGGATTGAGCAAGCTGCACGAGCAAAGTGTGGAGAAACACATTTGGAAAAAATCGTGAAAAAAACCGTGGAAGAAAAGCGTGGAAAAGAAAATATTCCTCCTTTTTATAGAGCAAAACGCAATCATGGGTTGACTGCATCAACCCTACACATGGCAATTCCGAAATGAGACACTAGATTCTACTATATAATAACTTTACCCTCTCAGCTTTGACATTTTGAAAAATGAGACACTAGCGTACATGATTCAACACATCCATCTTTAGTCCTAGCCAGAATAAGCTTCTTTTAACTTCCATAAAAGTCTTCATGTAGCCTGGGTGTCTTATATGGGGTTGTCATGAGCTTTTGTTAAAATCCTTTTCCTAAAGTTTCCTTTATTAGGGACACATAACCAACTATTGAAGTACAAGCATCCATCTTCAATTTTGTATCCCTATACCTTGTTCTTTTCCAAGTTATTTTTATTTTCCTGATTTTATTAGGTAATGATTAGGGCGAAGAACTCATTTGAGCCAATTCCATCCATGATTTAAGCAAGGAGTGGGTTAGAAATCATTGTTATGGAAAGTAAGAATGCTTTTAAGACCGTATTAGGTATTATGGGAAAAATCCCGCATTATGGGAAGTTTGAAATTGAGAGGTTTCATGTATTATGGGAATTTCCCACTTAATGTGGGAAAACTTATTGTAGAATTTCTTAATATAGAACAGAGGAAGGTAGTGTTGATAATCACCGTTCAAACCAAAAAAGTGGTATTAGTATTTGTGCATAAACATATTTGAAAGGAGTTTGATAATCATGTAGGAAGGTGGTGTTGATAAACACCATTAATAAGAAAGTGGTATTTGTTTCTTTGCAAGGACCTACACCAATTGAGTTGTACACTGCACAAAATTTATGAAACAATTGAACAAATAAGATAGAAACATTATTATATCAAAAAAATGTAGGAGGCACAAAGAAAAATTTCATTCAATAAGTGAAAATAAAAAATAAAGAAGATACCAAAGTACATCTCTTTTGGATATTAGAGTTATAATAACCTTGAAAAGATGCAGGGGGGAAGAGAGCTTGAGCTCTTGCAAGCACACACACACACTCACAAAACCCTAATAGAGAACACACAAGGTGAGAGGCTGAAAATCTTCTTCTTCTCTACTCAACACTCAACACACCATATACAAGAATAAGAGTACACACAATATGAAAGGTACTCAAACAATATATACACGGGTTCTCTATAGTGTGAACCCGACTAAATGAGCTGGCGCTATAACTATGCCAGTCTCTAGAGTGGCTGTCACACAGCCTGTCATCCCACTGGCCGCATATCACCCAAGATCTCACCAACCATGCCAGTGGTGTAAGTGTGGGGCCTATCCCCCAGGCGGGTCATCAGTGGCCACCGCCTCACTAGACGAGCTCGATATCTCAACACTCCCCCTCGAGCTCAACTCCATCTCATGTACACTAAGTGAAGCCCTGAATCTGCGGAGCTTCTCTGTACCCAATGCTTTGGTGAAGATGTCAGCTACCTGATCCTCTGTGCTCACATAAACAAGGTCAAGGTCTCCTGCCAAGACCTTCTCTCTGACGAAGTGGTAGTGGACCTCTATGTGCTTCGTACGAGCATGAAAGACTGGGCTCCTAGCCAACTGTATACTGCTAATGTTGTCACAGAAAATGACAACTTGTCTATCCACTGATAGACCCAAATCTGCAAGTAGCTTTCTCAACCAAGCTACCTCACACGCTGCCATAGCAGCTCCTCTGTACTCGGCCTCCGTACTCGATAGAGCAACCGTAGGCTGCTTCTTGCTGCTCCAAGTCACAGCAGCACTCCCCAAAGAAAACATGAATCCACTGGTAGATCTTCTGTCTGAGATACTACCAGCCCAATCAGCATCTGTGTACCCATGTACACATATCTCTATCCCAGTCTCATAGAATAGTCCACAGTGTAAAGTGGACTTCACATACCTCAGTATGCGTCTCACTGCATCCAAATGCGGTTTCCGTGGAACCTGCATAAACTGACTCACCAACCCAACAGCATAGCTCAAATCTGGTCTGGTGATCGTCATGTAGATCAAACTTCCTACTATGCGTCTGTACATAGTAGGATCCTCCAAGATCTCTCCTGAATCTGCACTCAACTTGCCATTCTGATCCAATGGCATAGAAATAGGCTTACAGCCTGTCATACCATACTTGGACAACATGTCCAAGCCATACTGTCTCTGCAGTAATCCAATACCATGTGGTGACCTAATCACCTCAATGCCCAAGAAATATCTGAGCTCCCCCAGATCCTTCATCTCGAACTTCTGTCTAAGCAGGATCTTTACATCAAAGATCTCTGCATCATGGTCCCCCATAATGATCAAGTCATCTACATAGATGACAACAAGCACAACTCCTCTATCACCATGTCTCACATACAATGAGAAATCTGCATTGGCTACATGAAAGCCAATAGTGACAAAATATTCAGAAATCTTGTCAGACCATGCTCTTGGTGCTTGTTTTAAGCCATACAAGGCTTTCTTCAACCTGCAAACATGCTCGGGGTGACCCACATCCTCATAACCAGGTGGCTGCAACATATACACCTCTTCTTGCAAATCCCCATGCAAGAATGCATTCTTTACATCCATCTGATGTAAAGACCATTGCTTTGACGCAGCCACTGCTATCACAACTCTCACGGTTGCCATCTTGGCAACTGGGCTGAAAGTTTCCTCATAATCAATCCCATATGTCTGTGCATATCCTTTGGCTACCAATCTAGCCTTGTACTTGTTTATGCTTCCATCACTGTTATGTTTAACTTTGTACACCCACTTGCATCCAATGGCTTTCTTGCCTTCTGGCAATTGCACTAAATCCCAAGTTTCATTTCCATATAGTGCATCCATCTCCTCATCCATAGCTTTCTCCCAACACACATTGCCAACAGCCTCATCAATGCATGTGGGCTCAACAACCTGCACAACCTTTGCCATATATGCATAGTGATGTGCCACATAACCATCATAGGTAAATCTCTGCACAGGATTTCTCACTCTCCCAGATCTTCGCAGCTTCTCATTCATGGCTTCCATAGCCTTCTTTACACTAGGTGTTCTCATAGCTGGGATCCCAAGCTCCTCATCAAGGCTCATATCTGAGCGCACTAGACCCTCCATCAACATGAGAATGCCCTGCAAAAATGTCAGGCGTACCAAGGGGCTCAACCACTTTCTCTTTTCCTTTACGTGATGTAGTAATCACATTTGCAGGACTGGTATTATGACGTAGCCTGCCACTCCATGGTCTATCAACAGACCCACTAGATGAGGACTCTCCTGGTCCACTCAAAGACTGTGATTGCTGACCTGCATTCTGTGCAACCACACTTCCACTCACATCAGCCCCAACAGCTTCTTTTTCAGCAGCATACCAGCTGCTCATCTCATCAAAGACAACATCCCTGCTTACCCTCAACTCACGTGTAGCAGGGTTATAACACCTGTATCCATTTTGCTCAAGGGAATATCCAATAAACACACATTTTTCAGCTTTCGGATCCAGCTTGGTTCTCAGCTCATCTGGCACATGCACATATGCAATGCATCCAAAGACTTTCAGATGAGACAAATCTGGTTTTCTGCCAGTAAACCTCTCCTCTGGAGTTACATCATGTATGGCTGCAGTTGGAGTCCTGTTCATGATGTATACTGCTGTAGAAACAGCCTCAGCCCAATAGCAATGTGGCATATTCTTCTCTTCCATCAATGCTCGCGCAATCTCAGCAATGTGCCTGTTTTTCCGCTCAGCAACTCCATTTTGCTGCGGAGTGTATCTGCATGTGAACTGTCTCCGAATACCATTCTTCTTCAAAAATTCAAAGAACTCATTGGAGAAGTATTCTCCCCCTCCATCTGACCTTAGGCACTTTACATATTTCCCTGTTTGCTTTTCAACCAAAACTCTGAAATTCTGAAAGTGAGTGAACACCTCACTCTTCTCCTTCATGAAATATACCCACACTTTCCTTGTGTGGTCATCAATAAAAGTGACATAGTGTCATCCAATTGGATGAGCAGTGTCATCCCCTGTTTCCACAAAACTTGGTCTTTCCGGGTTTTTCATCTCCTTGAACCACTCCCCATGACTCGTCATGTGGTTCGAAGCGCCTGAATCCACATACCATACATTATCTTTTTGTGCTGTATCAACATTTTCAGACATGGCATTCACAACATGCTGCATAACAAACAACCTTTCATTATCCTCATTATTTCTGCTTGAGGATGCATAGTTGTTTTGCTGCACTTTCCCATTTTGCATGTCAGCCTGCTTCTTATAACATTCTGACTGCACATGTCCAGGCTTACCACAATAATAGCATTCACGTGTATCATTATATTGCCTTTGCCAATTTCCACGGCCTCTTTGACTCGAGGTGCCTCTGAATTTGCCTCTTCCACCTGTGTGTTGTTGTTGTTGTTGATTCTGGGACTGTTGTTGTTGCTGCTGCTGCTGGCCATAATTCTGATTACCTGTTCGGCCACCTCCTTGACCACGTCCACGGCCTCCTCTACCTCGTCCTCTTCCTGAACTCGTGTAGAAGGCCTGTTGCTCTGAACTGTTTTTACTTTGTGAAGACTGTTGGTCTTCACCCAAGTTCTTCTCTTCGATAATCAGCATAGACACCAAATCTGTAAAGTTGGGAATGTTTTCCCGAGTCTGGATAGACGTCTTGAACGCCTTGTATTGTGGCCCGAGACCACGTAGACAGACTTCCACCTTGTCATCATCATCTACTGACACACCAATAGATGCAAGGGATTCCACAATACCCTTTATCTTCAGCGCATAGTCATTCACAGACATGCTCTTTTTCTCCATGGTATGAAGTTCATTCTTCAACTGTATCTTACGTGCCTTGGTATTTGTTTCATAAAGCTTTACCAAGGTGTCCCACGCCTCCTTAGGGGACTTGGCATCCTGAATGTGCCCAATCATGGTGTCCTGTATACTAATGGAAAGCCAATACATAACCTTCCTGGCTCCTTGGTTCTAGTCTTTAAATTCTTTCACATCTGCAGCAGTTGGATTTATACCGGTATCTCCGGTGCCTCTTCATGCTTACCTTCTATGTAGTCCCAATAGCCTTTTCCCATCAGGAAATTCGTTAACCTGAACCTCCAAGCATGGAAGTTATTCTTATCCAGCTTCTCAGCCACAATCTGTGTTATGCCATCATTAGACATCTTGCCAAACACACAATTTTACCAGAAACTGCACTCTGGTTTTTCTGCACAAGCTGCTGTATTTTCTGCACAGCGGTACTGCAGTACTCTCAAATGTCACCAACAGTGACTTCAATGTGCATACATACACCCAATGGCAACTGTAGACCTCTTTGCAGCACCCACAGTGTCTGCACAGTCAATCTGTCTTCCTGCAGTTCTTAAAACAGAGTTCTGCAGAGAATCGATGACTTACCCGCAGTGCTCGAAATCACCTGCTTTCTGAAAAACGGAGGTCTAGACGCGCCCGAAACGCGTTTTCGGCCCGAAAATTTCAGGCCGAAGGACTCTATAGTTTCCCTATAGCTTTACTCCCAAAGGACTGTATAGTTGCCCTATAGCTTTACTATACAGTCCGAAGGATTGTATAGTTGCCCTATAGCTTTACTCCCGCGAAGAAAGCTCCTCAATCAGAGATCGTTGCCGGTGCCTCCCGTAGAGCTCCCGACAAGGGTGTAGTCACCAACACAAATAGGGAAGAGTAGTTGAAGCTCTTACGCTCGTACCGTTTCCTGTGGTTCTCTTGCTTGCAGCTCAGCCCTTAGCACGAACCAGGCTCTGATACCATGAAAAGATGCAGGGGGGAAGAGAGCTTGAGCTCTTGCAAGCACACACACACACACTCACAAAACCCTAATAGAGAACACACAAGGTGAGAGGCTGAAAATCTTCTTCTTCTCTACTCAACACTCAACACACCATATACAAGAATAAGAGTACACACAATATGAAAGGTACTCAAACAATACATACACGGGTTCTCTATAGTGTGAACCCGACTAAATGAGCTGGCGCTATAACTATGCCAGTCTCTAGAGTGGCTGTCACACAGCTTGTCATCCCACTGGCCGCATATCACCCAAGATCTCACCAACCATGCCAGTGGTGTAAGTGTGGGGCCTATCCCCAGGCGGGTCATCACAGTGGCCACCGCCTCACTAGACGAGCTCGATATCTCAACAAACCTAAAAATCCACATTGTCAATATTGAATCTACAAATGCTACTCCTCATTGAAGGAACCATCAATATGAGCTTCATCCTCACAAGCCAAGCCTAAACATGCTTTTGCTTTACGGGCTTCCTTTTCTGGTATCTTGATTCTTTTGTATGGTGGTGGATTCCTTGGTTTCCACGACCAAAGAATTGCATCAGCATTTTCCCATACTTATTTTTCTGCCTCATTAATTTGCCACATATCCCTTCCAACAATCAGCATAAGCTTGAGCATCTGTCAAACCTTTCTTCCTTGCACAAGGTACCCAATATTGAATCAAGAGTTTCTTGTAATTTGGTGATGTAGGCTCATCTCATCAATATCTGATTCAGCCATAGCAAGCCAAACTGGATAGATGTTTGTGTCATCTGGGTGCAGCATGACAAAGTGTCCTTGCTAAACATGCAGCATAGGGTTAAATGCCTCCCTTGGTTTATCCCGTGCAGGCCACAATAATGATCATTATGTTCTTCAATACCTAAGAATCTTTGTGCCTGCAATTGTTCAACATTCAGATTTTGGCCAAAAATCTGTGTACTTTCTTGCCTCTGATTGTATTGGTTTTCCAAGCTCTTCGCTTACATTGCTCCAATAATCTATCACGGGCCTATAATATCTTGGCACAAATGAACCATTACTTAGATTCTGCCAAAATTTTTTGTAACCCTTCAATCCTGATATTACTTCTGCATGCATCTTTATATGCTCGGCCATTGGTAGTAGAGGTGGATCTCCTTTTGGTAACCTTGGTTTACCTTCACTGTCTATCTTCCAAAGACGGATACTTCCACTCCAATTACGAATAGCTACACGTGCCTTAAATTGCATTACCGGTGTGTCTCCTTCCATGAAGAACCTGAATAGAAGTGGTTTGGAGTGACCTATAAGTGCTTCTTGCCCATCACAAATGTAGCCATCACAATATGCCTTGAAGTCAGGGACCTCTGTAAGCAAGAAGGGAGCTGGGGAGAAGAAGTTGATCTGGTTCTTAAAGTATCCATCAAATGTGGTAAAGTAATGACACATTTCCTTGACCAATCTTTGTTCCACTACAAGTGGAATTTGGATCAATTCTACACACACAGCTAATACCAACATAATCATTGTTCAACATCATGTAGACCCTCCCTCCAGATTGGAAATCCATCCTGCACATAATCATGTTGGACTTGTTAAACTAGTAATCAAATCTAGCAAGCAATTTGTTTTAGATTGGAACCTACATCAAACTCTACCATGAAGTATAGCTTTACCATGTAGCCGAGCTAGAACTAGCTCTATCATATGGTAGAGATAGAACCCATTGAAGACTATCTCTACTATGTGGTGGAGTTAGACTTCAAAGCATTCTAGCAATACCATGGTGTCTAGATAGATTATTTTGATATAGCTCTACCACATGGTAGAGCTAGATCAATGCATTCTAGCTCCACCACATGATATAGTTACATTGATGCATTCTACCTCCACCACATGGTAGAGCTAGACTTCAAAACATTCTAATGCTACCATGGGGTCTAGATAGAATACTTTGATATAGCTCTACCAGATAGTAGAGCTAGATCAATGCATGCTAGCTCCACCAGATAGTAGAGCTAGTTTAATATATTCTAGCTCCACCACATGGTAGAGCTAGACCTTAAAGTTCTACGATGTGGTCTAGGTAGAATACAGCTCTACCACATGGTAGAGCTAGATCAAATACTTTGAGGTCTAGCTCTACCATGTGGTGGAGCTAGAATTTCATTTAAGGTCTAGCTCTACCATGTGGTGGAGCTAGAATGCATCGATCTAACTGTGTACCATGCAGATCAACAAAACCAATTACTCCAAGAAGAGACCTACTTCACATGACAAGAACTAAGGAGCTAGAATTGCATTTGATCTTGCTCTACCACGTGGTAGAGCTGTATTCTACCTAGACCACATCGTAGAGCTAGAATTATTTGAGGTCTAGCTCTACCATGTGTTGGAGCTAATGCAGATCAATAAAACCAATTACTCCAAGAAGAGACCTACTTCACATGAGAACCAAGGATCTAGAAAAAAGGTCAGATTCTATTAGTCCTAAAAATCTATATAAACTTGTAGTCTCTCATTCAATGCAATAGAAGTGTTTATGTAATCATGGTATTTGTGTGAATTGATCTTCCCTAGTCCTTGATGCCTAACAATCTATTGTAGGAATAGGAATTGCATCTGTAATTGGAGGATCAGAATAATCCCCTTCTTCATCACCACTATAGCTTTCGTTTGATCAAATTAAGTTGCCATTCATGATAGTAGATTGCAAAATAATCTTTGGCCATCGAACGGCACTCCATAATGAGTCTTGGAGAGATGAAGTATCCATTGTAGGAAAAGGTAGTACCACATCTTTCAAACATTCCTCCACTAGTATGGATACATTTCCTTGCCCTATCTTTGTATCAAAATCCCCTTGAATTTATACATATACTTTAACCTATAATAAAAGCTATAATCAAACTTATAAACTTAATACAGTTATATTTATTAAATAAGCTATAATATAGTAGCATGAAAATAAGCTTTTATTAACTATAAGTTACTATAAGCTATATAGTTATAAATATATAATTTAAGTTACTATAAGCTATATAATTATAGTTGTAGGTTAATACATAGGTTAATGTATATAATTTAAGTCACTATAGGTTATTTATAAACTTTAAATTATACAAGTTTATATATAAATAGGTTTGATTTATATAGCAATAGAAAGTTTATAAATAAGATATATAAAGTATAATTATAAACTATAAATAGACTTTAAGTTACTATAGTGAACCTATTAAACCTATAAGCCTATTTATATATATCTTTAAATCTATTTATATAATCAAACCTATAGTTACTATAGTTAATCTATTAAACCTATAAGCCTATTTATATATTATCTTTAAGTTACTATAGTTAACCTATTAAACCTATAAGCCTATTTATATAAACAAACCTATAAGCCTATTTATATATATCTTTAAGCCTATTTATATAAACAAACCTATAAGCCTATTAATTATAAACTTTAAGCCTATATATATAACTATAAAAGCTATATTTTTATAATCAAACCTTTAAGCCTATCGATTATAACTTTATATTACCTATTTATAAAGGTTTATTTATAAACTATAAGTTATTTATAAACTTAAATTATATGGATTTATATATAAATAGGTTTGATTTATATAGCTATATAAAGTTTATAAATAAGTAAAGTATAATTGTAAACTATAAACATGCTTTAAGTTACTATAGTTAACCTATTAAACCTATAAGAATATTTAAATATAGCTTTAATCCTATTTAAATAATCGCTTCACGGCCCATCGCTTGCCTCTCTCTCCCATCCAGGCTGCTCCTGTGGGCTGGGCCAGCCATGCCCACCGCTCACCTCTCTCTCCCTCGCGATTCCGCCCCCGTGCGCACACATGGCAATCTCTCTCTCTCTGCTCCATCTTCCACCGCCATAGCTAAGCTCCTTCATTCAAATTTCAAATTTGAATTTCCCTCCCTCCAGGGGGCCATTCCCACGTGCCACTTCTAGGGTCTTTTCACATTACAATTAAAAAAAGACCGCCCAAGACATTGCAAAAATTAACGTGTTACAATAAAAGTTTTCGAAACCTTATCCGCGGGCCACAGAACCTCGTGCAGAGGTGCGATAGCAGATCCACAAGCGAAGTGTCTGGATAACAAGAAAAACGTCAAACAGGTCGGTGAATCGCGCACAGGTTGCAGGTGTGCGTTTTGTTCTTTCCCCCCTCTCTATCGTCCCTATGCACCTTCCTTGCTCATTCAACCTCTCGAGCAGCTCTCTCAAAGGCAACCATGGTGAACGTTGAGCTATTTTTGCCATTACCAATCATTGATGCAGGTGTTAGTGGCTGGCTCTCTAGTGTACACCTAGCGGAGTTCACCAATATTGCCTGGGAGGTCATCGCTATGCACCCCTCTGCTCCGGAGATATTGGCTCAGCTTCAAGTAGATTCTTGACTATATATTGCTTCTGCTCTCTACTGGCTTGTACCAGCTTTTCACTACCCAATCTTCTTGCCCGTATCAGTTTCAATATCTTCTCCCCCGTATCAATTTCAACATCACCATTGCTAAAAGAAGTGCAACCCAAATCTGTATCAGGTTTTTTCTCTTCAACCATTCCTGATTTTTTGAATTCTTGCATACTTTTATTTTCTACTCTATGTCAATGTGTATGATCTGAATTTTAATTGACATGTTCAAAAATTTAAATCTAATCATAGATAATGATTTAATGAGACAAAAATATGTGTACCTTGTTGTATCGTTGAATTTGATAATGGATGCGGTGATGTCCAAGTGCTAGTTGTCAATGACAAGATGAGAAAGTAGGGTTGTATTACATAAGCAACATGGATGTCAAGGAAAATTTGAAAAAGAGCAAGACCATTTTAAATTCTTAAAGGGCGGGATAATTCTTAAAGGGCGGGATAATTTGAATTTAAAATTGGGCAAGATAATTTGGATGCTCTACCACATGCTAGAGCGGGAGAAATGCATTCTAGCTCTACCACATCGTAGAGCTGGAGTTGAAATGACTTAAACTAGTGCAAGATGACTTGAAATGACAAACCATCCATCTAGTATCGTACCTCTATCTTGACTTGAAGAGTCAAAAATCACCTACTCTTACCTACTAGGCCTTTCAAGGTTCTATGCTATGGGTGACCTTATTAGTCACACCCATTTAAGTCTAGCTCTACCACATGGTTCCACCCCATCTAGACTTTAGAGCGTTCTAGCTCTACCATGTGGTACAGCTACATTTATGCAACAAAAGATTTGTGAGACAATCTGGGTATGCATAGTGAATTGATTCTTCTCTTTGTGTGGTTGTCTTCAAATAAGCATTACTTGTGTCCCAATGGTAGCCAAGAACATTGCTAAGCCAGCTATGGAAGCTCCCTTGTCCTAGAGCATGCACAAAAGACCCCTCTCCACCTTCTTCATAGCATAGCTTCTCCCCTCTCTCCTTGCTTCAAATTGTACTTTCCTGCCTTCTCTCCATAATAGAAGAAGATTCATTGCTCAATACATGCAAGCAACGAGCGTTCCAAATGCACCAAATGGTGATGCTGGCAATGGTGGAAAACATCTGGCAAAGAAGAGCTGATTCAAACATATACTCAAGATAGCATAAGGGAGCCTCCTATGAGCATGGATTGTGGGTTGGGGTGGACCTGAGTTGCGAGCTATGCGTTTGATCTAGCTCTACCACATGGTAGAGCTAGACCTCAAATGCAATTCTAGCTCCACCACATGGTAGAGCTAGACCTCAAAGCATTCTAGTTCTACGATGTGGTCTAGGTTGTGGATACAGCTCTACCACGTGGTAGAGCTAGATCAAATGCAATTCTAGCCTCTTAGTTCTTATCATGTGAAGCAGATCTCTTCTTGGAGTGATTGATTTTGTTAATCTGCATGGTACACAACTAGATCGATGCATTCTAGCTCAACCACATGGTAGAGCTAGATCAAATGCAATTGTAGCTCCTTGGTTCTCGTCATGTGAAGTAGGTCTCTTCTTAGAGTAATTGGTTTTTTTGATCTGCATGGTACACAGCTAGATCCAGGTTGCTTTCCACACATTTGTCCACATGATTCGAATTTCATGCCTCTTCGGTGCCATTTGGGCCACGGTTGGAAATTTCCACCATTTGGCACACTCGTGTATCTTTTTCGAGAACCCGGATTCGAACAATTAGAAGTTAAGGATCCGGGAGCCCATCAGAGAACGGACCACACGGACTTGTGCTAGGAAAGTTGCTCTATGTCCACATCACTCCGTGCATGGATTTGGGCATCGCAATCAATTCTCACAGCGCGTCAAAGTTGGGTCCCAAAACGAAGATAGTGCAAAATCGCCATAATAGAGTTTCGGATCCGAAATGAGTCCGAATCGCATCTGAACACAACAAGAAAGATCCGGGTTGCTTGCCACACATTTGTCCATGTACAATTCGAATTTCATGCCTCTTCGCCGCCGTTTGGGCCACGGTTGGAAATTTCTGCCATTTGGCACACTTGCGAGAACCCGGATTTGGATAGTTAGTTGAGGATCCGGGACCCCATCAGAGAACGGACCACACAGACTTGTGCTAGGGAAGTTTCTCTATGTCCACATCACTACGTGCATGGATTTCGGCATCACAATCAATTCTCCCAGCGCATCAAAGTTGGGTCTCAGTGAAGATAGTGCAAAATTGCCGTAACAGAGTTTTGGATCCGAAATGAGTACGAATCGCATCTGAACACAACAAGAAAGATCCGGGTTGCTTACCACACAATTTTCCATGCATGATTCGAATTTCATGCCTCTTCGGCGCCGTTTGGACCAATGTTGGAAATTTCTGCCATTTGCCATGCTCGTGCATCTTTTTCGAGAACCCAGATTTGGATAGTTAGAAGTTGAGGATTTGGGACCCCATCAGAGAGCGGACCACACGGACTTGTGCTAGGGAAGTTTCTCTATGTCCACATCACTCCGTGCATGGATTTGGGCATCGTAATCACTTCTCTCCCAGTGTGTCAAAGTTGGGTCCTGGGCGAAGATAGTGCAAAATCGCCATAACAGAGTTTCAAGTCCGAAATGAGTATGAATCACATCTGGACACAACAAGAAAGATCCTGGTTGCTTGCCACACATTTGTCCATGCATGATTGGAATTTCATGCCACTTTGGCACCGTTTGGGCCACGGTTGGAAATTTCTGCCATTTGGCACGCTCGTGCATCTTTTTCGAGAACCCGGATTCAAACAGTTAGAAGTTGAGGATCCGGGACCCCATCAGAGAACGGACCACACGAACTTGTGCTAGGGAAGTTGCTCTATGTCCACATCACTCTGTGCATGGATTTGGGCATCACAATCAATTCTCCCAGTGCATCAAAGTTGGGTCCCAGCAAAGATAGTGCAAAATCACCATAACAGAGTTTTGGGTCCGAAATGAGTCCGAATCGCATCTGAACACAACAAGAAAGATCCGGGTTGCTTGCCACACATTTGTCCATGCATGATTCGAATTTCATGCCTCTTCGGTGCCGTTTGGGCCACGGTTGGAAATGTCTGCCATTTGCCACGCTCGTGCATCTTTTTTGAGAACTCGGATTCGGACAGTTAGAAGTTGAGGATCCGGGACCCCATCAGAGAACGCGCCACACGGACTTGTGGTAGGGAAGTTGCTCTATGTCCACATCACTCCGTGCATGGATTTGGGCATCGCAATTACTTCTCCCAGCATGTCAAAGTTGGGTCCCAACGCCATTCAACACACTTGTTTATCTCCTTGGTTCTCGTCATGGTCTCTTCTTGGAATAATTGGTTTTGTTGATTTGCATGGTATACAGCTAGATCAATGCATTCTAGCTCTACCACATGGTAGAGCTAGAACTCAAATGCAATTCTAGCTCCACCATATGGTAGAGCTAGACCTCAAAGCATTCTAGCTCTACGATGTGGTCTAGGTTGGATACAGCTCTACCACATGGTAGAGCTAGATCAAATGCAATTCTAGCTTCTTGGTTCTTGTCATGTGAAGTAGATCTCTTCTTGGAGTAATTGATTTTGTTGATCTGCATGGTACACAACTAGATCGATGCATTCTAGCTCCACCACATGGTAGAGCTAGATCGAATGCAATTGAAGCTCTTTGGTTCTCGTCATGTGAAGTAGGTCTCTTCTTAGAGTAATTGGTTTTGTTGATCTGCATGGTACACAACTAGATCCAAGCTGCTTGCCACACATTTATCCATGCATGATTCGAATTTCATGCCTCTTTGGTGCCGTTTGGGCCACGGTGGGAAATTTTTGCCATTTGGCACGCTCGTGCATCTTTTTCGTCTCGAGAACCCGGATTTGAACAGTTAGAAGTTGAGGATCCGGGACCCCATCAGAGAACGGACCACACGGATTTATGCTAGGGAAGTTGCTCTATGTCCACATCACTCCGTGCATGGATTTGGGCATCACAATCAATTCTCCCAGCGTGTCAAAGTTGGGTCCCAGCGAAGATAGTGCAAAATTGCCATAACAGAGTTTCGGATCCGAAATGAGTCCGAATCGCATCTGAACACAACAAGAAAGATCTGGGTTGCTTGCCACACATTTATCCATGCATGATTCGATTTTCATGCCTCTTCGGCGCCATTTGGGCCACGATTGGAAATTTCTGCCATTTGGCACGCTCGTGCGTCTTTTTCGAGAACCCAGATTCGGACAGTTAGAAGTGAGAATCCGGGACCCCATCAGAGAACGGACCACACTGACTTGTTTTAGGGAAGTTGCTCTATGTCCACATCACTCCGTGCATAGATTTGGGCATCGCAATCACTTCTCCCAACGCGTCAAAGTTGTGGGTCCCGCGAAGACAGTGCAAAATTGCCATAATAGGGTTTTGGATCGGAAA
This sequence comes from Cibotium barometz, assembly GCF_041138505.1. NCBI lineage: Eukaryota > Viridiplantae > Streptophyta > Polypodiopsida > Cyatheales > Cibotiaceae > Cibotium > Cibotium barometz. The sequence goes on from NC_141064.1 coordinate 40,789,399, forward strand.
TGAGTCCGAATCGTATCTGAACACAACAAGAAAGATCCGGGTTGCTTGCCACACATTTGTCCATGCATGATTCGAATTTCATGCCTCTAAGGCGCCGTTTGGGCCACGATTGGAAATTTCTGCCATTTAGCACGCTCATGCATCTTTTTCGCTCGAGAACCCGGATTCGGACAGTTAGAAGTTGAGGATCTGGGACCCCATCAGAGAACGGAGCACACGGACTTGTGCTAGGGAAGGTGCTATATGTCCACATCACTTCGTGCATGGATTTGGGCATCGCTATCACTTCTCCCAGTGTGTGAAAGTTGGGTCCCAGGGAAGATAGTGCAAAATCGCCATAACAGAGTTTCGGATCCGAAATAAGTCCGAATCGCATCTGAACACAACAAGAAAGATTCGGGTTGCTTGCCACACATTTTTCCATGCATGATTCAATTTTCATGCCTTTTCGATGCCGTTTGGGCCATGGTTGGAAATTTCTGCCATTTGGCACGCTCGTGCATCTTTTTCGAGAACCCAGATTATTCGGACACTTAGTAGTTGAGGATCCGGGACCCCATCAGAGAACGGACCACACGGACTTGTGCTAGGGAAGTTGCTCTATGTCCACATCACTCCGTGCATGGATTTAAGCATCGCAATCACTTCTCGCAGTGCATCAAAGTTGGGTCCCGACGAACATAGTGCAAAATCGCCATAACAGAGTTTCGGATCCGAAATGAGTCCGAATCACATCTGAACACAACAAGAAAGATCCGGGTTGCTTGCCACACATTTTTCCATGCATGATTCGAATTTCATGCCTCTTCAGTACCGTTTAGGCCACGGTTGGAAATTTTTGCCATTTGGCATGCTCGTGCATCTTTTTCGAGAACCTGGATTCGGACAGTTAGTAGTTGAGGATCCGGGACCCCATCAGAGAACGGACCACACGAACTTGTGCTAGGGAAGTTGCTCTATGTCCACATCACTCCGTGCATGGATTTCGGTATCACAATCAATTCTCCCAGCGCGTCAAAGTTGCGTCCCGGCAAGGATAGTGCAAAATCGCCATAACAGAGTTTCGGATCCGAAATGAGTCCGAATCGCATCTGAACACAACAAGAAAGATCCAGGTTGCTTGCCGCATAATTGTCCATGCATGATTCAAATTTCATGCCTCTTCGGTGCCGTTTGGGCCACTGTTGAAAATTTCTGCCATTTGCCACGCTCGTGCATCTTTTTCAAGAACTCGGATTCGGACAGTTAGAAGTTGAGGATCCGGGACCGCATCAGAGAATGGACCACACGGACTTGTGCTAGGGAAGTTGCTCTATGTCCACATCACTCCGTGCATGGATTTGGGCATCACAATCAGTTCTTCCAGCGCGTTAAATTTGGGTCCCGATGATGAAGATAGTGCAAAATCGCCATAACAGAGTTTTGGATCCGAAATGAGTCAGAATCGCATCTGAACACAACAAGAAAGATCCGGGTTGCTTGCCACACATTTGTCCATGCATGATTCGAATTTCATGCCTCTTCGGCGCCGTTTGGGCCACGGTTGGAAATTTTTGCCATTTGCCTCGTCGTGCATCTTTTTCGAGAACTCGGATTCGGACACTTAGAAGTTGAGGATCTGGGACCCCATCAGAGAACGGACTACACGGACTTGTGCTAGGGAAGTTTCTCTATGTCCACATCACTCCGTGCATGGATTTGGTCATCGCAATCACTTCTCCCAGCGTGTCAAAGTTGGGTCCGAGCGCCATTCAACACACTTGTTTGGTTCTCATCATGGTCTCTTCTTGGAGTAGTTGGTTTTGTTGATTTGCATGGTACACAGCTAGATCAATGCATTCTAGCTCTACCACATGGTAGAGCTAGACCTCAAATGCAATTCTAGCTCCACCACATGGTAGAGCTAGACCTCAAAGCATTCTAGCTCTACAATGTGGTCTAGGTTGGATACAACTCTACCACGTGGTAGAGCTAGATCAAATGCAATTCTAGCTTCTTGGTTCTTGTCATGTGAAGTAGATCTAGGTAGAATACAGCTCTACCACATGGTAGAGCTAGATCAAATGCAATTCTAGCTCCTTAGTTCTTGTCATGTAAAGTAGGTCTCTTCTTGGAGTAATTGCTTTTGTTGATATGTATGGAACACAACTAGATCGATGCATTCTTGCTCTACCACATGGTAGAGCTAGACCTCAAAGCTTTCTACCTCTACGATTCTAGCTCCACCACATGATAGAGCTAGACCTCAAATGCAATTCTAGCTCCACCACATGGTAGAGCTAGACCTCAAAGCATTCTATCTCTACAATGTGGTTTAGGTAGAATACAACTCTACCACAATCATATTCAACTGCAGCCAGTTACATTCATTGAAGTATACCTCTACCACATGGTAGAGCTAGAAGAATGCATTATAGCTCCACCACATGGTAGAGCTATATTTCAAAGCATTCTGGTCAATACATTATTAATCTTGGTCTGCCACCTGGTAGAGATAATATCCATTGAAAAACCAGCACTAGAATACTTTGAAGTCTAGCTGAATGCATTTATCTAGCTCTACCATGTGGTAGAGCAAGACTAATAAATGTATTGAGAGCTCCAAGATGGAAATACTCTTCATCTC
>NC_141064.1:40792047-40879547 GCF_041138505.1 Cibotium barometz
TAGGATTTAGACTGTGTGTGGTTGTTATTTAGGACACATTCACTGTTTTAGTGGGTAATTAGTGCATTGGACTAGAGAGTAGGAAGGCCAGACAGGTAGTGACTGGATATACTCCTTTTCGTCTAGCTTATGGTGTTGAAGCAGTGATGCCCATGGAATACCTAGTCCCAAGCTTAAGGATTGCCATACAAGAGCGTCTAACTGAGAATGCGTTAGCTGAAAGGCTAATTGACTCGGAAAAACTGGATGAGACCAGGTTGATAGCATCACATGGGCTCATGGTCCAAAAGTTACGTAGGAAACATGGAAAACAAATAAAACCTAAAAAGTTAATCCAAAGAGGCATCAACCCGTTGGAGTGTTGGCCACATCCACGAGGTATGAGATTAATACAAAATTATGGGTGATATAATTGTCCACCCTAAGTGCCCAAAGTGGCATGAAACAGCAACCCAAAAAGGAAATTGCAAATCCCCAAGAGGGAAATAAATATGCCCAAAGAGGCAATTGAGCCCATTGGAGTGTCCGCCGCAGCACCCCCATGAGGCCAAAATTAAATATCAGTCTTCGACAAGATGGTTTCATCTAGCCTTTGAGCAATGACATTAATACCCTTTTGTACACAGACACTTATAAATATCATGTATATACTTACATATTCTATTCACAAATAATTAAACATCATTTGATAAATCATGGACTCGTACTCATTATATTTTTCTCCTTTTTTTCTTGGCATGTAACCACACACAAACATTGGAGTTCCATTCTCTCACTTGAGGGGGAGAACCAAGGATGGATCAAGTTCGAGAAGAAGAACTTCCAAGCAGAGTCAAAGCAAATGTCAAGACAAATCAAACCCGAATCTCAATAGTCAAGTCAAGTCCAATTATCTATGAAGACATGTCAAAGCTCGAGTCTCGACAACCAAAGCACATGTCATTTATGACATTTACACACATTCATAATTCTCACACCACACTCATGATGTAAACAATTATAACATTCACATACATGCACAATCGTTTCATTAGGTCACTCTCTCACTTCTACCTTATGCAAACATTTTGCATTAAGGGGGTGTGTTAGGATTAATGCTCGTGTCCGCTACGATCGTGAACGCCCATGGAGAAAGGACACACAAAAAGGCATAATAAACACCTATAAATGAATGTATTCTCTCATTAATAAGAACAACGATTCATCTATTCAAACATGACCCTCTCCTCTGATCTTTATGCAGGGTTGTAGCCATGGCATCACTAGCATGGTGGTAGGACCCTTCTCCCAAATTCTACACTGATCCCTTCTACTTCTTGGTCCATTTCATGCTCCACATCATGATTATCTACTCCATGGATTTTGTCATGCAAGGCATCTATCATATCATCCATGTCATGTTCTAGAACTTGATCCTAGTCCATCAAAGCTTGCTTAGGCTCTAATCCCATCGAGGTTGTCTCTGACCTTGCTCTTTTTCTTATGTTGGATATCCACATGATCAGCTAGTTCATTATTTTTTGGGCACAAATTGAGGCCACTAAGTAGATGTTGCAAGAACTCCATTGGAAATACACCCCATTTTTTGGAATGCTCGTTGCAAATTCTTTAACATCGGGTGACTTGGTACTTGCAATGACTACAAGGGAATACCATTTTCTCATCTAAATCGATAAAATTTGAAATGTGCATAGCACTCACAAGCTCCATATATGTTGAATACGCATGCAAATTTGGGTTTAAATGAGGGGGAGGTGGAGCTTCTTTTATAGTTCATGCATGGCCTAGTCAGTATATTCTAGTTTTTAATGGAAAGGTGTCGGGCCACCAAATAAATTCAAATTTTGATTGAGAATTTACAACTTAATTTGACAGATAAGCAGGTGTCAAAATTAGCATCAAAAACTGAATAGCTTTTTTGATACTATTATCAATATGTATTTCGACGAAAGTATCAACAAATATTTCGATGTGTATTTTAAATTTGGGAAATTTTTAACAGAAATGCACAGGGTCACTTATAGCGTTTTAGCTTTTTTTTTTAAACTGCAGATGCAACCCATATTTTACATGTATTCTCTCCTCTCTCCTAGCCTCATCCCTAAACCCTAAATCTCTAAGCCCTTCCCTCAACTCTTGCTTTTGATTTTGTGTGTGTGTGTGTGTGTGGTCTTTCTTCATTGCTAAGATATTGTGTTTTGTTTGTTTTGTAGCTTTGTGGTCTCTCATGTTGCAAACCCTAAACCCTTGAAACTCTAGCTAGCCTTGTTTTTTATTGTATGTGTATAAAGAGTGCCCACAAGTGTCCCTAACAAAGGCAAGTGAGTTCTCCAAGTGCACCTTGTGTAGTGGTCTCAAGGCAAAACTAGAAGCCAAACCTAGTCTAGAAGAAAGAGCAAGGCTCCTCAATGAAAGAGATATTCACATGCAACAACAACAAAGTTGTAGGAGCTTATACTATACATGGCGCATATTTTCAGAAACCCAACCACAAAAGTATGTATGCATCATCCATGACAAGATGGATCAAAAGAAAACAGCCATTCCCAGACTACCGGTCCTTCCCAAGGGTGTGGATTCGGGCTATAATTTACCAATTGCATTGATTGGTATGATCACTCATGGACATGCAGAAGGTCATTATAGACACTTTATTTTGAATGGTTTATGGCCATCTGATCCCAATCTAACAATTGGCTCAATCGCAAGTTGTTTACATAACTTAGAGAGGATGGATAAGCATCCTCTTGGTGATCTAGTAACAAATGGGCTTCCAAGGAGCAATGTTTCTTTCAAGGACAGCTTTAGACAACCACAATATGAGTGATGGTAAAGATCCCATTGTTGAACCATGTATAAATCAGGGAGACACAATGAATTGGGTTTCCTCGTTTCGCAAGTTGCCAGAAAACTTGTTGCTACAACTAGATAATTGTGCTGGAGAAAATAAAAATCGGTACTTACTTGCCTATTTGTCATTGCTTGTTGCATGGGGTGCTTTCAAAACTGTACAGTTGGGATTTCTAATGGTCGGGACATACACATGAGGATATAGATGCCATGTTTAGCAGGTTTTCAGAGAAATTAAGAGTGGGGGTTAAGGGAAAACTATGCGAATTCAACGGTAATCTATTCTTTGTGTCAAGAATTGGAATTGGTCATGAGGTTTTTGCTTGATTCAGATTCAAGAGATGGGCAAGTAGTTTACTGGCCGCCATTCTCACAGTCATGGACTAACCAAAATTATTCAGTTTACTTCTAACTTTGATTCCTACATTAGGACCTCAATGGAAGGCTTCTTGGGCCCTTTTATTTGGCAGTTTAAGGGAGTCAAACCTTTTCTCTTAAGAAGAAACGTTTTCTAATTAGAAGCTTCAAAACGGCTACTTTATTTGAATTTGAATTTTGGGGGGAAAATGGAATTTAAAATCTAGGGGATAAAACCATATCATGTAGCATATCTATGGAAAGCTCTTGATGCATAGATCACGGATCTGTAATCTCCGCTCAAATCGGAGCTTGTATGTAGAAGTTATGGAGGTCCGAAAATTGTAAAATTGCTCCCTCCCCCCCTTTTTGGGAGAAAAAGTGCACCCTTTGACCACTCTTACACCTCTCTTAAAAACCCAACATTTCAGTCCACATGGCAACCCCCCATTTGGCTATTCCTTAATCACCTTGATTAGGCTTGGGCAAATTAAAGGGCCCAAGAAGACCCCATTCACTTCCTAATGAAGGATTTTCTTTAGATAAACATCTACTGAACTTCTAACTGTAAGGAAAATTCTAACTTTATGAATTTCATTCCTTCCTAACCATAAAAAATCAAGAAATGGTTCTATACAAGAATATCGGGTTTTTATAAAAATACTCTTCTTCCATTAATCCAATTTTGGGTAAATATTAATTTGGTGATTTATCCACATAACATATCTAAGAATATTCTTTCCACCAATTTTAATTATCAACCCTAATTTTCTAGGTGGAATTATGGTGAAAATTTCTCTTCTATCATCAAAATTAATTTAAACCTTTCTGTACTTAAAATACCATAAACCTATACTCTCACCCCAGCGGTTTCACGTCGGGTTCACCAAAGCTGTCGTGACGTGTGCGGTCTAGCCGGGAACACACTGGGTGTCTGGCTGTGAGAGTTTGGTGTTCTGAATTTGCATACACTTGACTTGATTCTTCAGAGAAAATAAATCCTGCCAAACCTCCTCCCTCCTCTCTGAGACACATGTACAAAGCAAAGCACACATTTCTTCATACACCAAGCTTGCTGTTTAGCTTGCATCAAACACACACACACGCTTCAAGTAGGTGAAGCTTCCAGGTTTCTTTTACACACACATATGCTTCACTAAATTGGCGATTAATTGCAGGCTTTGGTTTTGCACACAGACACAAATTTGCTGCCCGTATGCTCACTTACACACACACAAGATGGAGAGCTTACTGTCTGTAGGTTGCAGGGTATTCCCGAAAGATGCCACTTACAAAAGCTTGTAATCCCATTGCCAGACACATGCCCGTAAAGCTCCAAATAAGCAGATTCCGTCTACCTTGGGTATCCATGAGGCATGCTGCTATGCAAGAAGCAAGAAGATTCACAATTCCAACAGAGACATTGGCAACCAAATCTGAGGTTATTCCAGCATTTCTGAACACCGTAGAGGAGAAGTAGAAAATAGCATTTATTCCTGCCAGCTGCTGGAAAGCAAAACAAGGCCGCTCCAATCACCACCACTTTTCTATAGCGAACAGTGAACAATTCCTTGTAGGTGGCTTACTCCAGAGACCTGCTCGCCAGCTCTTTAGAGTCCTCTTTAAGCACCAGGCAGCTCGCTTGTCTTCCACGCCTACTTGCTCCACCCAAAACCCCCCAAAAACCAGATAGCCACCTCTTCTGCAGCTCTCTTGCGCCTTTCTGAACGGCCACCTTTTCCACCAGTCACCCCGTCTTGCCCTCTTTGCACACGGTAGCTATATGCAGCGGCTTCTCTGAAAACCGTCTTCTACAAGGCAGCTGCTTCCTCCACTCGCCTCTCCCTTTGCACCATCACCCGGGCGCCTCCAGCACTAGCAACTATGCCCTCATCCCAAGGCGGCTTCCCTACTGCAGCCTTTTTCAACCCAGTCGCCTTCCACACCTTTCTTGTCTGCAGAACCCGGGCCCTCTTCCCAAGGCGGTTCCCCCCTGGCTTCGTCTTGCAGCTGCCCCTGAGAGCTTTCCCCGGTGACTTCACGTACCAAGCTTCAGCAGCCTCCCCCCACACACAAGGCGGCTGGCTCTTTCCCTTTTGCTTCACGCCTGCAGATACCCCGGTTGCACCCACTACACCCCTTAGCGCCTTTCTTCCACGAGGCGGCCTCTCTTTTACCAGCCTTTCCGGCTCTCTCCCAGTCTCACGATCACCCGGCTCTTCTGCAAGGTGATCCTCCGTGTATTCCTGCAATAGCTGTGCACCGCTTTTCAGCGTCCCAGAGCCCCCCCATCCAATGTCACAAGGCGACCTTTTACTTTATCTGCAGGCTGCGCCGACTTCCACAATTCGCCAGCTTCTAAATTGTATGCGCTGGCAGCCACTCACGCCTCTACGTGGTCTTCAATATTGCAGGCCACGTTGACATTATTTTTATTTTTATTTTTTTGTAAGGCCTAATGGATGGCCACCCTCACCATTTCACACCAATCTAAAGGCCACCTTGGCCCATTGATCCTTTAAATGCCCATGCCCTCTATACACTTCTTTGAAATGCAACCTTTAATTGCCCACTTATGCTTGGACGCATACACACTTCAAAGCAACATTAATCCCCATGCTTTCACATCTTTCGAGATGCAACCCTCCAGTGCCCAATTATATATTGGATGCACACATAAATTCAAGCTACCAAGCAGCTGATCATCTCCAGTGGACCTCTCACCGGACAGGCCTGCAACAAGCTCAACACAAACCATTCCACCATGTACATCTGGCAATGCATTCTAAAGCAAAACTCTCCACACGCCATATATCCCATATGTACACAGGCACAGGAACTTCTGCTAGTCCTCGGAATATCATGTACACTGTGGCACTTAATCCCATGCATCTGGATTTGCATTTAATGGCCTCACATGCATGGTTTCACACCATAGACGTGCCGTGGCACGACAACGGTAGAGAGAACCGCTCTACAAATGTCCACACAGCTATGACCCGCTGGACGCGGTCATTTATGTCTCACACATGTTCCTACCTAACATGCCAACACATGGTGCAGCTGGCACAAGCTGACATCAAGCTTGAATCTCAACAGTGCATCCATCATGAGGGCACCATTCACATCCACTTTGTATGGTAGGGTGCATGGATCTAATGGTGGAATGGGTCTCTTGTGGGTTGGCTCATAATGCGTAGATGAAGAGCCCCCTTTTGTTGGTGAGACGCATCACGTCCCAATGAGAGAAACTTATCTCTCATATATTTAATTAAGAGTTCCTATAAGATGCTATTGTCTATGACATGATAACCATCAGAGTCAAAATTCTTCATAATGTTTTTTGCTTTCCATTGTCTTTGTTCTATGCATATTAGAATGAGAAAAACATGCTATAAATACATGAAGTGGGATAAACCATGACAGCTTTACTCTCTTAGAAATTCTTCTAAACTTCATGGACCTATGAATATCCAATACTATATTACTTTTGAATGAAGCTATTACCAATTAGTGATGAAAGCTAGACTTGGAATAAAAAGAATTTTAAGTATACCAAAAGATTTGTCATTGGGAGGAACAATGTATCTTGAAATATACAAAAGAAAATATTTTTTTATTAAAAAATGAAGAGGGATTTTTTTGGGAAACAAAACCCTTGCAAAATTGATATGCATAGCTTAAAATTGGGGGTGAATGAATCGAGTGGGTGGATGCCACTCAGATGGTTAGATATCTAAAACAATGACAATGAATCCATCATATGGAAATAGCTTACAATGGCTTTGGAGTATATATGTTGGCATATATGGATCGAAGTTCATATCCCTATACATGTACACATGCTGCACCTTGGCTGGCAACACATCATGTCCTATTTTGAACTCCAAAATATGTCCTTTCCATTGGTATTGTACCAAGTCTCTTCTTTGCTTCTTCACCGTAGCCTCTAAATGAGGGTTGCATGGTAATCTAATCATTCAGCTTGAAGTGCAAAGGCCTCCACACATCCTTTTCTCATTATTTAATAATATTGAAGTGCCATTTTTGAGGTAAAATGGATTTTTGGAGGGAAACTATGTTTAAAAAAAAATTAGGATTACTTTTTGGCCAAGTAAATATCGTGGGGCCAAGCGACTCAGGTGAAAAAGGTTAAATGTGACTCCTGAGGGCAATGTTGGGTCTACTATATAAAAACCGTGATGTGATTGGGGTTAGTAGGTACAAAGCTAGAGTAGAGCAATAAATACCCCTCCTTCATTCCCTAAAGCTAGTGGTATTAATGTGCACTTCTCCCCTGAATCCAACTCCTTCTTCACCTTAAGCCCCACCAAACTTGATCAAAAGATTATTTAAATTAATCTAAAGGGTCCTTTTTGCAATACATACTTTCCCAAATGTTGTTTTTGGAATTTGATACATTTTAACACTCTCTTAGAGCATCACAAAGTACAATAGTAGTACAATTTCACCATTTACAAGGGTAATTATAACCTTTTAGAAGCGACAACATCCATATTAAAACAATGCTAATACTGAGGCCCAAACATTTTGTGTCTAAAGATTTAACTATGTTTTAGAAGCGACAACATCCATATAAAAACATTACTAAGAGTGAGGTCCGGACATTTTGCCTCTAACGATTTGACTATGTTTGGTAAAAGCCTTGCTAATTGTAACATTTTCAAAGCATTTTCTATTAGCAACAAACCATATGAAAAAATGTCCCTAGTATAGCAAGGCTGCCTCCTATGTTTAGCAAAAGCCTTGCTAAAAAGCCTCTAATGCTAGTAAGCTATTTTAGTAAGAAAAAAGTTATCAAAACCTTTTGAGGAATTTGGATTTAATGTAAGTTTTTGTGAAATATCAAGCGAGGCCCTAATTCATATAGAGATGATAATCTAGAGAGAGAGAGAGAGAGAGAGAGAGAGTTTTGAATACAAATGTATTAGGTTGATTATTATCTTTTTTGGTTTACGATGATATAGCCTCAATGCCGTGTTGCACCATTTTATTAGTATTTATCAATCATTAATTAAAGTATAATAACCATTGATTAAGGCTGTGTTTATACTTATTCTCTTTTAAGAAGGAACATTTCATATTGTTTTATGTTTGCTTTTTTTGTTGTTTTTAATTTTTTCATATTATTTTTGTAAACATTTTTTTGTGTGTGTGTGGAGGGTGTGTGTGTGTGTCATGGTACTCAATAGGAGCTTACAATGAGTGAAAAAGTACAAAATGTATTAATTATCAAGGAAGGAGATGCTTTTTCAAGGTCCTTTTGAGTAAATTGAGTGGATGGAAAAAAGGGACATAAAGTTCTTGTGTATCGTTTCAACTCTTTGCCCAGCCCCGACCATTATCCTCTCTCTCTTTTTGCCTCTTTGTTTCACCTCTGCATGCAATGTCATATAAACCTTCAAGAGGTAATTACTCCATATCCCGATAGCTATTGGGTACCTATGCATACAAGAATGGTTTTTAAAAAAATGCTAATCAATTAAAAAAGAAAATTGTTGGAAGCCTCACCCCAAGCTGCTTTTGGCCACTGCTAGAAAAAACTAACACTTGCGTGAGAAGATTCTCTTCTTCTCATAGGCATAAATGAGTATGTGCACCTTAGCCTCTGCATCCATTTCTATGCGTATAGAGATGCCTAGAAATTAGCTAGTTAAGTGGTAACTTTTGGTTATGATATGCATCTCACCGTCATTGACTAGGAACTATATGCCTTTGTTGCATGAGCATGTTAAATGTGCAATATCGTATAAATGAATGTGGTTTCAATGTCTGAAAGAGTTTATGCTATAGGATGTTCTAGAAGAAGATCGTTTAATTCACAAAGATATCAAAGGTTCTTAGCCTTGGCCAATCAAATGTTAATGTTTCTTTCCAAAATTGTATTCTCACTCATTGTAAAATATGTATTTATTTTTAAGATTTTAACTTATTCTTTTATTTGTGTGCTATTTAGTAAAATGCAAAAATGAAAAAAAGAGCAGGAGAAAAAGCAACTGGAAAATTTTACATTCAACTAATCAAAGCAATGAGGTTTCAAGCATAGAACTGAAGAAAAATCGTGGTGGACCAAAGACGTTATCTAATGAAGATGCAATGTGTGATAAACCCAATGTCAATCTCAAAGTGCTAAGTGTGACAATATCATTAGGTGGTAGTGATATTGATGAGGTATTGTTAGATAATCTTCATGATTTTATCACTAAATAACACCTTTCTAGTAGTTGTTCATTGGAAGAGGAGGCACAGTTTCCCATCTTCACTATCAAATGGTCATTAGAATTCATGTGAAGTCAATAGTTACAGTTTAATAAACTCATCAAAATGTATCTTCGATCGGGTAATAATAATCCCATTGCTGGCATTGTAATGTGTAGAGAATTAAGGTAGAAAAATATGCACACATTTTGAATGCTATGATAGGTTGTTGTATGAAAGATCTTGATAAGCCTCATTATAAAAATGTGTCACAGAATATTAGGCCAAACGATGTTTCTATCTGAATAGAAATTTGCATGCAATATGGTGCATATGATCTCAAGAACAAAGTTTGTCGTACTCCAACGAACTCTAACAAAAGTTTTTGATAGAGCATAGATGTTTTAGAAGTTCTATTTAAAGTATCCTTTAGATAATAATTTATGCATAACAATTCATAAAATGATCAAGAGAGGAAAGTAATGCGCATCTTCTAATTAGATAACTCCATGTGCATCGAGGAAGAGGAATGGAGCTACAAAAACTTGATGCATTTGGTATATCCATCTAACACAAGAATGAAAGAATGGTATTTCAATCAATGATAATAATGCACTACAGAGAGATAGATCGTTGATGAAGACAAATGGATTAGATTGATTATTTGCCTTGGTTGGTTACAACTTTACTATGATAAAAAAAGAGGCTCGATCATGCCACTTCAAGGGGGGTCACACGATTTATTAGTATTTTCTGTCGTGGGTACCTATTAACGGTAGCCATACTAAGGTTAAACCTTAGTAGACTAAGGTTGTGAGCTGAGAGAGAGTCGAGAGAGGTTGCCGTGCGGAGACTCAGGAGACAGAGAGAGAGAGAGGTCGCCGTGCACACAGCCCTCCTGTCTACAGATAGAGCCGAGAGAGAGTCGAGAGAGGTTGCCGTGCAGAGACCGAGAGAGAGAGAGAGAGAGAGAGAGAGAGGTCACCGTGCACAAAGCGAGAGCGAGAGGGAGAGGGAGAGGGAGAGATCGTGGGGGAGTGACAGAGAGAGAGAGAGAGAGAAGGGGTTTCTCTACACACAGACAAGGAGAGGGAGAGGGTATCATGGGAGAGAGAGAGGTATTAACGTCGGTAGAATGCAACACGAGGGCATATACGACCAACGATGGGACAAGAGATAGAAAGAGAGGGTCAGAGAACTATTTCTATCTTTGTAATGGGTTTCTTTGCTCTATAGGACACTATACATATTGTTTCACTTCATAATCTCTTGTGCGGCACTTGGTGTCATTTTTGCATGGATCACAACAATGACAAAGGAGGGAAGAAGTCCAATGCAGTTTGTCTAGCCTAAGTGCTTAATTCAAATAGCTTTCTATAGATATAAACAAAACAACTTAGAATCAAGAATAGCAAATATTTTATTGATTTGTGAGGAAGGGACTATTGAAACTACAATAAAGTCTTACCACCTTCTTAGCATCATCCTTGACAAGACTTTCCTGAAGAAAGTTGATGGAGCTTTGACTTTCAACATGCTTAATAGATAGAAGGGGCTTTTGTTGGCTAAAACAGCAAGCCACTTGGCTATTCTCTTACCATGTTGGCATTAACTTGTCAAGATGTGGTAGTCAGGGTGCTTTATTCTTTGGTGGTGCTGTAATGTCTTCCGTCTCAAAGTCGATTTGGGTGGTGAGGCTTTAAGGATGTTGGCCACTATAGCTAAATCTATGTCTTCCCTTAGTCCAAATAATTATTCCATCTTGAGGAAATGAATATACTCCCGGCTAGCAACTACTTAGATCTTCCACTTTCTCTCATGTGTCTTCCTCTTCTTCTTCCTCTTCTTCGCCCTCATTTGAAGATATTTCACTTTCTCTCATATGTTTTCCTCTTCTTCTTCCTCTTCTTTGCCCTCATCTGAAGATATTTCACTTTCTCTCATATGTTTTCCTCTTCTTCACCTTCATCGTCCTCCTCATCCTCTTTTTCTTCATCATCCTCTTCCTCTTCTTTATCCTACTCAGCCTCTTCTTGTTGTTGGCCTTGAATTTATTTAATGCTCGATAGTGCTAGAGTAACCTATCTTTTATTTTCATCCTCTTCCTCTTCTTCATCTTACTCAGTCTCTCCTTATTGTTGGCCTTGACTTTATTTAATGCTCAATAGTACTAGAGAAACCTATCTTTTCTCCTCTTTTGCATCCTTAGTTTCAACCTATTTCATTGGCTCAAATTGAGGTAGTGCTAATGCATTAGCACTATATGCTTTTCCACTATGGCCTTCAATATTAGCCGCTTGTAGAATCTTGCGTCCCCATCATGAGAGAAACTTACCTCCCACATCTTTAATTTTGAGTGCCTCTAAGATACTATTATCTCTGGCATGATAACCATTTGAGTCAAAATTCTTCATAATGTTTTTAACTTTTCTTTTTCTTTGTTCTATGCATATTAGCATGAGAAACATGTGGGATCCCATTGCCCCCTCCGCACACCAGATTCCCGGTAGCTGGCAGCGGAAGCAGCTCCCTCGTGCGCGAGGCAGGGTTTCCCACTCGGGGCCTCGCCCTCGAATGTCTGGGCACGAGACTAAGCTAGTGGTCATTCTGAAAACCGAAACCGGGAAAATTTCCCATGCCCGAAAAACAGGGACGATTCCACCATTTTTATTTTCTTAACGAATTTTTCTAACGAAGTCAAGATACTGAACTAACCTTTATCTAAATAAACCAGATAGAAGGAAAACTATTACAAACTTAACTTGAAGGGATCAATGGTTTTTTCCTAATTGAATCAGGCACAACCGTTGATCTATTCATTAGAGAAGTCTTCAGGCTTTTATTTAACTATTTGAGTTCTAAACGTATTCCTATTAATTAATTTTATTATTAAAACTCTACTGATTCCAACCTAACCCCATCCGGCGGCCCATCGGTTAGCCCCACCACCCAACCACTAGAATTGGTAGAACCAGACAAGTACTCACCCACCCATAATTGAATGCCTTTCTTAACTTTTGCTTTAGAATACAGATACGCACACACTCCTCGTTAAACTTTAACTTATAAAACAATCCATTGACAAACAATTATTGGGGTTACACATGTCATAACTTAAATTTTCCATTCAATCCTTGTTTCTCACAAAAAAAACAGTATCACTCTAGACTCTCCATTGAGACCAGCTAGCCAGCAACAACGAGATCCAGTAAACCAAATTACAATAAACATTGGTCCATCATATAATATATATCTTCCACGACATACACATGAGTGTCCTAAGCATCGCGAGCCCGTGCATCGCCTGGTCAGAACCCTCCAAGATCCTCCTTAGGTGTCCTAGCACTTCACTCAGGGACCGCTTCGTCGGCCCTTGGCCATCGTACCGGAAGCACACCATTTTTCACCATACCAAGGTTGGTCAAGACCTGGGCAGGTTTTTGCCATGTGAGCCGTCCTTTGAACCCGCCAGCTCATTAGGAAGTGAATGGGGTCTTCTTGGGCCCTTTAATTTGCCCAAGCCTAATCAAGGTGATTAAGGAATAGCCAAATGGGGGGTTGCCATGTGGACTGAAATGTTGGGTTTGTAAGAGAGGTGTAAGAGTGGTCAAAGGGTGCACTTTTTTTCCCAAAAAGGGAGGGAGGCAATTTTACAATTTTCGGACCTCCATAACTTCTACATACAAGCTCCGATTTGAGCGGAGATTATAGATCCGTGATCTACGCATCAAGAGCTTTCCATAGATATGTTACATGATATGGTTTTGTCCGCTAGATTTTAAATTCCATTTTCCCTCCAAAATTCAAATTCGAATAAAGTAGCCGTTTTGAAGCTTCTAATTAGAAAACGTTTCTTCTTAAGAGAAAAGGTTTGACTCCTTAAACTGCCAAATAAAAGGGCCCAAGAAGCCTTCCATTGAGGTCCTAATGTATTACAACCGAACTTCCCTTAGAAAAATAAATATACCAAATGCTCCCTCCAGCATTCTTGCGTAAGACAATCCTTTAAGAAAACAGGGTTTCTATGCAAGTTTTCATTTTTGATTTTCTTTTGAATATAATGAGTATATCTTAAATCCGTATCCCAATACTTCTAGATCACAGGTCTGAATTCCAACAGAATTTCATGAATTCTATAACCTTGATCCTCAGATCCGAATCAAAGGGTCTTAACTTGATTTTGGATTCGGTGGGTGATTTGAGTGAATTTTCCTGAATTGGTCACATCGTCTTTTCTTGAAACTGACAAAGGAATTATGTCTTGGTCATAGTCTGATTCAGGGTTTGAGTCTGGAAAGGTTCTCCCTGAACTATCTTTCTCAAAGGGATATATTTCAATTACTACTTTACTGAATTTCATTCATTGAGTATTTGCTTAACTGAATTCAAAACTAATCGCGAATTCCTATGAGGAATAAATTAATCATTTATCTAAAATTCTGACTTCAATAGTTTTTCTGAGTTTTCTCATCCTAGAGAATATGAAACGGTAGAATTTTCTCTCACAGAGTATTTACATATTCATCTACCAATATTCATGGGATTTCAACATAGGATTTAAGAGAACTCTTAGTTTGATATAAAAATTCTGTATGCATCTATTTATGCATAAAATCAAACTTCTATGGAAATAACACTTTTATATAAAAGAAAATCCTTTTATGCATCTATTTATGCATAAAAATCAATTTTGATGAAAGTAACACTTTTATAATTTAAAAAAATCTTTTATGCATAAAAAATCAATTTTGATGAAAGTAACACTTTTATAATAAAAAAATTCTTTTATGCATATATTTATGCATAAAAATCAATTTTGATGACAAGTAACACTTTTATAATAAATAAATTCTTTTATGCGTCTATTTATGCATAAAAATCAATTTTGATGAAAGTAACACTTCCAAAATTTAAAAAATTATGGATCTATTTATGCATAAAAATCAATTTTGATGAAAGTAACATTTTTAGAATTAATAAAAACACTTTTATGCATCTATTTATGCATAAAAAACAATTTTGATGAAAGTAACATTTTTATAATAAATAAATTCTTTTATGCATCTATTTATGCATAAAAATTAATTTTGATGAAAGTAACACTTTTATAATAAAAAAATTCTTTTATGCATCTATTTATGCATAAAAATCAATTTTGATGAAAGTAACACTTTTATAATAAAACAAATTCTTCTATGCATCTATTTATGCATAAAAATCAATTTTGATGAAAGTAACACTTTTAGAATTAAAAAAAATTCTTTTATGCATCTATTTATGCATAAAAATCAATTTGATGAAAGTAACATTTATAATAAAAAATTTCTGTTATGCATAAAAATCAATTTTGATGAAAGTAAAACTTTTATAATTAAAAAAATCTTTTATGCATCTATTTATGCATAAAAATCAATTTTGATGAAAGTAACACTTTTATAATTAAAAAAAATCTTTTATGCATCTATTTATGCATAAAAATCAATTCTGATGAAAGTACCACTTTTTTAATTAAAAAATTTCTTTTATGCATCTATTTATGTATAAAAATCAATTTTGATGAAAGTAACACTTTTATAATAAAAAAATTCTTTTATGCATCTATTTATGCATAAAAATCAATTCTCATGAAAGTAATACTTTTATAATTAAAAAATTATTTTATGCATCTATTTATGCATAAAAATCAATTCTGATTAAAGTAACACTTTTATAATTAAAAAAATTCTTTTATGCATCTATTTATGCATAAAAATCAATTTTGATGAAAGTAACACTTTTATAATTAAAAAAATTTCTTTTATGCAACTATTTATGCATAAAAATCAATTTTGAAGTAACACTTTTAGAATTTAAAAAAATCTCCAATATGCATCTTTCTATGCACAGAAATTAATTCTAATGAAAATTGTGAGAAAGAAGAGATGAGAGAAGAGACAATGTACTCAAGAACTCATCAATGAACCATTAGCCAACTTGATTAGAAATGAACTACAATGCCTCATATATATAGGAAAGTTCCTCCACCCAAAAATGTGTGTAAATAGGAAAAAATGGAAATGAATGTTATAAATCCCAAAAATGCCTAGAGGCTAAAGAGTGTGCCACTAGCGTGACACCATCTAGAGATGACACCTATCCAACACCTCCTCTTTAGGTCCACATGAGAGGACCAACGCCAACGCACTAAAGAAGATAATCCAAGGTAGGTCGAGGAAGAGGCTTAGTAAACAAATCAGCAACGTTATCTTTGGTAGGACAATACTCAAGCTGAATGCAACCTTCAGAAATCCAATCACAAACAAAATGAAAATGGACATCGATGTGTTTGGATCGTCCTCGAATAACTGGATTTTTGGCTAAAGCAATAGCACTCTGTGAATCTGAGTAGATGAGTGTCGGAGTAGATGAACATCCAAGGTGATTCAGAATTTGCTGAAGCCAAAGTGCTTCAGAAGTGGCATCAAGATATGACTTGTACTCTGCTTCGGTCGATGAAGAAGACGTAATTCGCTGCTTTTGACATTTCCAAGAAACAAGTCCTTTACCAAGCATAAAACAATAGCCTGACATGGAACGCCTAGTATCAATACACCCTGCCCAATCAGAATCTGAGTAACCAATAAGTGTATCTCCATCTGCATAAGAAATGCCATACGCAAGAGTTCCATGAAGATATCAAGCGAAGAACCCTCAAAGCTGCCTGCCAATGAGATCGACGAGGCTATGAAGAGAATTGGCTGAGAATACTCAGATCTAGCCGAGTGTTAACCAAATAAAGTAGAGAACCAATAAGTTGGCGATACTCTGTAGAATCAACCTCAAGAGAATCATCATCTTTGGATAATTTGGAATTAGGATCCATGGGACAAGTGAGTGATGCACAATCATGCATGCCATATTTCTCAAGCAACCTTAAAGTATACTTCTTTTGACAAAGAAAGATGCCAGAAGCAAATTGCCACACTTCTAAACCAAGAAAATAGTGGAGTAGTCCAAGATCAGTCATGGCAAATGATGTTGTGAGTTGAGTTTCAACCCATTTGAGTAGATCCAAATTAGAGCGAGTGAGTGTCAAATCATCCACATAAAGCACAAGAATGCATATATCATCATCCACAAGCACATAAAGATTAGGATCTACATGAGTCCTCTCAAAATGTAGAGAAAGGAGAAAACTGTCAATCTTTTGATACCAAGCTCGAGGAGCTTGCTTAAGACCATAAAGAGCTTTTTGTAAATAAATACACATCATGTTCATGACCCTATGCAATAAAACCTTCAGGTTGTTCCACATAAACTTCCTCCTCTAAATCTCCATTCAAGAATGTAGATTTAACATCCATTTGATATATAGGCCAGGCATAGTGAGAAGCAAGAGCAAAAGCAACACGAATAGTAGAATATCTGGCAGTAGGAGAAAAAGTTTCATCAAAGTCTTCACCTTCTTTTTTAGCATAACCTTTAGCAACAAGGCGTGCCTTGTACTTATCAAGAGTACCATCAGAATGAAACTTGACTTTGAAAATCCACTTAACACCAATGACCTTTTTATGTGAAGGTTATTAGATTCAATAGAAGAAATCTCTGCTTGCATTGCTTCACACCAATGTGGTAAGGAAAGAGCTTCCTTAACCATTTCAGGCTCAAACACATCACCAATATGAGACATCAAGGCAATATTTACTGAAGGATGTGTACGTAAGACACGTGTAGTAGATTGTTGAGCATCTGAAAGTGATATACCTGAATCCTAAAGTAGAGAGCGAACCCATTTTGGAGGACCAAAAGTCCGTGTAGAATCCAATGAAGTAGTAGGTGTTGCAATCGAAATGGATGAAGGGGAAGAGATGGAAATGGATCTGAGAGAGATGTAGAAGGTGGTAACTCATTAAGACCAAAAACATGCTCATCAAAGATGGCATCACATGAAAGAACAATATCCTCACACGAGAAGGATCCCAAAAACGGAACCCTTTGGAGCGAGAAGGATCCCAAAAACGGAACCCTTTGGAGCGAGAAGCATATCCTATGAATATCATAGGTTTGGACTTAGAGTCCTCCTCTTAGAAGAAGGCACATGAGCAACACAATCAAAGACATGAAAATGAGAAACAGTAGGCTTGTGGCCTGTGAAAGCCTCCTCTGGAGTCATGCCATCCACTACTTTCGTAAGAGAGCGATTGAGAAGATAAACTGAAGTAGCTATAGCCTCACCCCAAAAGGAGGAAGGTAGCTTTGCATGATGTAAGAGGGAGCGGGCCATTTCCTTCACTGTTCTATTCTTTCTTTCAACCACACCATTCTGCTGAGAAGTGTAGGGTATGGTGGTTTGTCGTTGTATGCCTTTTGAAGCTAGAAAATCCTCAAATGCTATAAACTCACCTCCATTGTCAGTCCTGAGAAAAGATACCTTTTGACTTGCTTGATTCTCCATTTGGGCAAGCCAAACCTTAAAATGAGAAAGAGCATTAGACTTCCTAGGTAAGAAATAAACCCATGATTACGAGAGAAGTCATCCACAAGAAGCATATAATACTTGGATCCACCAAGCGATTGTACTTCCATAGGTCTTGCAAGATCAGCATGAATAAGCTCAAGTATGCATGTGGCCCTATGAGTAGCCTCCTCTAGAAAAGAAGCCCGATGTTGCTTTCCTTGAGCACAAGAAGAACAAATATGATGGCGAGGTTTTTGAAACTTTGGTAGACCTGTAACCATGTCATGTGAGACAAGATGTTGCAAAGTAGCAAGAGGAACATGGCCAGAGGAACATGACAAGATGTTGCAAAGTAGCAAGAGAAACATGGCCAAAGCGGAAATTCCATAGATCATTATCTTTATTAGAAACAAGTGCTTTAGGAGAAGCAAATAATTGATGAAGATGAGACTCATGTGGTGGCAACTGTGCTGTAAAAGAGCTTATATGATAAAGCCTAGCATTTTGATAACCATGTGCCATACAAGAAAGTGACTGTCTACTATCAATGATTTCAATCACTTCATCATCAAAGTAAACCCCAAGACCTTTAGAAGTAGCCTTAGAGATAGAAAATAAGTTGGCAGACATCTTAGGCACATGCAAAACATCATGTAAGATAGTATCTCCAAAAGAAACATCACCAATACCAATCATCACAGGGAGAGACGAAGCATCACCAATGTGTATTGATGAAGAGATAGACTTATAGTTTTCCAATAAGAAAGAACTATTCATCATGTGAGAGGTAGCACCACTGTCAGCAATCCACTCATTCGCAGTATGCGTATCAAGATCTTTGATTACCACAAGTGATGTGTCACATGAAGAAGTAGAAGACATAGCAACATATGTAATCTTGGCATTATTGTCTTCCGTCTTGTCTTTGTTTTTGTCGTGAGAAGATGTTGATGTAGAAGAACCATTAGATTTGGATTCAAGTTCAGCTTTTACCTTCTTGGATGCCGCCTTCTTAGTAAAACAACGATCCTCTCTATGGCCACTACGACCACAGAAAGTGCACTCCTTGGAAGAATCCTTTGTCGCCTTTGGTTGAAGAATCTTTAGCATTGGAATTAGAGCCTTTGCGTTGATCATTTCCCTTCTCTTTGCCTTTGCCCTTGCCTTGGCTTACAAAAGCCGACGAGTCCTTTTTGTTTTGCTTGCGAGTAAGGCACTTATCATGAAGAAGACCCATAGTCTCTTCAAAGGAAGGGAAAGGAACTCAAAGAAAGATGTTATCTTTGAACGATTCAAAAGAAGAAGGCAATTTACCAAGTAGCTTGTGGACCGGATTGCTTACCAATGTACCAAACTCTTCAAGTTGCCGCTTGATTTGATTGAATTCTCCAAGCTTCTCCACTATATTGTCAGATTTAGAGATGGAAAGCTTATCCAAATCTTCTTCCAACTTAGCCATCTTAACCGTTGAAAGTCTTCCATATTGCATTTGTATAGTGTGCCATAATTGTTGAGCCGTACTCCTTGTAGAGAGAAATTGAGACACAACCGATGTAGACATGCCATGCACAAGTAAAGCTTTGGTCCATGCATCCATATAGGTTTGATATTGAGAAGGCACCATATAAGGAGAAGTGATTATAGACCACACCCCGACGCTTTCAAAAGAAGTTGCATAAACAAGGACCAAGTGTGGTAGTTGTTTGGGGTAAGCTTTTGTGAATTGGAAAGACTTGGAAGGCTCAAAGATTGAGTGAATGGGTTAAAGGGCTGATATGATTGAGTGGGGAGAGGAGTAGTAGTGGAAGTAGTAGAAGAAGGAATCATAGTAGATGAAGTTGCCATAAAAGGCATAGATGATGTAGGGGGATATACCATAGAGGGCATAGAAGTATGTGGATAGGAAGGCATAAAGGACAAAGAAGAAAGAGTGAAAGGATCCGTAGAAGGTAATGGATACGACGGAAAAGAGAAAGTAGAAGCACCTATCGAAGAAGGAATTGCAACAACTTCCGTTGTAGTAGTTGCCGGTCCAACTGTTGTAGGAGATGTAGGATCCATAGTATCTTCAAGTTTGCCTTTGTCTTTTGGAATAGAGGACTTCCGAGATCCCATAGGGAGTGGAGGGTGGGAAAACACAAGGGAAGAAGTGTCGTACCTCCAAAAATGCAGCCAATAGATGGGCTGTCTACCAAGGAAGTATCTTCAAAATATGCACAAAAATAGTGCAAAAAAACGCAGCCACAAAACGCAGCCAAATTATGAACCAATAGACTCCATAGAAACCACCAAAAGAGGACTGAGAATGTAGCCTTAGGTAGAAGGAGTATGGAGGAGTTGATTGTCCACAAAAATGCAAACACAAAGTGTGTAGCAAAGTGGAATTTTCAGCCGGTAGAAAGGTGTAGAAAAGAGGATGAATATGTACCTCAAAACACCATGAAGAGGGGTGAAGTTGATGATGAAAACGCAGCCAAGAAATCTCTCCACAAGAAGCCTCCAAAAAACGCTACCGCATGTGGCAAAACTAGTAGGCAATGTTTTCACCGCAAGTAGAGTTGTAGGACTCGGATTGAAGTGCTTTAAAAACAAACTTGTAGAGGATGGTGGTAAGGGGCTGGTTTGAAGCCTCTTGCATTATTGAATGAGTGCAAGGATGATAAGTAAGGGCTTCTGCAAAAAACGCAAGCAAAAGTTCTACATGCAGGGAGTCTGCAAAGAATAACTCAAAAACAGTGAGGAATTTACGAAAACTTTCTTCTGCAAAGTTGTAGACCACAATGATTCCAGTAGGTCTCACGAGCACAATCCTCAAAAACGCATTCGTTTAGCAGAAAATCAAAGAATGAAAAAACGCAATTGAAAGCGGGGTTGTTGAAGAGGACTAGAGGTAGAGAGGAAGAAGGATAAGGAGGCTCTATGTGCGCCACCACCTTGCTCTGATACCATGTGAGAAAGAAGAGATGAGAGAAGAGACAATGTACTCAAGAACTCATCAATGAACCACTAGCCAACTTGATTAGAAATGAACTACAATGCCTCATATATATAGGAAAGTTCCTCCACCCTTTCTTCCACCCAAAAATGTGTGTAAATAGAAAAAAATGGAAATGAATGCTATAAATCCCAAAAATGCCTAGAGGCTAAAGAGTGTGCCACTAGCGTGACACCATCTGGAGATGACACCTATCCAACAGAAATAACACTTTTATAATAAAAATATTTCTAATATGCATTTTTCTATGCATAGAATGAAAATAACACTTTTGAATACACAAACGGTGGGGATTACTCTTTTTGAATAATAAAAGATAAAACTTATTTCACAAAATTTAAGAAAATTTTTCTATAACCTCCTTTGTATGGCTTACCATTTTTTAAATTTTTCTTCATTCTCAAGTTACTTAGAAATTATCCCAAATGGTTTAACACTAGTTTGGTACCAAAACAGGACACTTGAGTGTCCTTTTTTGGGGGTTGCGAAAAAAAATCAAACTCCTAATGTAGACTTTAAAAACCAAAATGCTTCATTGGGCATGTAGAACATAACCCTATGCTTATGTAAAAAATGCTAAACATATAAAATGCCTTTTTATTTGGAAGTACATAAGCAACAAAGTAGCATATGTCTTGAAAATGAACATTTTTCAGGATTTTTCAGGATTTTTCCAAATATGCAAGCATCATTCTCTCAAAAAAAAATCCAATGATATCAATAGCATTTTTCCCAAGATATTTTGATAGCATACATCAGTCCAAGGAGGTAGAAGTTCACCAAAAAAATCATTTTCCTTTCCTAGAATTTTTTCCAAAAAAGTTGTATAAAATCAGCAAAAGTAACGCGTATTATCAAAACTCAATCATGCCACTAAAAAAATTTGTAGCCCTATCAATGAGAATGTTGATTATTGGTTTTCATGCTTGAGATGAGATAAATAAGCCATAATTTGATGTGTATGACACTAACTTAGCCTCCACTTAAGTAGGTTCTTATCGCCTATAGTTTTAAAAAAACTGTAAAAAACAAAAATACAAAATTTGATCATCTTTTTTCAAAAACTAATCATAACTATACTTGCACAAGTAGTTTACACCTATAGTTACAACAAATAATGCACTTACATAGCTTTCCCCTTTGATGAAAATCAAAATTAGGCTCATAATTAGACATTTTACGTATTAAAAACAGGTTGCGCAAAAGGCCATGTATGAGAAGAGGCCCAAAAAGTGGCTCTAAAGTTTTGGAAAATTCAAAACAAAGTAGTATTTACCCTATATAACATGGGTGCACCTCAAGTTTTACATTATTAGCTTGCATATGGAAGGAGAAAAATTCATGCTCCATCTGTATAAAAAAACATCATTTCAATATTAGCGAGTCAAAAATTTATCCAATAATTATCGTTTGATGATTCCAAGATTTAGTTTACATCATGGGCTTTCCATCAAGCCAAGTTTCATGATCAAACTATGTCCCTTCTAAAAGTTATGTACAAATTACTACTATTTTAAAAATAGCAAAAATCATGCGTTCAAACTATGTCCCTTCTAAAAGTTATGTACAAATTACTACTATTTTTGCTATTTTGAAAATAGCAAAAATCATGCGTTTTATCAGCATGTGTCTAAGAAAATTAAAATATTACCTTGCAAAAGCTAAGAAAAGTGCAATTTAAAAAATCTCAATTTTTTTTGGGGTCTTGAGGAACATTTGTGGATGTTAAGCATTTCAAAACTCTTAATAGATTGCCCACAAAAATTCAAGAAAAATGCTAACTTTCAGGACACTTTAGTGTCCTCAGGACACTTTAGTGTCCAATTACAGAACTAGTGTTAAAGCATTCTAAACTAATCAAATTCCACTTTTAAAGAGAAACAATATGAAAAGTTTAATTCTAAGAATTTGATTACATATCTAGGATAAAGAAAGGCTAAATTCAAGAATGAAGAGAGTGGGAAAGCCTTTCCAACAAGGCATGACATCATTTTTCATTTTAAAGAAAACAAAAATTAGAAAACCATTAAATGGAATAAAGAAAAAGTAGGATTTCTAGCTTACATGAAATTTTGTGAGCTTTCCTTTGGCTTCATGGTTTGAGGGATCAACTCTTGTTTGCAACAAGAGTGGCCACCAGTTCTTTTGATGAAGAGGAAATGGTCAAAAACTAATGAATTATCAATAAATTCACTGTTTTTGGCTTTGGGGAGGAGTAGAGTAACAGTGCATATAACACTATTAAGCTTCTACAAAGGGGGATACTTCTATTTATAGGGGGGAATTTATTTTAATGAGATGAGATATTTTTCCATACAAAAATATTTAAAAACTGAATCACCTCTCTCTAGAAGATTTTCTCTCTCTAGGCCAAACAGGTAGAAACAAGATCTTTTATATTTCTGAAGAGGGATTCGATTACAGGGGAAGATACTAGACTTCTTGCGAGGTTGGGGAGGAATCTTACATTCTCTCCCACTTGAAAAACGCGAGATGTCCTCATCTCACAAACTGGGAGTAATCCCGCAACATTTCGGCTTCTTTCTCCGAGGTGGCATCTTCAAAAGGATAGAACTTCCATTTAGCCAATAACTCTCTCAGAATTCTATTCCTGAGAACCTTCTCTCGAACATCAAGGATTTCTTCAGGTTGGAGTTCTATCTACCCTTGGGTTGAAGAAGTTAAGATTTCATCTCATCAAGCACATGATTCGGGCTTGGTACATACTTTTTAAGTAGGCTAACATGAAATACATTATGTACTTTGAGATGAGGAGGTAGAAGAAGTTTGTAGGCTAAGTCACCTGCTTTCTTTGTAATCAGATATGGCCCACAATATCTGGGGGATAACTTCTTGTACTTCCCAAGAGATAGAGAACTTCTTGTACTTCCCAAGAGATAGAGAACTTCTTTTGGGGCATACTCGAATGAAGACCATATCTACTTCTTCAAATTTTTTATCTGTCCTCTTCTTATCTGCATACAGTTTCTGTCCTCTTCCTATCTGCATACAGTTTCTGTCTATCTTGGGCAGCTTTTATACCTTTGCAAATTGACTGCATCTACTGCTCCATGTCGTCAAGCATCTGTCTGGACATCTCGACCCTAATCAATGGGTCGGACGAAGTTAATGGAGTTAAGCAATCTTGTCCATACAGAGCTTTGAAAGGGCTCATCCCAATACTTCGGTGATAAGAAGCATTGTAGGCGAACTCGACTAGGTGCAAATAACTTAGCTACTTCTTGGGTTCCCTGCCACAACATGACCGAAGTATATCTTCGATTACTTGGTTTACCCTTTCTGTTTGACAGTCCGTCTCTCTCGGGGTGGTAAGCTGTGCTGAGATCCAAGAAAGTTCCTACTGCTTCAAAAAATGCAATCCAGAATCTTAACGTGAATTTGGGGTCTCGATCACTTACTATTCTTTTGGGGTCTCGATCACTTACTATTCTTTTGGGTAGGCCATGCAATCTGAAGATTTCCTTGAGGAACACTCTGGCCACATCCACTGCAGTGTAGGTTTCTTTTACTGGAATCAGATGGGCAACTTTGGTTAGTCTATCAACTACCACAAAGATGGAGTTGTAACCTGATTGCACTGAAGGTAATCTAGTAATAAAATCCATACTAATGCATTCCCAGTTCATCTGGGGGATGTCTAATGGATGTAACTTCCCATGCATTTTTACTCTCTCGACCTTGACTTTCTGACATGTCAGACATTGACATACATTGACATACATGATTAAGTACATCCTTTTTTAGTACAGGCCAAAAGAAGCTTTTCTTCACAGATATGTAGGTTTTGATGAAACCTGGATGTCCTATAATAAGACTGTTATGGGATTCATTCAGAATTTGACCCTTAGTTCCCTCATCATTGAGAATGCATAGCCTGCGATTATAATACATAATTCCATCATCCAGGCTGTATCCTTGAATCAGTTCAACTCCTATGGAGTTTTGCTTTCCTGCATAAGTAGGGTAGCAAGAGGGCCAAAGAATCTATCCTCCATGATCTTCTCTCTTTCTTCAATAATCAAAGGATTTGACACTACAATAATTGCAAGCAAGGATGCTTTTCTGCTAAGGGCATCTGCTACCACATTTTCTTTGCCTGGGCGGTACTTGATTTCAAAATCAAATTCCTGCAGGGTCTGCATCCACCTTCTTTGATGCATGTTGAGATCCTTTTGAGTGAAGATCCACCTTAAGCTCTGATGATCTGTCATCAAAGTGAATCTTTGACCGAGTAGGTAATGTCTCCACAACTTCAGGGCATATACTACTGAAAGTATTTCTAGGTCATGGGGACAGCATAATTCCTCTTATGCGTTCCGAGTTTTCGGGATTCATAGGCCTTTGCATCACCTTTCTGCATGAGTGCACCTCCTAGGGCAAAACCACTGGCATCAGTTTTACTACCTCAAAGGGTAGAGAGAAATTTGGCAACTTCAAAACGGGATTGGTTACCATGCGGTCTTCAGCTTATCAAAAGCACTCTGGCACCTGGCAGACCATTAAAACGGGGTATTCTTCTTGAGAAGATTAGTCAGGGGGGAAGCTATGAGATTATACTTTGGTATAAAAATTCTATACCAGCCAGTCAATCCCAAGAATCCCCTAACTTCTTTCACTGTTTTTGGTTCAGGCTAATCTATGACTGCTTGGACTTTTGTGGAATCTGGAGAAATTCCATCTTTGGATACCAGAAAGCCCAAGTGTTCAACATGGTCGGAAGAGAAAGTGCATTTGCTCTTTTTTGCAAAGAGTTCGTGCTTCCTTATAATCTCAAGAACTTTTCTGACATGAGCTTCATGGTCAGCTGCTGCATTCTTTGAGTAAATCAGAATATCATCAAAGAAAACAAGAATAAAATCATCCAAGTATTCTCTGAGAATGTCCTGCATTAGGTGATTGAATGTATCTGGGGCATTTGTCAATCCAAACGGCATGACAGTGAATTCATAATGCCCATACCGAGTATTGATGG
This sequence comes from Cibotium barometz, assembly GCF_041138505.1. NCBI lineage: Eukaryota > Viridiplantae > Streptophyta > Polypodiopsida > Cyatheales > Cibotiaceae > Cibotium > Cibotium barometz. The sequence goes on from NC_141064.1 coordinate 40,817,899, forward strand.
CTGTCTTCGGGATATCTTGCTCATTAATCCTGATCTAATAATACCCTGATTTGAGATCTATATTTGTGAAGATCTGGGCTCTACTTAGCCTATCCAGAAGCTCATCAATTCTGGGGATAGGATACTTATTCTTAACTATCAGCTGATTGAGACCTCTGTAGTCCACACAGAGTCTTAGCGTTCCATCTTTCTTTTTCTGAAAGAGAACTGGCGCACCCCAAGGTGAAACACTGGGTCTTACAAACCCTTGTTCTAACAGCTATCTAAGCTGTTCCTTAAGTTTGATGGCTTCAGGAAGTGGCATTTTGTACGTGCGCAGGGCTACTGGCTGAGCTCCGGGGGTCAATTCTATCTCATGATCTACTTCTCGAATCGGAGGCATCTCATTTAATTCTGCTGGGAATAAATCATCATAATCACTTAACCATTCAGGTTCTTTAGCTTTTAACTTTGAGTCTACTGGATTCATTTTGACAACATAAATGAGCTGCTTCTTTCTAAGTCCTTTTAGTAACTTAGAAGCTTTTACTAATTGCAGACTTGAGGATCCTAAAATTCCGGTTCCTTGAACTTTGCTTCCGTGAAGGTCACAGAAGGAAATGATTCCATTATGACAGTGAATGTCAGCTTGATTTTTGTGGAGCCAATCCATTCCAAGGATCCCGTTGAAAACTCCCAAAGGTATAACTCTGAACTGTCAGTCAGTTAAATTCCCATCTAGATTGAACTGAATACGATCTGTCTCAAGGTGAGTGAAAAGAATCTTCCCACTGGCCAATTCAACTTGCATAGGTTTTCCTGATTTTTGTTCTAAGACTAGCTTACGCAAGCATCCTATGGGAAATGAAAGAATGAGTACTGCCTGAATCAATCAAAAGCATAAAAGGCTTACCCTGATACTCAGCTGGAGTATGGATGACGAAGAATTGACGGTTTGGCCCTTGGTTTTTAATTGCTGCATAAATCTGTCCTCTTTCCTCTTCCACTGCTTCTACTATTGTGACTGCTCTCGTTGCTGCAGTCTGAGGCGAAACTCTTTCTCTTTGGTTGCCCCAGTTCTGGGAAGGAGTTCTGAGGCTACTCTGGACACAGAGGCAGATGGTTGAGCTGGAGTTCTCCTAGGATTTCCCTGATTTGGGCAAGATGGACCCTGATTTGACTGATACAAAGGGATTGGTCTGTGCACTCTAGGTCCTTGACTTCCCTATCCCCTTGACATGGCAGGAGTCGGGCAGCCTTTCAGCTGGTGACCAAAAACCCTGGCATCCAAAACACCGGTTCTCACTTTTGAGCTCGTCCCTCTGAATCCTTGAAAGAGGTGGGGCTCCTGAGAAAGTGTTTTGGGGGGGAAGGGTCTTCCTTCACTTTTGAATCTTCCCACATCCTGATTCTGAATTGGGCCTTGTTGCCTCTTTGGGGGTGGAAAGTTTGAAGTACTTCTCGGGGTTCAGAATCTTTTAAAATTAGAGGGTGCAGCGGAACCTTAACTACAAAGGCTTTGGCAAAGTCCTTCGCCATTCTTACTACTTTGGCCACCATTGAGACAGGTTTGGCATTCTTTACTAAGGTGTCCAATGGCTCATTCACTCCTCGAATGAACCTGGCCATCAGCTGCTCTTCTTCCAATTGTCGAGAATATTTGAGGAGAAGGAGGTCTGAATTCCAACGGAATTTCATGAATTCTAATCAAAGGGTCTTAACTTGATTTCAGATTCGGTGGGTGATTTGAGTGAATTTTCCCGAACTCGTCACATCGTCTTTTCTTGAAAAGCTGACGAAGGAGTTATGTATTGGTCATAGTCTGATTCAGGGTTTGAGTCTGGAAAGGTTCTCCCTAAACTATCTTTCTCGAAGGGTAATATTTCAATTACTACTTTACTGAGTATTTGCTTAACTGGAATAAATTAATCATTTATCTAAAATTCTGACTTCGATAGTGTTTTCGACATTTCTCATTACCATCCTAGAGAATATGAAACGGTAGAATTTTCTCTCACAGAGTATTTACTTATTCATTTACCAATATTCATGGGATTTAAACATAGGATTAAAGAGAACTCTTATTTTGATATAAAAATTCTGTATGCATCTATTTATGCATAAAATCCAACTTCTATGGAAATAACACTTTTATATAAACGAAAATCCTTTTATGCATAAAAATAAATTTTGATGAAAGTAACACTTTTATAATAAAAAAAATTCTTTTATGCATCTATCTATGCATAAAAATCAATTTTGATGAAAACACTATATTGGGGAATATGGGAATTTCCCATAAGTTTGGGACATGTGGTCAAATCTTTGGATTAATCATAACTTGAATACCGTTACTCCAAATTGAGCGCTCTATAGCTCACTAGATTCCATTTTCCAAGCGCTTTCCAACAATAAGTCACAGGATATGGTTTTGAAAAACTTATAGGCATGTTATCCAGGTCCCACCTTTTTAGTATTCAAAAAATGGGAGTTGGGAAATTCCCAAACTCACGAATATAGTGTTTGAAAGTAACACTTTTATAATAAAAACATTCTTTTATGCATCTATTTATGCATAAAAACACATTTTAATGAAAGTAACACTTTTATAATTAAAAAAATCTTTTATGCATAAAAATCAATTTTGATGAAAGTAACACTTTTAGAATTTAAAAAAATCTTTTATGCATCTATTAATGCATAAAAATCAATTTTGATGAAAGTAACACTTTTAGAATTTAAAAAAAATCTCTTATGCATCTATTTATGCATAAAAATCAATTTTGATGAAAGTAACACTTTTATAATAAAAAAATTCTTTTATGCATTTGATGAAAGTAACGCTTTTAAAATAAAAAAATTCTTTTATGCATCTATTTATGCATAAAAATCAATTTTGATGAAAGTAACACTTTTATAATTTAAAAAATTCTTTTATGCATCTATTGATACATAAAAATCCATTTTGATGAAAGTATTACTTTTATAATTAAAAAACTTCTTTTATGCATCTATTTATGCATAAAATTCCATTTTGATAAAAGTAACACTTTTATAATAAAAAAAATTCTTTTATGCATCTATTTATGCATAAAAATGAATTTTGATGAAAGTAACAATTTTATAATAATAAAAATTCTTTTATGCATAAAAACCAATTTTGATGAAAGTAACACTTTTATAATTAAAAAAAATCTTTTATGCATCTATTTATGCATTAAAATCAATTTTGATGAAAGTAACTTTTTCATAATTAAAAAAATCATTTATGCATCTATTTTGCATAAAAATCAATTTTGATAAAGGTAAAACTTTTAGAATAAAAAAATTTTCTTTAATGCATCTATTTATGCATAAAAATCAATTTTGATGAAAGTAACACTTTTAGATTTTTTTTTAAAATCTTTTATGCATCTATTTATGCATAAAAATTAATTTTGATGAAAGTAAGACTTTTATAATAAAACAAATTCTTTTATGCATCTATTTATGCATAAAAATTAATTTTGATGAAAGTAACACTTTTATAATAATAAAAAATCTTTTATGCATCTATTTATGCATAAAAATCAATTCTCATGAAAGTAACACTCTTAAAATTAGAAAAATTCTTTTGTGCATCTATTTATGCATAAAAATCAATTCTGATGAAAGGAACACTTTTTTAATAATAAAAATTCTTTTATGCATCTATTTATGCATAAAAATCAATTCTAATAAAAGTAACACTTTTATAATTAAAAAAAATTCTTTTATGCATCTATTTATGCATAAAAATCAATTTTGATGAAAGTAATACTTTTATAATAATAAAAAATCTTTTATGCATCTATTTATGCATAAAAATCAATTCTCATGAAAGTAACACTTTTATAATTAAAAAAATTCTTTTATGCATCTATTTATGCATAAAAATCAATTCTGATGAAAGTAACACTTTTTTAATAAAAAAATTCTTTTATGCATCTTTTTATGCATAAAAATCAATTTTGATGAAAGTAACACTTTATAATTTAAAAAAATTCTTTATGCATCTATTTATGCATAAAAATCAATTTTGATGAAAGTAACACTTTTATAATAAAAAAATTCTTTTATGCATAAAATCAATTTTGATGAAAGTAACACTTTTAGAATTAAAAAAAATCTCCAATATGCATCTTTCTATGCATAGAAATTAATTCTAAGGAAATAACACTTTTATAATAAAGATATTTCTAATATGAATTTTTCTATGGATAGAATGAAAATAACACTTTTAGAATACACAAACGGTGGGGATTACTCTTTTTGAATAATAAAAGATAAAAATTATTTCACAAAATTTAAGAAAATTTTGCCATAACCTCCTTTGTATGGCTGACCATTTTTTAATTTTTTCTTCATTCTCAAGTTACTTAGAAATTATCCCAAACGGTTTAAAGCATTCTAAACTAATCAAATGGTTTAAAGCATTTTAAACTAATCAAATTCTCCTTTTTAAAGAGAAACAATATGAAAAGTTTAATTCTAAGAATTTGATTACATATCTAGGATAAAGAAAGGCTGAATTCAAGAATGAAAAGAGGGGGAAAGCTTTTCCAACAAGGCATAACATCATTTTTCAATTTAAAGAAAATAAAAATTAGAAAACCATTAAATGGAATAAAAAAAAAGTAAGATTTCTAGCTTACATGAATTTTTGTGAGCTTTCCTTTGGCTTGATGGTTTGAGGGATCTACTCTTGTTTGCAACAAGAGTGGCCACCACTTCTTTTGAAGAGACAATGGTCAAAAACTAATGAATTATCAATAAATTCACTGTTTTTGGCTCTGGGGAGGATTAGAGTAACAATGTATATAACACTATTAAGCTTCTACAAAGAGGGAGGCTTCTATTTATAGGAAAAAGTGAGCTTCTAACCAAGCAAACTGATTCTAGAATTTTCTAGATCAGTTTGGTCAATTTTTTACCATTTTTGGGTCAGTTTGGAACAAGTTTTAATTAGGAGAGAGAAGAGAGGAGAGATTAAATATCTAAATTTATTGATTTAAAATTCAAAAGCAATTATGGAAAAAAGGCGCCTACTTCATGAGGGGGAATCCCCACTCTGAGGTGTCAAAATTTCTTTTTTTTAGTATTTCCTTTGGAGTCCACTCTTCATCTTATGTGAGTATTTACTCATTTTTGGAGGGATTTTCTTTATTTCTTCAATTTACCTCCTCCCTAAATTTGGATTAATCTTATTGGTCCATAGGAGCCTTAGTTTAAAATTTTCAAAAAATCTGGATCCTTAGGAGGATAAGGCCTTTTGAACAGATTATAATTTATTTCTAATGCACCTTCTGAAATTCTTTTTGAACTTCTGTTTCGGGGGAGTTTATTTTAATAAGATAAGATATTTTTCCATCCAAAAATATTTAAAAACTGAATCACCTCTCTCTAGAAGTTTTTCTCTCTCTAGGCCAAAACAGGTAGAAACAAGATTTTTTATATTTCTGAAGAGGGATTTGATTACAGGGAAAGATACTGGACTTCTTGATTCTTGAGAGGATGGGGAGGAATCTTACAAAACACATGCTATAACTACATGAAGTGGAATAAACCATGACATCTTTAATCTCTTAGAAATTCTTCTAAACTTCATGGACCTATGAATATCCAACACTATATTACTTGTGAATGAAACTATGGAATAAAAAGAATTTTAAGTATACCAAAAGATTTGGCATTGGGAGGAACAATGTATTTTGAACTATACAAAAGAAAACATTTGTGATTAAAAAAAGAAGAGTTTTTTTTTTAAGAAGAGGGATTTTTTGGGAAGCAAAACCCTGGCAAAATCTGTATGAATAGCTTCAAAATTGCTGGTGAATGAATCTAGTGGGTGGCTGGCACTCAAATGGTAGATATCTAAAACAATGACAATGAATCCATAATATAAAAGTATCTTATAATGGCTTTGGAGTATCTATCCCTAGCCATGTACACATGTTGCACCTTGGCTAGCAACCCATCTTGTCCTATTTTAAACTCCCAAATATGTCCTTTCCAATGGTATAATACCAAGTCTCTTCTTGTCTTCTTCACCCTAGCCTCTACATGAGGGTTGCATGGTAATCCAATCACTCAGCGTGAAGTGCAAAGGCATCCACACACCCTTTTCTCATTATAGAATAATATGGAAGATCCATTTTGGAGGTAAATGGATTTTTGGAGGGAAACTATTTTTTTAATTTTTTGGATTACTTTTTGGCCGAGTAAATATTATAGTAGCGGCCCAAGTGACTCAAGTGAAAAAGGTTGATGTGACTCCTAAGGGCAATGGTAGGGCTAGTAGATAAAAAAAGTGATGTGATTGGGGTATTAGAGTAGAGCAATAAACACCCCTCCTTTATGCCCTAAAGCTAGTGTTATTAATGTGCACTTCCCCATAAATGTACTGACTCCTTCTTCACCTTAAGCCCCACCAAACTTGATCAAAAGGTTATTAAAACTAACCTAAAGGGCCCTTTTGCAGTCCATACTTTCCCAAATGTTTTTTTCGAAATTTGATATATTTGAAAACTTTGTTAGAGCATCACAAAGTACAATAGTAATACAATGTCACCATTTACAAGGGTAATTATAATCTTTTAGAAGAAGCAACAACATCGCTAATAGTGAGGCCCACACATTTTTCCTCTAAAGATTTGACTATGTTTGGTAAAAGTCTTACTAGTTGTTGTAACATTTTAGGAGCATTGCTAATTAGTGATAAAACGTATAAAAAAAATGTCCCTAGTATATCAAAGCTACCTCCTATGTTTAGCAAAAGCCTTGCTAAAAAGCCTCTAATGCTAGTGAGCTATCGTAGTAAGAAGAAAGTTATCAAACCTCTTTAAGGAATCTAGATTTAATGTAAAGTTTTGTGAAATATCAGTTGAGGACTTAATTCGTCAGATGATGAAGCCATTTGTGCAAATAGATTTTTCATCGGGGCAATGGATCCTCTCCTCTTTATTTCTAGGGCTGAAAAGTAACTCTTCTCCTTCTTCAAGTGGAAGCATGAATTTTTCATCGGGGCAATGGATCCTCTCCTCTTTATTTCTAGGGCTGAAAAGTAACTCTTCTCCTTCTTCAAGTGGAAGCATGAATTTTCGGTCCTGAGAGCAGTGAGTAAGGAAACCATAGATATGGATTTTGTAGAGGCACATGTTTCAACATAAGATGTAGAGAAGTTTGAGGGTGGAGGTCTAAAGGGAGAGCCTGAAGATGAGGCTAAAAGGTAGAGATTATCAAAGGTGAATATGGAGGGAAGGAGGCTAGTTGCTTCAGGATACCTTGCTTGTTGATGCACCTCAATAAGAGACCCATGAGGCGGGTCTTGACTTTCGAGTTGCACGAGCTAATCAGCCATATGTGATGGGAAATCATGTTAGGGCTAGCAAGGTTTCAATAGAGGAAGTGGTAGATGCCCGAGTTTTTTGTTGTGGTAGAAGTGGAAACATGGTGGTTTGTGGTAGAAGTGGAAACATGGTGGTTTGTGGTAGAAGTGGAATCCTTTCATAACAAGGCTACAATTTTCTTTTTTACGAAGAATTCCATCCTCAACATAATTTATTAAATGGTAATTTTGTGGAGAATATCTTTGACAGTCCTAGAGGATTCTATGAGGTCCTATTCTCATCCAAAGAAGTTCACACTACAACATAATTCTCCCATAGAGCAACGCTTGTTTACGATGCTATGGGCATCGCTCTGGGTGTCACTATGGTGCATCACTTATACAACACCACTAGAAACACTCAGATGTTGCATAAGTGATGAAAGAGCATCACTTAAGCGATGACAAATTACAATTCCATCACATAAGCAACGCCTAGTGTTGGACGTTGCTTAAAAGATGTATATATCCAAAGAATCACTTAATCGATGATGGGCATCGCATAAGCGACGCTCAACGAATATTTAAAACGATTGAAAATTCCATGTTCTCTCTATCTCTCTAGCATGCATGTGCTTTGGAACGATGATTCTCTCTATCTCTCTGTCTCTCTCATTATAGTACTTCTCTCTATCTCTCTGTCTCTCTCATTATAGTACTTCTCTCCCCCTCTCTCTCTCTCTCTCTCTCTCTCTCTCTCTCTCTCTCTCACACACACACACATACATACAATATCAAAGTACTCATTTTCTCTATCTCTCTCCCTCTCTTGACTTGAATTGGATTGAACTCACACATTAAATAAGAACTCTCTCTCTCTCTCTCTCTCTCTCTCTCTCTCTCTCTCTCTCTCTCTCTCTCTCTCTCTCTCTCTCTCTCTCTCTCTCTCTCTCTCGATCTCTCGATCTCTCCTCGAATCATCGTATTGAGCACACATTAATGAACTATCTCTCTCTCTCTCTCTCTCTCTTTGTCTCTAAGGTCAAGCACACAAGTGAGCAAAGATCAATTTAACATGGTGGAATGTAACATCAGTAAAGCAGTTTACATTTGTGCACAAAGTTTAACAAAAATAAAAGCTCATGTAAATATATGTAAGGGTATAAGAGTACAAAGTATATAAAGTGATCAAATGTCTGTAAATGGTTAAATATGATGAGTACAAATGGTATAATGTGAGGCTGGCATAGTCTACCTAATTCTATTCTCATGTCTATGGGTAATAGTACATATAACTATGTACAATGCCTCAAAATACAAAATGGAGCTCGAAACAAGCTAGGATCTAGAGCAAGGAGAAGGATATAATCCAATAGTCTCCATGGTCTATACCCTCATCGTCCTCATGATCATTGTCCCTTGATGCAAGCTACTCTGTCGACGTAGATTTGCACCCAATGGCACTCTATCGATCTACCTTTGTCATGTCCTCACATCGCAATGCAACTCCTATGGTTTAGAAAACTTAATTAGTTGATGTTTGAATACTTTAATTAGAAGTTTAATGGCATTTAATTTAGACTACGTATTACAAAAGTAGCTGGTGGAGGTAGCTGGGTCTTCAAAAACCTATAACCCTGATAGGTGGTCATCTCTATCTCATGAGGAATGGGCACACGACCATAGTCCTTCACCTATTATTTAAAAACCACATGAGTTATCGATTGATATAAAGAACATAAAGTACACACCTACAAGCACATCTAAGACAAAAGGTAAACATACAAAAGTGGCAATGAATCCCTTCTTGCCCATCCTACCAAGATGAGACTGGCTACAATCAAAATATAGTAAGAATCCTAAAACAGGAAAGACGACTTATTGTCCTGCATCATGGGTATCGACAAACGGGATGAGATGAGCACGATCAATGATAAGATGAGATCGATCCGTACACCTATAGGATCATTACGACACATGTTTAATATGGACGATAATAGTCTTTTTGGATTAAAGACCCATGACTAGCATAATTCTTGACATTTGTTAATTTGTATAGATATTGACATTAAAGGTGGACTATTTGTAGCATATCTTGCCACTTGTAAATTGGTGGATGCTTTACCGAGGGAATTTGAGATATCATATACCTTTTGAGATCACTTTCAAGGTACTTCTCCTTCAAAAATGTGTCTAGGATTCTTGTTTGCAATTGAAGTTAGTTATTGATTGGTGTTTTATCATTTTCCAGGTGGACCACATTAAAGGAAAGAGACACTCGGGAGATTTTATAAAAAAAGTTGGAGTGCATATAGAGCTCCTATGCTTGATGGAAAAAGAGTTGCCTACGTCCTTTTTTGAAATCCAAGTCCATGTGCTTATCCATCTCATTGAGGAGGTGGAACTTGCTAGATTTGTAAGCACACATAATGGATGTTTCGGGTTGAAAGATTCATGGGAGCCTTGAAGGGTTTTGTGCATTAGAGGGCAAGGCCCAAAGGATGGCAGAGAGATGGTTGCATCATGAGTGCATGTACTATCTCTTTGAGTACTTATAGCTTGTTAGTGAGGAAGCTACCCCTGTTTAGACAGTAGAAGAATCAAGCAAATTATCAAAAGAGGTGTTATGTGGAAAGGGACTCCCACTACATCTTGATCATGACAAAAGAAAGAATTTAAGTATTTTTGTGATCTACAATTAAGAATGTATGCAAAATGGATCAAAGAGCATGACAAATAATGACAAGAGATTATGCAAAGAACATCGAAAAGAGGCAATGGGTGACCCCAACCATGTCAATGACATGGATATAAGACCGAATAAAAAAGGTGCCATAAGAAGGTGCGCAAGTTACACGTGACGAGTTTGAGCTCAGTCTTGGGTGTAACAAGGAGGTAAGATATGGCATGGCCCACACTTGTAGTATTCTATGTGCGTGCTTTTGTGATGTTGATATTCTGTATGCTTGTGATTTTAGGTTCACGCATATAGCAGTATGTGGGACTATGGACAACATATTCGAGTGAAAAGGATTGATCATATGCGTCTTACTCATCAAGACTTGTGCATTGTTGCATTCATGTCAACAACAATCTTGTGCAAGTTCCCGCCGTGACATGAACCTTGCCAATATGAGCTAGGTTACATTGGGAATCTAGAGAGGATATATGAAGTTAATTATCATTTTATGAAACAAGTAGTCATTCTAGAAATTGATTCATTCTCTCACATGTTGGTGTATTTGGTGCTAATTTGAGAACATGTTTATTATAGGTCATTTTGAATGTTCACTGGTGGTTTTGTACACAATACAAAGGCAAAGATGCTACCATGAAAAGAGATCCCATGTGTTCTTGGTCTATCGACTCCTCCAAGTTGCTACGAGTAAGCAAAGAACCTTACCTTCTTCCAATGCATTGTGAACAAGCATTCTTTTACAAGGAATGGCAATCCATGGTGGAAAATTGTGCAAGTCAATCCTCGAGGTCGATGGATTTTTAATAGCACATTCGCCTCCTTGCTCGAGGATAGAAACCATATTGATACCCAGGAAGATACATCATTGGCCAAGGAGGATTATACACATCCCAACCTCACCGTGATGGTGATTTCTCAAGCAGATAGACTAGGACCATATAATGTGAATGAGGAAGGAGAGGAGGAAGACAAGGACTTGGGGGACGAAGTCCTACCTAAGTTTGGCATTAAGCAAGTAACTGATATTGTAACATCAAGTTTCCCTATACCACCTGGGCTAGACCTAATAGAAGAGGAACTACAGGAAGGTAGCAAGGAAAACGATGATGAACCACTCTTTTACATTGACATTTTTCCCGAGTCTAGTTCGTGAAATTCAAGTTTAATCCTACTTCTCCAATAATTCCCCTAGTTTCAATGTGTCATATTATTTCAAAGCTTTCAAACATCACGATTATTTTATCACATGCTTTCAAAGCTTTCAGGTGAGGAACAGAGAGGACTGCCGACTGGGTGTGCATGTGACATTCCCCTCTGCTAAACTGTTAAACTCAAAAATTTGCTTGGAAAACTTGAACACCACTGACCTGTCTATGGAATCCTTTCACACACCATCTCCATCGTTCATGGAATTTTGTACCTCTCTTGAGGTGATGTTGGAGACCGACCCTACAACCGACCAGCAGTTTGTGGACATAATACAACAGTTGATAGGATCATTAAAGCAACCAACTAAGCATTTACATCAGCCGACATCACTTCTCTATTTCTTAAGTACATCTAAGTATAGTAGTCATCCGAGCAGTCCAGTATAGATAGTTAGTCTAAGTATCTTGCATCTGCAAGGCATACAAGATTTACCCATGATTTTTTTGGGGAAGAATGACATCCATAGCTGAGTGCTTATCTTGGCCTGGGCCGACTAGTCACCTAAGCCACCAAAGGGGCTAGGCGACTGTAATGCCTAGGTTGCTAAAGTGCTTATGATTCTAATGATGCCTTCACATGCATTGCTTGAAATCCTTTGGTTCTGTGGATGTTGCTCTGCCATGTCTGAAAATGGCATTTTGTCCAGCCCTAAAAAGGGGATTTATCTAGATTATTCAAGATTTATTAGATTTTATCCATTTTTTTGTGTCTTGCTGCTCGCAGACTACGCTTTCACTGGCCGACCAATAGCCCCCTTGATTATATATAGCATTTGCCTCACCATTCAACACTTTTACCACATCATAGATCATATCAAGTACCATCAGCGTGTTGTCAGTTCTAATATTTTAGCGTTCTATATCACGCCACATCTTGGGACGGCAGCCCGCTCTCCTACAGCATGGTACTTTAGTGTTTTACATCTGTCTACACTTTGGGACAATAGCCCGCTCTGCCACATACATCACATCATCATTTCATATCAGTTCATGGGACAGCATTTCTCTCTACTACAGTAGAGCATACCATTATTTTACCTCAACTCATGGGAGAGCAGCCCACTCTCTACTACACTTCAGCACATCAGTGTTTATCTTCAATTCAATATCTGGGATAACACCCCACTCTCTCCTACATCACACTATCAGGACCACAACCCACCACTCTTCTCTGCTCACCATCTCACACCACTCGGGACGACAGCCCTCTTTGCTCCTCACCTCCTAGCTACCCCATGGCTCTTCCTCTATACACTGATTCAGATACTTGCACTGGTTATCCCACATGGTGATTTAGTCCTTGCATAATATAATATAGTATATATATATATATATCATCTCTAAGGCCCCACGATGAGGTGATTGGGGGGTAACTTCCCACTTGGTTGTGGGCGACTCTTCCAGGGGCAGCATAATTTGGGCCTAACAAGGTAAAATACACATTTCATAGACATGCTATTTGGCTTTGCTATGTATGGTGTTGCAAACCTAAGAAAGCTCAATAATTCAAAGCTATTCAAAATGCATAGCAAAGCCCTCACATAAAGGTATACAACACCATTCTACATTGCCAGGGGATTCACAAGCCATATCTTATGGTATCACATAAGTGTAAGGGAGGGTGGCTTTGGAAGGGGCGATTAAGCTTATAAGTTAGGGGGTGAGGGGGATTCATGGTGTAGGGGGGGGAGAGAGAGAGAGACCATGGGAGTTACAATATGTGTTCTAGTGGTGTAGTTTGAAAACTTGATTAACTAGTGTACTATCTTTTAAGATAACCACTCATGGAAAAAAATTTGGAGAGTACATGTAGGTCTTTGTACTTCTAGAACTTACATCCATCCTACTTACATGGGGTGTAACATGTCACATGTATAATATAAATATCAGCTATTTTATTTTTAAACCTTAAATAGGGGGTACTTGAATTTAATATTTGGGACTCATATTCTTAGAAAGGGGTATAGTTTTTTTTTTTTGAGAAACTCAAAGAGGGCGTTTTTATGAGTTTCATGCACACATGTCCCCTTTTTATGGAAAGAGAATTCCCCAAGTCTACATCTTATTTATATAAGAAATTTCTTTGAGATTGCTTTAGATCTTATTTAACATCTGGTTAAGGTCATACTAAGGTAAGAGAGTATCATCATCAACTCAAATATGACTTTGCCGATATTTCCATACTAAGTTATTAAGCCCTAACTCTCGGTTGTATTTTCTATAAAATGCATATTTTACCTCACATAAGGCTTATATGAGGCCTATGGAAGTTCCTATGGCAATTAAATTTTTTTAAAAAGGTGTAAAGGCAACCCAACCAACACGATGGTGTGGAGAGGCAACTTTCAAAATGCCTCTTGTCATGGCATGTTAGTTGAGGGTACGTTTGCACTTTTTAAAAAAACTATTTGCTATGGGAGCTTCCATAGGACTCATAAATGTCTTATACATATAATAATTAAGTTTGAAAAACAAAAAATATATATAACTAGGGATAAATTTAGACTAGTGGTGTAATCTTTCTTTACCATCCAAAGAGCTAATGCTAGCTCAAAAAAAGGGGGTTTCTAACCAACACATACACATCCTCTAATTACTCTCACTAGAGCCATGCTATTGTAATTTTCAAATTCAATAGATTTCTTGTGGTAGCAAAAATATTGTTTCAAACATTTTTTTAAAGAAAAAAGATGACATGTAAACTTTTAATAATATATTGATTGAGTTACATCAAGTATGGAAATTACATAGAGTATTGAAAAATTACATTGGCTTCTTACCTTTGACATCAAAGTACTCCATCATATTCTTTTGATTTTCATCACCAAAAAGAGTAGGTTTGCCAAAACTTTCTATGACTTTTTTAGATCCGAAACCTTGGGCTAGTCCCATTACAGACGTAGCAACAAAAAAACCTTGGGCTAGTCCCATTACAGCCTTAACAATAAAAATATGTGCTTTTAAAGTGGCAAACGAAACAAAAACATATGTTTTTTTAGAGGTCATAATCTCTTGTTTGGCACTTGGTGTCATTTTTGAATGGATCACAACAATGACAAAGGAGGGAAGAAATCCAATGTAGTGTGTCTCTCCTAATTCTTGAATTCATCAATCTCAATAGCTTTCTATATATATATATATATATATATATATATATATATATAAATTGACATTTTTCCCGAGTCTAGTTCGTGAAATTCAAGTTTAATCCTTCTTCTCCAATAATTCCCCTAGTTTCAATGTGTCACATTATTTCAAAGCTTTCAAACATCACGCAATTATTGTGTCACATGCTTTCAAAGCTTTCAGGGTGAGGAACAGAGAGGACTGCCGAGACTGGGTTTGCATGTGACATTCCCCTTTGCTAGACTGTTAAACTTGAAAATCTTCTTGGAAAACTTGAAACACCACTGACCTGTCTATGGAATCCTTTCACACACCATCTCCATCATTCATGGAACTCTGTACCTCTTGAGGTGATGTTGGAGCCACTTCCATCTTCTTATGTGGAAGAGGACCCCCTTCTGATGCCAATTAAAGCCCAAAACTCCATTTTCTCCTTCGATGATGGATGTCATTCTTCCTCAAAAAAATCATGGGTAAATCTTGTATGCCTTGCAGATGCAAGATACTTAGACTAACTATCTATACTGAACTACTCGGATGACTACTGTACTTAGATGTACTTAAGAAATAGAGAAGTGATGTCAACTGATGTAAATGCTTAGTTGGTTGCTTTAATGATCCTATCGACTATTGTATTATGTCCACAACTGCTGGTTGGTTATAGAGTTGGTCGTCGGGCTACTAGTTGATTGCTTGTCTTGGCCTGGCCGACTAGTCACCTAAGCCAAGGGGCTAGGCGACTTTGATGCCTAGGTTGCTAAAGTGCTTATGATTCTAATGATGCCTTCACATGCGCTGCTTGAAATCCTTTGGTTCTGTGGATGTTGCTCTGCCATGTCTGAAAATGGCATTTGTCCAGCCCTAAAAAGGGGATTTATCTAGATTATTCAATATTTATTGGATTTTATCCATCTTTTTGTGTCTTGCTGCTCGCGGACTACCCTTTCACTGGCCGACCAATAACCCCCTTGATTATATATAGCATTTGCCTCACCATTCGACACTTTTACCACATCATAGATCATATCAAGTACCACCTGCTTGCTATGCTACTACTGGGCCCTACACCAGATCTACTTTATCATCATCGCCTCTCAATTCCAATATTTTAGCGTTGTATATCATGCCACACCTTGGGATGGTAGCCCGCTCTGCTACAGCATAGTACTTCAGTGTTTTACATCTGGCTACACTTTGGGACAATAGCCCGCTCTGCCACATACATCACATCATTGTTTCATATCAGTTCATGGGACAACATCCCTCTCTACTACAGTGTAGAGCATACTATTGATTTACCTCAGCTCATGGGAGAGCAGCCCACTCTCTACTACACTTCAGCACATCAATGTTTATCTTCAATTCAATATCTGGGATAACACCCACTCTCTCCTACACACTATCAGGACCACAACCCACTCTCTTCTCACCATCTCACACCACTCGGGACGACAGCCCTCTTTGCTCCTCACCTCACTTAGGTATTGCAACACCCTTGTCATTAGAGCTTGCACCACTTCCACCACTCGGGATGGTATCCCTCTCTACCCACCACCCCTTAGGTATTGCAGAACACTTATCACGAGATCTTTCACCACTCAGGACAGCAAACCTCTTTGCTCTTTATCACCATTCAGGTACTATAGCAACAAGTACAAGTCGGTACAACAAGTACAAGGGCTGGTACAATAGAAAAAGTGGTTGGTACTGTGAGGGAAGAAGGACGAAAAGATCAGATGTATGAGAGATAAGAGAAAAACAACACAACATGAAATAGGTAAGTGAGTCTATATATAATGGTGAGTGAACATATGTACAAGAGCCCTCAGATGTGAGGTGATTATGAGTAGACGAAGACAACTGCAGAAGCAAAGACGATGTTAGAGCTAAAGCATGGTTGCTATATTAGAGGGCATATTATTCATACGAGGCACCTCTCCATCGGTTTGGTGGTCTTCATCCCTAGACCCTAGGAAGGTATGGAGTTTAGCATTCAGCTAAGTCAGCATCATCACCATCATAGATCTTATTAGATCTTAGTTGTAACCATCTCATCTAATATAGTTGCATTGCATTTGCATTGAAATCATTCTCTATCTCTTAAGTATATTTTAAAGTGCAGTTTAGTTAAGACAAAGGTTTTTTTACTACGATCAATCCCTCACATGTCACAAATGATCTGTGTATCTAGTTTGCAACTAGATGCCAGACTTCTGTAGTGCATGTAGGTTTGCATGTAAAAAAGGGGGCTAGCCCATACAGCTACCCCAGAGTAGATCCTAAGGCTCTTGCAGTGGGCATGGGGAAGCTTAGAGCCACCCTAAGGGGCCAAGAAGGCCCCAAGTTGTGCCCACCAGCCCTTGCATGGGCTGGGCAGGCTGTCCACCAGCCCTAGGGGACTTGGCCAGGCAGCCGACAGGGCCAGGTCCATGCCTAGCGAGTCAGTTGAGTGTGGGAACTCTCGCACTGTTTGTGCATGGTTTCCCAGTAGCATGGACACCCCCTCTCTCTCTCTATTTTTTTACACATCTACTTTAGTCTTTCAAATCAGGTTGTGTATTATTATTGTGAATTATCTCTCTAGTGCTTGAGTAGAATTGCACACTCTGTGTTAGAACACCTTTGTGGCTCTAGCCAACTCCGAACTCTCGCTCGAGCTGTGTGAGGACAAACTTCTTACTGACCTTATCCCAGACCTCAAGCATATATAGGTCCTTGAGGTCTCGAATCCGACGACGAAAAACCTTGCCTCTATCTCGGTCCACTATGCGTCCCTAATCATCAATGGAGCACTCTATGCCCATGTCTTCTATACAAGATCGTGTAACCAATGGTGGTGGGACTGGCTGCTTGGGCGAATTAGTGACACTCTGCTCGTCACTCCTACAAGGAAATTAAAACAAATAGTTATTAGATATTAAAATTATAGTTATTAGACTTTGAAATAACTAGTATAAAATACAAAACATACTTCATACCTACATCAATAATGCCTCTGTGGAGGCTCCTAGGTGACAACACTAGGCCCCTACGTACCTCTCCTATGTGTCCTAAACAATAATATAACATGATAGTGATTTTTAAACAAATGATAGCTCAAAAGAGACAAATTATAGAAATTATACATACTCATTTGGCTGTGTGGTGCCACGCTCTGCTCCATCCTGATCCTGTGATGCCACGTCTAGCTCTAGACCCTAATCCTCCATGGCTAGCTGTCTGCAGATCCTAACCCTGACCCTCCTCCTCTTCACCCTCTTCCTAACCATCCTTCTTTGGATCCTCCTCCTCCTCTGACGGATCTAGAGGTGCCTTCGCCAGGTACTGCAGGTCACAAGGAGCAAGAGACTCAAGTGAGCGTAGCCTCTAACTCGTCAACACTCAACACAAAATACTCTCCCAATTTAGTATTGATGGTGGTCATTTTATTATTTGTTGAGAAACACAGTACAACAAGCTATGGTGTGATTAAGAAAACCTAAGGTGGGTGGTGCCTAAGCATACTCATAATAACAAACTGCTAAATTAACTAAATGGGAGACTTAAGTACAATTAGGGTACAAGAGTGAGACTTTTACTCATACAGAGGCTTGAGAGCTTGCTTGATCTCATTGCTCGAAAATGACCCCTTTTATATGGGTATGGTACATCATTGATTTGCTAGCTCATGTGGGATAAAGTGGCCTAGATGATATGGCTTTCCCGGAGTCCTCCATGGATGTTTATACACATGCAAAAGGAGATTGTATCTAAACCTATAAGCATACACTCACAATCCACTAGTATATATATGCAAGATAAAACATGCACACACTCACCATCATCACATTCTAAGTAAAATATAACATACTCAAATACAACTCCAAATGCCACTAATGGCAAAAACAATAACATAATATATCTCACAACATCAAGAATGGAAACAACATAATATCGGACTATCAGCAAGGATATAAAGCCGATAGTTCCATTAAACTATAGAAATAATATATTATAAAAAAATACTTTAAATTGATAGTTCCTAAACATTCTACTAAGCCCACTGCACTATATTAGCGAGATTAACACAAGATCTAGTTTTCTAATTGGAATCAATTAGAAAACATGTTTTCTAATTGGAATCAATTAGAAAACACGAGCTCTAGTTTTCTAATTGGAATCAATTAGAAAACATGAGCTCTAGTTTTCTAATTGGAATCAATTAGCTGATTTTGTTTCCACTCAATGATGGCCTCTGAAATCTTTATCTGAGATTTATTCACGTAAGCTAGAGTTGTCCTGCCACGCACTAGTGTGCCCTAAACAAGATCCGCAACATATTGTTTTCTAAGAAGAGCTATGCGGTAACAAGCATCGATATTGTCTTCATATGTGCAGACCAACATGATATAATTGACAATCTTTATGAGTGTCTCGGGTCTAGACATTGAATGTAAACCTATGAAAATTAATTACTTTGATTAAGGATTGATGGATTTTCCCACATAATATACTATGACCAGTAAGTTGCACTACTCTTGCACCTTATTTATCACACTTTGGTCTCTCTCTCTCTCGCTCCACACACACACACACACACACACACACACATTCAAATAAGTACCCATGTGTCCATGATGCCATGATGATCTACTCCAATGATGATGTAAGCCTTGATTCTTATGCTAGCTATGCTCTATGGAGAAGTGATGCTCTAAATGAAATGATGGGTTTAGCTTATATGCAAGAAGGAGTATTTTCTATGCCGACAGCCCATGCAAAGGCTATAATGTTGGCCGACAACCAATGGGCATGTGTAGGGCAACCCATTGGCTACCCAAGCCCTCTTATGGCCTGGAAGCTTTCGTTTATGGGCTAGCCATGCCATGGCCGACTGACCTGGAAGCTTTCGTTTATGGGCAACCCATTGGCTACCCAAGCCCTCTTATGGCCTGGAAGCTTTCGTTTATGGGCCAAGTCGGCCAGGCCATAAGAGGGCTACCCTAGCCCTCTTATGGCCCGGAAGCTTTCGTTTATGGGCCAGTCGGCCATGCCATGGTCGACTGGCCCCACAGCTTACCTAAATGCTCCTAGTGCAAAGAACTCCCTCTCAGGTCCCATTCCTTTAGATCTTGGCTCTTGCAAGAGCCTCTATTTTCTAGACCTGGCTTACAAGATCCTCACCAGCCTGCTTGCATCCATAAGGGATTGCACCAACCATCCAAATTCTATTTCTTCTATGAACTCAAATCAATGGGAGCATTCTGGATGCTTTGGGTGTTGTACCTGTCACATGCATTAAGTGAGCATTTAGCATGTCATTCAAACATAAGGAGCATCTCCATCATGTACCACAACCTAACCAAGCATTTACAGTAGTTACATCATGTACACAAGCATAGATCACAATATTTGCATGGCTTGGCAAAGGCCACGTTTGTAAACTCAGCCATGTTTGTAAACTCAGCCATGTTTGTAAACTCGGCCATGTTTGTAAACTTGACACGGTTTGTAAACTCAGCCACGTTTCCACTTACCCTATGTGGAAATTTTTAAAGGATCTAGAATCTCGTAATTCTTTTAGTAAATGGATAAAAAGTTGAATTCATACATTAGTGAATGTAAGTGGATAAAAGTAAATGGATAAAAAGTTGAATTCAATGATGTATGCAATGAAGAAAGTTTCACATGGGAGGTGGAGATGATTGAGGATTCACATGGACGAATTGATTCTGGGGTTTTTTAGATTGGTCATCCCCCCCACAGAATCATGGGATGAAGATCCCTTCTAATAGAAGAACATATAGAACTCATTATCAGAGAATAATTCATTCATATTCTTAACACAGTAATGGTCCATCAGACCGAAAATTCCATCTGATCATTCCTCCGCGGGAATTTCAGTTATGTAGGTTCTTAATTTGTCATCCCTTAAATTAGATCCACTGGGTCAAAGGTTAACAGCAGCAATCTGTCATCAACACAATCCACTAATCTCATAGTGATTTGTTGAAGTCATAATTGTCATTCCAGTTACCAATATCATCACTAGGATTTGTCCCATTCATCCTCATTGTGGCTTTGTTCAACTTATCTCCTTTCAACCAGAATTCAAGAATCATTATCTTTCAAGCAGAATCCAAATCAACTCATCAATTCTCAACCAGAATTCTAAAGTCATATCAACCAGCATTTGAATTCATCATCTGGATAGCATTTTTTCTTATAATTTCAAGGACTTAGATTTACTCATATATATTGTCAATAAAGAGCTGTAGATATACCTAGGGTATATACGAGTGGTCACGGTCCTTGGAGTTATAAGGTAAATACCATCATATCTAGGCCTCAAGCAAGTCAGGGATTCCATACAATTGCGGTACTTCCATCTGAAGACCCAATTTCCAATTTATGAATTTTTATTTTGAATATCAATTTGTATGAATTTCTTCACACAATTACAATCTTTTACTCGTACTTCATAAATTTTTGACATTTCTTACTTCTCGGGTTGATCCACTTTAGCCAATTCGCTCTAATACCAGCAGAGCTGAAAGATCCCTCTCCCCTCCGCACAATGAAATCGAGAGTTCTAGCAAAAGCGGAAGTAGCACTTCTTGCGCAGGGCAGAGCCTCTCACTCGGGGCCTTGCCCACGGATATCCGGACAAGAAACAAATCCCTCAGTTCTTCCAAAAACCAAACCCAGAAAAAGTTCCCTCACCAAGAAAGCACGGGCGATTCCTTCAAGATTTTTTTATTCTAATGTAGTCAAGAGCCTTATCTAACCAAAGTGATCCGACCGAACCTGTAAGTCACATGATCAGATCAAGGAAGAGACATGCACTTGGATCATAGAGACCAACACTTTTTTCCTCATCGAGAGGCACAGCCTCGTTGATTCTTTTCCATAGAACAAAGACTATCCGAGATTTACTTCATCTATCGTACCATAATAGAATTGAGTCTCATTTTAGGGATCCATTAGTCCAGCCTAACCCCATCGAGTCCCATGGGTTAGCCAACTACCCAACCACCGTAATGATAGGATCCATTTAGGAATTTGGTTATGTTTTGCCTTGGGTACCAGGGAAAAGAGTTCCCAGGCTCCCTAGCCGGCACTTCAAGCAAACTTCAAGATAATCACACCACTTACACACCCAATATGAAATTGCCTGTTTCACAAATTCAGCTGTCTTTAAAACAATCTTTTAATGAAACCATAGTATCACTGATCATAATCCTCCAAAATATCCAAGTTGAATTCTAATTTCCAATCATTCTTTCATTGGTGTACCTATGGCATCCTTGGCAACCAGAACGCTCACCACCTATTCACTCAGGGACCTTTTCAATAGTTCCTAGCTCATAGTACCCAAAATATATATTCACTTATAAAAATCCAGATGGACTCTCCGTTGAAGATTAGCAAGATAAACCAACAGATCCATATAAAAGAGCCATGGACTCATCCATTGAGGACCAGCAATCAACGTGCCCAAGTTTAGAAAACAACTCTAACACCTTGTTCCATTTTTCTTCCTCGACGCATGCGTGGGTATCTTCGGCGACCCAGAGCCCGAGCACCATATGGGGTTAGCATCCTCTAGGCTCCTTTGCAGGTCACCTAGTGCTTCACTCATAGGCCTCTACCTTGGTCCCTCATCCATCGTACCGGAAGCTCACCATTTAAATCGAACCGAGGCTGGTCAAGACCTCGGTCGACCTTGCTACACGCAAGACGTCCTTCGTTGACTCTCCGCCCGTCAGCTGTTGCAACTTTATCACTTAGGTCTCCACAACCTCATTCACAAGATGGTCAAAATGCTTCCCTAGCATTCTTGACATAAAACAGTCATTTAAAAACAGGTCATAAATACAGTTTCTAACGAACTCTCATCTTTCCACATTGTTCCACATCATTTCTCGTTATTCCACATTCTTCTACATCAATTCACATTGCTTAATCCACATCCAATCATATGTATTCCCATCGTCCTTCATCCATTCTCATCTAGTCACATCATATTACATCTCATCCATTCTCATCTAGTCACATCATATTACATCTCATCTAGTCACATCATATTACATCTCATCCATTCACATTTACCCATATCCATATCACATCACATCACATCCATTCATATTGAATCTCATCCATTCACATCTATCCCGATTCACATCACATCACATCACATCTCATCCATTCACATCTATCTCGATTCACATCACATCACATCACATCTCATTCATTCACATCTATCCCAGTTCACATCACATCACATCACATCTCATTCATTCACATCTATCCCGATTCACATCACATCACATCTCATCCATCCACATCTATTCATATCCATATCACATCACATCACATCCATTCACATTACATCTCATCCATTCAGATCTATCCCAATTCACATCACATCCATTTCACATCACATCACATCCATTCACATCACATCTCATCTATTCGCATCTATTTACATCACATCACATTCACATCCATTCACATATATTTACATCACATTGCATGTCATCCATTCACATCTCATCGCATCCATTCTCATCCATCTCATTCATTACATCCACATCACATCACATATATCCCATCTACATTACATCACGTCCACATCTCATTCTCATCCATTTACATCACACACTTCCTTGCACATATCATCACATCTCAATCTCATCTCATCACATTCACATCCACATCCATTTACATCACATCACATCACATCCACATCTCATCACATCCACATCCATTTACATCACATCCCATCCACATCTCATCACATCCATATCCATTTACATCACATCACATCCCATCCACATCTCTTCACATCCACATCCATTTACATCACATCACATCACATCCATATCCATTTACATCACATCACATCCCATCCACATCTCTTCACATCCACATCCATTTACATCACATCACATCACATCCCATCCACATCCATTTACATCACATTCACATATTATTACATCCACTCACATCTTTTCACATCCTATCACATTGCATTCACATCTTATCACATCGTATTCTCATCTTATTCACATCGATTCACACTTAGTAACATTTTCTACTTTCAATACCGATGGGACTTTTTCTAAATTTCTGCCAATTACTTGGCCTTGTTAAAGGTGCTTTTTCTCCATGGATATTTTCATATTCTTTCTCAAATTTCTCAAGTGAAATATATTCAATATTCTTCTTTTGAGTAAAAGATTCATGGGATTTACAAAAATCAATTCTACCCATATTTTCCAATAATGCTCGAAATTCCACTTTTGATAAATACTCATAATTTGAATTATGCTAAAACTTTCCCTTTTTGCATTTAAATGATTGAACTCCAAATGTCATGGGAATTCCTCTTTTATCATAAAATAAATTTATCTAAAATTTCTCTTTTCTTTAATAAAAATATCCATTATTTTAAATATGCCAAGAATTCCACTTTTACCATTTAAATGATTGAATTCCAATTGTCATGGCTTCTCTTTTATCATTTAAATTTTCTCATGCATAAAATAAATTTATCTAAAATTCCTCTTTAAATTAAATATTTATTATTTTAATATACCAAAATTTTTGTTTTCTTTAATTAATTATTTATGCATAAATACTAAAAATTAGTTTCCCATGAGTTTGATGAAAATCATTCTTTTAGAATAGGATGTCCAATCCTAGAATATCGTAGGAAGTCCTCTTTTCACATTATGCACAAAAATGAGCTATGTATTAATTTCTAAAAATTTTGCCATAGCTTCGCTCTGCTATTACTGATAATTTTTAATATTTCTAGAAAGAATAAGACTTTGTAATACAATTATGATAGAAGAACTATCTTTGAACTTAAATCCAATTCATGGAATTAAATCACAAATTTACCATAATTTTATAAAAGCATAAAAGCATAAAAAGCCATTTTCTTAACCTCTAGCTTAACAAGCTTAGAGATTGATTTTGAATTAAGAATTTATCAATGAGAAGCATTCATTTGCTTAAGAATTAGTCATAGGAATGACTATTCTTTTGGGGAGAGAGAGATATACATAAAAAGCATCCTAATTAAGCATAAAGATTAACTTTTTTGTGATTAATCATTAGAATTCTATAGAAAGCGTGATTTGCATTGAAAACAATTAATTTGAAACTTCTCAAGCTTGAGAGGGGTTGAGAAGTGAAATCTTTTGAGAATATTAATAAAAACCATGAAATTACTTCTTACCTCTTGATTTGGCTTGATTCTTTATCTTAGAAGGAAGCCACCAACCAATCAATTGGTTTAGTATGTTGAGAAGAAAGCTCCAAGGATTTTTGAAAAGAGAGAGAAGCTCCAATCTCTCCAAAAGTAGAGGATTTTTAAGGGATAATAGAAAGTATCATTATTTTAATGTAATAGTGGCATGGTATAGCTCACAGATGAGAATACAAAAGAATGAGGGTCTATTTATAGGTGAGGGAGGTCACTAACTGAGTCCAACTAGGTTCTAGACTTTTCTAGCTTCAGTTTGACTGAATTTGGATAAGATTTGGACCAGTTTAGCTCCCATTTTGATC
Organism: Cibotium barometz; assembly: GCF_041138505.1. NCBI lineage: Eukaryota > Viridiplantae > Streptophyta > Polypodiopsida > Cyatheales > Cibotiaceae > Cibotium > Cibotium barometz. The sequence continues at coordinate 40,842,815 of NC_141064.1, forward strand.
GAGTTTGATTCAAGAGAGAGGAAAGATAAAAATATCATAATTTTTTTGAATTAAAAAACCTTTCCACACATGTGAAGGAGGCGCCTACCTCAAAGGTCTTCCCTTCCTTACCAAGGTGTCAAAAATTCATCATTTCTTCAAAATATCTCATTTTTTTAGTAATATCTCTAATAAACCTTGTACTCAGTCAACTCTTTATCTTATGTGAGCATTTAGTCATTTTTGGGTATTTTCTTTTATTATTTAGATTTATCTCATCCCAACACTTGGATTAATCCTATTGGCCCATAGGAACCTTAATTGGACCATAATCCAAAAATTTCTAAAAATCTAGACCCTTAGGCTAAGGTCCCTTATATCATTTTTAATTGATTCCTAATGCACATTGGAAAGTTCATTTTGAACTTCTGTTTCAGGGGAAACCATTTTAGACACTAGTAGGATGATTTTTATATCCAAAGATATCTCAATTTTGGATTACCTCTCTCTAAATATTTTCTCTCTCTAGGCCAAAATAGGGTAAAACAAGATCTTTCTCCTATTTTAGAGAGGGGAATAATTACAAGAATATAAGGGGAGGTTCTTACACCTTTACACCTCAAAAGCTGGAGGGAGGAATCTTACAGAAGGATATCTTCTATTTTCTGATTCACTCTTTCAGTCTGGCCATCTGTTTCAGGGTGATAGGTTGTACTCAGATCCAAGAAAGTTCCTACTGCTTCGAAGAATGCAGTATTAATAGAATTTTGACGTGAATTTGGGATCTCTGTCACTTACTATCCTCCTGGGTAAGCCATGCAATCTGAGGATCTCTTTAAGGAAAACTCTGGCAACATCCACTGCAGTGTATGTTTCTTTCACTGGAATCAAATGGGCAACTTTGGTTAGACTGTCAACTACCACAAAATTGGAGTTGTAACCTGATTGCACTGAAGGTAATACAGTGACAAAGTCCATACTGATACATTCCCACTTCATCTGTGGAATGTCTAGAGGCTGTAGTTTTCTTGGCATCTTGACTCTCTCTACCTTGACTCTCTGACACATTAAGCATTGCCGCACATGATCAAGTATATCCTTTTTGAGTCCAGGCCAGAAGAAGCTTTTCTTCACAAACATATAGGTTTTTATAAACCATGGATGTCCAGCTATCAGGCTATCATGGGCTTCTCTCAGAATTCTTTCCTTTATTCTCTCATCATTGGGAATGCATAGCCAATTATTATAATACATGCATCCTTCATCCAATTTGTACCCAAGAACTTGACTCATTTTCTGAGGAGTCTTGCTTTCGTGCATCAAAAGGGTAGCAATAGGGCCAAAGAATTTGTCTTGCATGATTCTCTCCCTTGCTTCACTGTTTATGGATTTGACACCACTATAATTGCAAGCAAGGAGGCTTTTCAGCTGAGCGCATCTGCCACCACATTTTCTTTCCCCCTGGCCGATACTTATTTTCAAAATCAAATTCCTACATGGTCTGCATCCATCTCCTTCGACGCATGTTGAGATCCCTTTGGGCGAGGATCCACTTTCAGACTTTGATGATCTGTCTCATCAAGGTGAACCTCTGTTCCAAAAGATAATGTCTCCACAACTTCAGAGCATAAACTATTGAGAGTAACTCCAAGTCATGGATGGCATAATTTCTCTCATGTGTTCTGAGCTTTGTGGATTCATAGGCCACTGCATGACCTTCTTGCATAAGAGCACCGCCTAAGGCAAACCCACTGGCATCAGTAACTACCTCAAAAGGTTTGGTAAAATTTGGCAAGTTAAGGACAGGGTTGGTTACTAAGGCTGTCTTCAGTTTATCAAAGGCACTCTAACACATTGCAGTCCACTGAAATAGGGTACTCTTCTTGAGAAGGTTAGTTAAAAGGGATGCTATCTGAGCATACCTGGGTATAAAGATCCTATACCATCTAGTTAATCCTAGGAATCCTATGACTTCCTTTACTGTCTTGGGTTCCGAGAAATCTACGATTGCTTGGATCTTTGCGGGGTTAGGAGAAATCCCATCTTTTGATACTATGAATCCCAAGTATTCCACCTGGTCAACAGCGAAAGAATACTTGCTCTTTTTTGCAAAGAATTGGTGTTTCCTTAGGATTTCCAGGACCGTGCGCACATGATCTTCATGATCTGTAGCATTCTTTGAGTATACCAAGATGTCATCAAAGAAGACAAGAACAAAATAATACAAGTATTCTCTAAGAATATCCTGCATAAGACGATTAAACGTCGCCAAGGCATCAGTCAATCTAAAGGGCATGACTGTGAACTCATGATGCCCATAGCGAGTATTGAATGCTATCTTCGGGATGTCCTGTTCCTTGATTTTGATCTGGTAGTACCCGGATTTGAGATCTATCTTTGTGAACATTTGGGTCCCACTTAACCAATCTAGAAGTTCATCAATCCTAGGGATAGGATACTTATGTTTAATTGTTAATTGATTCAATCCTCTGTAGTCAATACTACAGAGTCTTTACGTTCCATGTTTCTTCTTTTGAAAGAGAACGGGCGCACCCCAAGGTGAGACACTAGGTCTGACGAATCCCTACTCTAACAGCTATCTTAACTGTTCCTTAAGTTCTATGGCTTTAGGGACTGGTATTTTGTATGCACGCTGGGCTACTGGTTGAGCTCCAGGGGTTAACTCGATCTCATGATCTACTTCACAAGACGGAGGCATCTTTGTCAGCTCTTCAGGGAGGAACACATCTACATACTCACTTAACCACTCTCATTCTTTAGCCTTGCATTTTATGTCTACCGGATTCATCTTAACGACATAAACAGCTTGCCTCTTTCTAAGCCCTTTTAATAATTTAGAAGCCTTGACTAATCAGCACTGGGGATCCAAAAATTCCAGTTCCTTGAACTTTATTCCCATGAGAAGGTCGAGGAAAGAGATGGTTCCATTGTGACAATGAATGTTAGCCTGATTCTTATGGAGCCAATCCATTCCAAGGATTCCATCATAGACTCCCAAGGGTAGGACTCTGAACTGGCACTCTGTTATGTTCCCATCTAGACTAAACTGAATAAGGTCTATCTTAAGGTGTGTGAAAAGAATCTTTCCACCCATTGGCCAATTCCACTTGCATAAGTTTCCCTGATTTTTGATTTAGGAATAACTTACGCAGACATCCTGGGGAAATAAAAGAATGAGTACTGCTTGAATCAATCAAAAGCTTGAATTTATTACTCTGGTAGTCTGCTAGAGTCTAGAGGACTGAAAATTGACGGTTATTCCCCTGATGCTCGATTGCGGCATAGATCTGTCCTTTTTCTTCCTCCATTTTCTTAGCTATAGTGAGTGACGGCTCTAGCTTGCTGTGCAGTCTGAGGTGGAACTCTCTCTCTTTGGTTTCCCCAATTCTGGGAAGGTAGTTTAGAGAGTGCTTTGCATGGAGGCTGCAGGCTAAGCTGGCACTCTTTTGGGGTTGCCCTGATTTTGGCGCACGGGGGACCCTGATTGGATTGATACGAAGGAGTCTGTCTCTGAATTCTGGGACCGTGGCTTCCTTGGCCCATAGAAGGAGATGAGAAATCCTTGAGCCGGTGCCCAAACCCCTGACATCTGAAGCACCTGTTCTCACTTCGAAGCTCTTCCCTCTGCATTCTTGAAAGAGCCAAAGTTCCTAAGAAAGAACTTTGAAAGAAAGGTCTTCCTTCATTTCTGAAACTTCCTAACTCCACATTCTGATTGGGACCTTGGTGTCTCTTTGGAGGCAGAAGGTTGGAAGAACTTCTCGGTGTCTGGAATCTCTTAAAGGATGAGGGAGCTAGCTTTGGCGGGACTTTAACGATGAAGGCTTTGGCAAAGTCCTTCACCATTCTTACAGCTTCAGCCATAGAAACTGGCTTGGCATTCTTGATAGGGTGTCTAAAGTTTTGTTCATTCCCCGAATGAACCTGGCCATAAGTTGCTCTTCGTCTAGCAACGGTGGTGTACTTGAGGAGAAGAGCAAATGCCTGGTGATATTCTTCAATGGTTTTGCTCCCCTGGTTTACCTCTAAGAATTCATTCATCTTGGTTTCTAAAAATCCGAGGGGACAAAATCTCTTCCTTAGGTAAGCTTTGAGATTATTCCAGGACTGGGTATTCCTATCTAGATGGTTGGTGTCGTAATGGTTTCTCCATGCCACCCTGGCTATTTCCACAATCTTCAGCCTAGCAAGAGCCATTTTTCTCCTCTCGTTATAATCAGTGACATCAAAATATTCCTCCATGGCTTCAACCCACTTCTCCACAGCCTCGCCTACGTTCTCCCCTTCACCTTTGAAGGGTCCTAGCTAAGTTCTATGAAGAGCCTTGAGAACTATTAAAAGACTAAGGTCATGTAAAAGGGTAGGAGAAGGGTGTGTGTGTGAATGGACTTATGGTCCACTAGCTCGCCTATTTAAAGGCAAAGCTAGAAGGCATTTTGTATGGTGCAAAGGCCAAGTTGTATGCATAAGCAACTTAATAAACAAGTTCATTTCTTGTATTTTTTGGTCTCTCTCCTCCACATCTTCTTGATCTAGCATAAGCACCATGTTTTCTCAACATGGTATCTAGAGCTAGGCAACTTGCAAGGTATAGACTAGGTCAAAAAATTGTTTCTTGAGTGCATCTTATCTACCCCCACCAGCCAGTGGTGGAGGCCTTCCAGTAGCTTGAGGAGGCCGAATCTCGTCAAGATTTCAACTAAGGAAGTGTGAAGGACCTCAGGGTGCTCAGATCCGTACAGCTAATTTGGTGTTTTTACCTGTCTGAGCAGCGACATTGCATCTAGTTCAAGTCGGCGCCCATTTTCCTGCAGTGCTGAAGTCGTACAGTAGTCCATTCGTCATCTGTATGCGATTAGGGGCTATGTGGGCTTAGTGTTTTTGAAGCCCATAGTCTTGAGGCTTCTCTACTTGAGTTTGAGCCCACGAGGAGCAGTAACGCACTAGCTAGAACCAAAAGACCAGGCCTGGGTCTACGTTCTCCATGGCAGCTTTTATAAAAGCTTCAAAAATTAGTGCTTTTAAGTACTAATAGTGTTATTAAACACTAATGATGAAACAAATCCATGAAACAAATCCAGCAAAGGGGAGCCATTAAGAGTGCTTCTAAGCACTAAGAGTGTTCTTAAACACTAATGGTACATCTAATCACCAATGCAAGTGTCATTTGACACTTTAAAAAAAAGTTCTCTTAAGCACTAATAGTGTTGCTAAACACTAATGGTGATCTTAATCACCAAAGAAAGTGTTTCTTTGACACTAATGATGCTCATCTCCATCAAAATTTGTGGTCGGTCACACACCCTAACTGGTAAACCATAAGCTTCATCAACTTAATCACTTTCTATGCAACATCCTTGGCTTGATTAAGGGTTGTTGCACTCGTATAAGCCATTCTCTTTGTACTTAAGCCAAAACATCACAAATTTTCTGGTTTTCTTCTTCATAAATCAGCCCATTAACACTCTTGTAATCTCCCTTCAATACCCAATGTCAAAGGAAAACACCCAAATTAAGAAGTTCTCGGGAGAGGGCTTCCACACTTGTGGCAAGTTCTTGTCAAGTATAAGATGATATCCAAAGGTTTTTGGCCATTCATTTCCGGCACTAAGGTTATTGATCAAACTAAGGCTGAAGATATTGAAGATGATGAGAGGGCACAAGCCATCATCATGCTCCATCTTGATGAGGCTCTTATTCATCATGTGGACCAGCTTCTGACTGCAAAGGAGAAATGGGATGAGCTTGACAAGCTCTATGGAGCTTGTGGTAAGAATTCCAAGATCTCACTTAAAATTGATTTTTTCAGCTTGGAGCTCAAAGAGGGAGAGGGCATTGGAGCCTTTATCTCTTATTTGAAGTGCCTTATGGCTCAACTTGCATTAGTGAATGCGAGAATGGATGAAGATGATGCAGTGGTTGTTTTGTTAAAAGCAGTCAAGAAGGTGTACCCCACCTTAGTCTCACCACCCTGAAGAACATACCTAATCCCACCCTTGAAGGAGTCATTCAATCTTGTCTTGATGAAGAAAAGAGGCCAAAGGGAGGAGCTAAATCTTCAAGTGCAACCACTTCATTGAATATCGAACAAGATTTGTCACATCAAATGATCAAAGTAAGGTGTGTCCATTGCAAAAAAGTGGGTCATTTGGCAAATAATTGTTGGATCAAATATCCCAACAAGATGAAATGTAACAAGTGTAAACAAATGGGACATATCACTTCTAAATTTCCTAACAAAGAGTCAAAGGCTAACTTTGCATCAGCCTCTAACTCCACTGAGCACTTGTTTTAAATCTCAATGTAACAACACCTATATTCCTAACCTTGTACGCCTAATGTTATAAAGGCAACCTATGTCCAATACCATCTATTCCAATTTTTTTATAGTTGGTATTGAGGCGAGGTATTAAAAGACTAAGGTCATGTAAAAGGGTAGGAGAAGGATGTGTGTGTGAATGGACTTATGATCCACTAGCTCACCTATTTAAAGGCAAAGCTAGAAGGCATTTTGTATGGTTCGGAAGGCCAAGTTGTATGCATAAGCAACTTAATAAACAAGTTCATTTCTTGTGTTTTTGGGTCTCTCTCCACATCTTCTTGATCTAGCATAAGCAGCACGTTTTCTCAACATCAGGGTCAAGCTCTTCCTCATCAGTGAGAGGATCTGGTTGTCGGCCCACGGTTCCCTCGCCTCGTGACTCTGCCAAAAATGATACATTATTAAATTTTTATTTTGATTTCCTTAACGAGATCCTAAGACTTAAGAGTTCGAAAAATAACGTCTTAAACAAGAGAAACGATCTTATTGGAGATCTATGACATATGTCCGAGTAACAAATTTTTATTCATCAATTCGTCATATAATAAACAAACACTTATACAACAGGGAATTTTTCCACAAAATATTTCTTTATTTATATAAAGGTTGTAATATGTACATAGAGCATCTCGGCTCCAAAAAGTCAAAACCTCCTTGGGAAATGCATAAGACGACGATACTGGGCTACAGAAATGCCCCGATACAAACGTTCCCTCACTGCCAAGGGAGCTACATCTTCTCCTTTGGAATAAAGCGACTAAGAAGTCTATGGATATGGCAGGAAAGTCTGAAATCTCGAGGCATAGGGTGATATAAAATAACACCATGAATCACTTTTAACCTCATCAGAATCATGGCCAACGAGATATTTTCCCTCAGCATCACGTGGTGGTCACAAGAGACATGGACATACTGCCCTCTGCAAACCACTTGTGCTGCCGTCTCTCCGCTCGGTCTAGTAAATATAAATCCTCGAAATGGCCTGCGAGCCTTGCTCTGTTCGTTCAAGTTGTAGCGGAAGAGATGAGATGCTCAAAGGCAAAAGCAGTCATATCTTGTGACTAGGTGAGATCAGGGACACCCGATAAGTGTGGAACTTCCATCTATAAAACCAAATTCTTTGATTAAAAATCTTCATTAATGAAGCTTAAGGAATGAAAATACAATACGCTCTTTTTGATTTTTTATTATAAATTTCTAATAAGAATTCATTTTTCCTTATTAGCTTTCAAACAAAGCTGTGATACTGGCAGTGAGACCCCCGCCCCCCTATGCGATGCCCCCTCCGAGGGCACTGGCTGCTGAAGCAGCGTCAGCCTCACGTGCGGGGTAGGATCCACACTCGAATCCTTACCCACCACAGATATCCGAACAAGAGACTAGCCCGGCAGTTCCTTCGAAACTGAACCTGGAAAAACTTCCCTCGCCTGAAAGGCATGGGCGATTCCACCAGGGAAATCATCTATCAAGAGAATTGATCTAACGAGTCAAAGTCTTAACTATGCAAACTGATCTGATCAAACCCAAAAGTCATATGGTTAGATCAAAGAAGAGACTTGCACTTGGTCCATAGAATCATCGCTTTTTTCCTTCTTTAACAAGGGACAGCCCCACTGATTCCCTCCCACCGAACAAGGGTCTTCCTAGGACTTAATCTAACTAACGTAACTTAATCTCTACCCAGGTACTGAGGAAAAGAGTTCCCAGGCCCCCTAGCTAGCGCTTCAAGCAAAATTTAAGGTAGGCATACCACTTACACACCCAATATGAAATTGCCATTGTAATAGATTCAGCTATCTTTCAATGAAAATCATAGTATTACTTATCTTAATCCTCTAAAATATTGAGTCCATTGTTTTATAAAATATATCATCCGGACTCTTCGTTGAAGACCAGATGGTCAACCAACAAGATCCAATATCAAAATTTAATTCACAAAAGTCATTCTTTTCAGTTCATCTGTATCTTCCTTGACGTACGCATGGGTGTCCTAACAACCACGAGCCCATGCATCACCTGGTCAGAACCCTCTAGGATCCTACTTAGGTGTCCTAGCACTTCACTCAGGGACCGCTTCGTCGGTCCTAGCCCATCGTACTGGAAGTGCACCATTTTAAGTATACCAAGGCTGGTCAAGACCTCGACAGGCTTTGCCGCGAGCAACATCCCTCGACGACTCCCCGCCAGCTGTTGCAACGAGTCTCTTCTTAGTTAAACACATACCAAATGCTTCCTCCAGCATTTTGGCGTAAAAGAGTCCTTTTAAAGAAAACATAGGTTCTATGCAAGTAAAATTCCTGGTTTGAGATTGGTTTCACAAAACCCTTTTTCCTTAATCCATATTTTCTTAATGAGAATCATTGATCTCTTATCACGGTAATCTACCCATAATTTCACTGAATTTCTAACTAGATTCTTTGTGATTTCGGTCAAGGGAAAACTATGCTAATTCAATGGTAGTCTATTCTTTGTATTAGGATCTGGAATTGGTCATCATGAAGTTTTGTTTGATCCAAATCGAGAGATGGGCAAGTAGTTTACTGGCCATCCCTCTCACAGTCGTGGTCTAACCAAAATTATTCGGTTTACTTCTAACTTTGATTCCAAGGACTTTCTTCAGATAAACATCTACTGAACTTCTAACCGTAAGAAAATTCCAAATTTATGAATCTCATTCCTTCCTAACCATAATAGATTAAGAAATGGTTTTATATGAGAATATCGGATTTTTATAAAAATACTCTTCTTCCATTTAATCTAATTTTGGATAAATATCAATTTGGTGATTTATCCACATAAAATATCTAAGAATATTCTTTCTACCAATTTAATTATCAACCCTAATTCTCTAGGTGGAATTATTGGTGGTAGGAAAGGAGGAGAATGAAGAAGAGTTGAACTTGTGGAAGGTTCCCAAGCCATTTCAAATCCTTTTAGTTCATTTAAGAGCTCGTCGCTTGAAGGGTGAGCAAATAGGGATGATGGACTTGTGGAGGTAAAAGAGGTAGATATTGGAGAGCTAGTTGAAGATCCCAAACCTCTTCATTGTCAACAGACATAACCTCATAGGAGAAAGAGACATTGATTACTCTATTAAAAAGTTCAAGTATTGTAGACATGAAGGGAGTGCCGCCGAAGTGGTGCAGCACACCATCCCTGTTATGGAAGGCTCAAGGCCAATGAAGAAACATCCTTACCAAAAGAATCTGAAACACTTAGCAATTATTAAGGAGGGGATTGACAAACTCATTGTTGTGGATTTCAATTATGAAATTGAGCACATGGATTGGGTATCGGTAATTATGATTGTATCCCAAAAAACTGGAAGCCTCCCGTATGTGTTGATTTGAAGAAACACTATAACAAATGAAGAGCACAATCACATCCAAAACCATGCAAATTTAAAAGAATCAATTTATGGAAAAAAAATCACATAACTATAAACACTATAACAAATGAAGAGCACAATCACATCCAAAACCATGCAAATTTAAAAGAATCAATTTATGGAAAAAAAAATCACATAGCTATAGACATGGCTATACACGTGACTAGGGGTGTGCGTCTACAGCTAACATCGCATATAGTTAGGCCTGTAGCAATGTGTATAGCCGCACGCAGCTATAGTCTGAATGCAAACTGTCTGCAAAAACAATGAGGATAGAATGTAGGTTTATTGGACTAATTGATAGAAGGTATAATAAACCATCTATCCCATGCCATCCATAAAAGGACCACCCTCCTCATCAAGGGTGTAGTAAAGCATACCACCCTTCCTGAGCATGATGTCTATTGCCATATAAGGTGAAGGTGACGGAGCACCTCACCCAAAGCATTTTCCACACACACGTCCCCCACTAGTAGATTTCCGATGGCTCTGAGAAGCCATCAAGCTATCACCACCTGAGTGGCTTTGTGAGGATGCTACATGCTGGGGAGATAGCACCGTTGATGTGAGTGGGGTATATCGTGTGGAGGGGACAGGAGTGCCAGAGCACTAGGAGGAGTTAAAGGATGAGTAAGGTGGCTCTCCGGCAAGTAGTGCAAAAAATGTTATAAGCTACACCGTCCCTCTTCTAGTAAAATGGACAATGTTTACCTTAACTTGGCATGGGCACTTGGCGGCATATCCAAGCTCGTATCTTTATAGACTCCAAGCTATGCACTAGTGGTAGCTAGCTCCACTCTCTTTTCTCCTCAAGCTATCACCATGAGATTGTCTTTCTCCATACAAGGACACTCACTCCTCTCTACTCTCACACTTTACAACACAAGCATAAGAGAAACATGCACCAAGAATGTAGCTCTCTCTCCTCTCAACTCTCTCTTTCTCACCATGGACACAAGAGAGTAAAAAGATAAGACTAGACTCAATTGGCATAAAGGGGTATTATGTCTTTCATTATGAGAATGTTATTATTATTCACACTTGGGCGCCCAAAACTTAATGAAAGATATATATATATATATATAGTTACTCTTGATGATCTCTATGATTATTTAAATTTAGAATCATGAGCTCTATGCATTTTTAAAAAAAAATACATGTATATTATGCATAAAGCTTTTGCATGTAGCTTATCTATAGTGAACTCTATGCATATAGCTTACGACTGCATATAGCTTTAATGCATAGTCTTCTATGTATAGATCATGTATAAGAGATATGTGTAGAGCTATAAATAAGGTGATGCATAAGAGATACACGTAGAGCTATATATAAGGTGATACATAGAGATATATAGATCCTATGTGATAATGCCTTAGAGCCTTTGCAGATAAGTTCTATTTCTAATGCACAAGAGCTTATGCATAAGCTCTAGCTCTAATGGTTAATGCATAAGAGCTTATTCAGAAGATCTCATGCATTAGCTCTTATACACTAATAATGCACTAGAGATTTTACACATAAGATCCTCGAGAGAGGTGTACTTTTACGAAGACCAACATACAATGTGCATTCAAAAGGGTATTAAAAAATACCATTTTATGATTTTATAAACTTACGAGTTTTTTTTCAAAATGCCATTTAAAACCCCCTCATATGTAAGTAGATTTTTGTAAATTTTTCTCAAAATGTTGGTAAAAAAACCCCTCCTAATGATCGCACATAGTAGACATACATACTTTTAAGTGAACCCCCCGAGATAATATCTTAGGTGTTAATGCATTAAAGCTAATGCATAAGCTATTATGCGTAATAATACAAGAGCTAATGTATAAGCCCTTACACATAAGAAATCATAAGAGCTAATGTATAATCTCTTACACATAATATTGAAATCATAAAAGCTTATGTATAAGCTCTTATGTGTAAGAGCTAATGTATAAGCTCTTTACACATAAGATTGAAATCATAATATCTTACAAAAATTATATATAATGCAAAGAATCTTATGCAATATACATAAACGCTTATACATGATATGTATTATACATGGGCCTATTATACATTATGCATAAAGTCTTTTTTGTATGTGCTCTTATATATTATAGATAAGAATATGTATTAACTTTTATACATTATACATAAGATCTATACTTAAAATCTTATGCAATTTTTTCTTAAACATACTATGCATTATGCATAAGAGACTATGCATACACATTTAGGCATAATGCATGCACGCATAAGTATAAGCTCTTATGCATTACACACTTAGGCATAATGCATGCACACTTAAATCATAAGCTCTTATGCATACATGTACAGACTTAGACCTTCATGTGAATAACTCTAACTACTTTATCTATTTCTAGTTATTGCTTTCTTATTAGGTATAAAATTACATCATGGATCAGTAACAAGAAGCAGCCCTATGGTGGCACTTTCTTCTACAGAGGAGAGAGAGAGGAGGCTGAGTAAAAACCAACATGTTTTGCTTCATGTGAAGAAGTATAGTCGAGAAGATTTTAGAAGACATGTGTGTTGCTTAAAATAGAGTGACATTATTGGTGTGTGACAATTAGAGTTATATGATGATTGCTAAGAACCTAGTGTTTCATGCTCACACAAAGCACATTGAGCTTATCATGGATGGACATTGGAGAGGTGGAGTTTGTCTACTTCTCCAACAACAAAGAATTATGCAGATATTTGAACAAAGGCTCTTGGGATGGATGAAGAGGTGGAGCTTATCTACTCCCCCCCAACAACAAAGAATTGTGCAGATATTTGCACAAAGTCTCTTGGGATGGATGGAGAGGTGGAGCTTATCTACTCTCCCCAACAACAAAGAATTGTGCAGATATTTCCACAAAGGCTCTTGGGATGATGGAGCACCTATCACATCCATCCATCCATTCATTCACATCTATCTGATTCTCATCACATCTCATCACATCTATTCTCATCACATTCGTTTAAACATAGAATTTAAGAGAATTCTAATTTTTGATATAAAGATTCTTTACGCATCTATTTATGCATAAAATCAACTTCAGTGGGAATAACACTTTTAACAAAATCCTTTTATGCATCTATTTATGCATAAAATCAACTTCAGTGGGAATAACACTTTTAACAAAATCCTTTTATGCATCTATTTATGCATAAATTTAATTTTTAAGAAAAATATCACTTTTAAAATAAAAATAAATCCTTTATACATCTTTCATATGGTAATTGATCATAATTTGGACAACTACTAGTCTTGATTCCTAGAGACAACACTTTTTTCCTCATCCATGCTAGTCTTCTAGAATAGAATTTCCCGAGAACCAATTTATCTAGCGTAGGCTTTTACTTAATATGTTGGGAAGCTACCTGACTAATCGGGTCCACCCGTCCGTAGGATGGTGCTATCGGGGCATTCCATCCTCCCATTTTCCACCCTACTCACACGTGAATTTGTTTTCTAATTAATCCTACCACACTGTTTGCCATAAATAAACATGTTCCTTAATTAAGGCCCTTTTCACAAGGTTTGTTAAAACAACCTTTTTCCACAGTACAATAAAGCCAAAGACAAGATTTATAAAAAAAGTTTATACATGAATCAATTTCATACAAGCCAAACCAACTCTCTTATTCTTTTCCTTTATACTGCTGATGATCTAGAATTCGACCTTCCAGCCTCTACATGCTGGGCAAAACCCCTCATCGTCAGCCCCGCTGGTGAGAACTCAAGCCGGCGTGTCGCCCTCTCAAGCTCCGTCGCTCGATCCTCCCGCCCCTCAGAGGGATGTCTACGCACTAGGGTGGGCTAATTCACCGCACTAGCCTAGGACCTTAGAACTAGGCAGCATCACGATCACTCGCCTCAATCGGCAAACCTCATTCTCCCAATGGTATGAGGGATACCATGGGCCAACTTCGGGACTTACTAACGTCTCCGTCGTCCGGCTATACAAGCACAAGAATGGGGCAGCGTCAAGGCAGGGAGAGTTGTACTTGTACCTTAATTTAACCAAGATAACAATCCATTTACTCAACTAAACCATAGGACTAGAATCCATGTTACCTTCTCAAGAAAACAATCCTTTTCACAAAGATTTTAGCATTTCAACTTGAGATTGTGATAAGACATTCTTTATTAAGGCATATGCTGTTGTTTAAAAGAATACAAACTTTAACTAGTAAATCAATCAAATAGATCACTATTAACAATTAATAGAGAAGCCGGGGCCATACGTCAACCCCTAAGAATGATATATAATTGAAAAACAAAAAAATATATATACCTTATAGTAATTTATCGTTTATCATTTTCTTTGCTTGTTAATAAGAGTTTTAGAACTTGATATATGAGAATAGAGAGTCTTCTAATACCTTCTCTTAACGAATTGAAATCATCCGATCATCCCCAAGATTTATCTCCTCTTACTCGCACTCTAAATTTTCTCTCATTCAAGGCATGTATCTTTTGAAAACACAATGAATCTGCTTGAAAGATTACCCCTTTTACTTTTAAGCACAACCCAATCTAATTAATGTTGATTAGTTTAATTTAAATGTGCTTGATTAGTCTGGTTTAGAGTTAGCTAAGTTAAAAACTAGTATGTGGATACGAGTGTTATTATGCTTAAAAGAACATTTAAGAAGCTTCAAACCATAATATGTGTGCTTGAAAGCACATGCTATGACCTACAAAGCACAAATCCAGCACATGCTATAACCTACTTTAACCTGTAAAGCACAAAGCAAACACATAATGCTCACTCACTACATTTTATATGCTAGAAATCACAATCTGTTATCTTATTATCACATAGTGTGTGCTTGAAATCACCTGTTATAAGCTACATGTGACATTGTACATGTTTTCAAGCATCAAATACCCTTGTGCAGGGCTACGGCATACTATTCTTTCTTTAAAAGAAAAGCTATGGAGTTTTTGGTCTCTTCCTCCAAAAGACCACAGCAATCTAACCTTCTCTTCTAAGAGATTAGATAAGAATGAAGGGATATATACATCTCAAGCTCTAGGATTACCTTGATCCTACTTGCTGCCTTCTTATAGTTTTCCCTATGTAGAGACCCTGACAGAATCAACAAATTGTTTTGGCCATAACTCTGTGATAAAAACTCAGAATATAGTCGTATAACCAGTTAAAAGAACCGGAAGCTATCTAGTCTACAAGCCAACATGGGTAAAATAGGCAAAAACATCTGTATATAGGTGCAAACATGCCATCTTTAGAAGACCATGCTCTCCCTGTGGGATAGAACTAGGTCTTACCTACTATGAATCGTATCCTTGAATCTTTGCATAGTCAAGGTATCGATGAGTAGGAAATTTTATCCAAGATAAGACTTAGTGGACTATCTTAAGTGTTTCCCCTATTTTGGAAGGGGGGAACCTTACAAACGTTGAGGGTATATCATTTGGTAAGGGCTATCGGCCGGGATTGAATGGGGGCTAGAGTGTCAAATGTGAATCTTCTACTTTCCTTTGTCCTGGGTAGTCTTTGTGGTGGAGACCACCTTGGGTTTTCATTGAAAGATCGGTGACTGCAGATTGACACGAGGTGGGAGTTGGGGTCAAGGTGATTTGGGATCCAAATATAACGATTGACCTTATAGAAATGTTGGGCTTGTAGTAGAGGTTTGGGGATCCACTTGAAGGTTGGTTTTGGGCATGGCTGAGGGTTTGATGGAGGATAGGCGGGCCATGGAGAGCATTTGGGTCGACGTTTTTCTTATACCATGTAGGATTATGGTTGGCGAATTGGTTGTCTATGAGGGGGATGAGAAGATCAGGGTGTTGGTGGATGAGGGTGTGGGAGTTGGATTTTCAGGGGGATCCACAATGTAGATGTTCCCTCATAATAGCCCTATACTGTTAGAAGCTTCTTAGGCACCCAATGGGGAGATGACATGCCCTATGTGCGTGTGTTAGTTTGGTTAGAAGTATTAGTATGGTTAGTTTTTTGTGGTGGATCAGGCGTGTGTGATTGTTGAGATGTGAGAGTGGGCTGCTATTGAGTGTGGTGGTGAGGAGGGTGTGAGAGGAAATGATGCAGTGGGAAGGGTGGGTGGCCTCTTTTTGAGTGGAATGGACTTGTGGGTATGTGAGGATGGAATGATGATGGGGAGTGGAGGGGTGATGTAAGATTCCTCCCTCCAGCTTTTGAGGTGTAAACGAGTAAGAACCTCCCCTTTTGTTCTTACAATTATTCCCGTCTTTGAAATAAAAGAAAGATCCTGTTTTGGCTTGGAGAGAGAAAATGTCTAAAGAGAGGTAATCCAAAATTGAGATATTTTTGGATATAAAAATCCTCCTAGTGTCTAAAATGGTTTCCCCTGAAACAAAAATTCAAAAAGAACTTTCCAATGTGCAATTGGAATTAATTGAAAATGTGTATAAAGGACCTTAGCCTGAGGGTCTAGATTTTCAGAAATTTTTGGATTATGGTCCAATTAGGGTTCCTATGGGGAGCGAATAGGATCAATCCAAGTGTGGGGAGGAGATAAATCTAATGAATAAAAGAAAATACCCAAAAATGAGTAAGAAATGGTTTATAAAGACTTAGCACTCTACCAAAGTAGGATGCATGCTTGCATGGGCTATATGACCAAAATAGTGAGTGCTACAAATTGAGGACACACTGTTCTCAGCCTATGGGGCCCATTGGTGGAGGGGTCTTAGATGCTTGTGAGAGATGCACTAAGTCCTTATGAGACTTAGTTGTAGTCTAATATGTTCCTTCTTGGATCTTAGTTATAGCATACAACCTACTTGTCACTCTAATATGTTCATAGTTGGACTTAGTTGTAGTCTAATATGTTCCTAGTGGATCTTAGTTGTAGCATGCATCCTACTTTACCAAATAGATTGCATACTTGTGCAATGATAGAAAATTAAGGACACAATGTGTTCTCAGGTTACGTGACCTATTTAAGATTCTATATAGTCTTAGATGGCTATGGGAGTTGTGCTAAAAGTCCTTACGAGACTTTTAACTTGTAGTTTTATATGGTCGTAGTAAGATGATATGATTGGTTGGTTAAATTCATGGGTAGTTACGCCACGGTCAACCACATCCATGCACCAACATCCATGTCAACACTCTAGGATCAAGAAAATTTGTAAGAAATACATACTTCATCCAGAGTTTAAACCATCAAAGCTCCTTACCCAGAGCATGCGGTTGGGTAGACAGTATTTTTGTTTACTCTCCACTTATCAGTTCTTTTTACAAGTAGTAATATTGTTTACTCTCCATGTTTTTCTATAGTTTAATGCTTTTTATTGTGTAGATCTTGCTTTTTCTCTCTTCTACTATTGTGTTTTCTTACATACGTCACATCTTAAGAACATCTCTTGATAAGCCATTATTTATGGCAATTTGTGCCTCTGTGAGATCATTATTCCAAAATCTATTCATTGTGTCTTATGAGATAACTTTGACATTTACCAAATCTAATCATTTATTGGATATCCTTCATTTCATACACAATAGGAAGGGTATACTAGTGTGTGTTTCATATTTTTCTACACTTAAGACTTATGTGGCATTCTATCAAATGTAGTATTCCAATATTACCTCTTTGTTACTAAAACATGTCCATGTTCTCCTCATGTTCTCTAGTGTTCCTTTATTATTATTCGCTCCCTTCATTTCTCCTTTTTTCCACGTTGATTCATACTTGAAAAAATGATTCTCTAGAAATGATATATATGGTCCACCATCCTTTCTCGTAAATCTCTCTTCCATTAACTAGTCATCATCCTTTTACAACCCTGTTACATTCGTAATGGTGGTAATAAAAATGAATCAAGCAATCCCCCTTACATTGTTCAAAGTAGTTATACAAGAAGTAAGAACTTCCATGTGCTTTTCTAGCTGACATCTTTATTTACACTAACCAATCATAGACATTGTCATAACCTTTGAATTCTCACACATGCTTCTTTTTTGTTTCATGCTTCTACCTTCTAATGTAATGCTAATACATTGACCCAAGTAATAATATCCTATCCTCTTTTCCCATAGAGCTCACATGTATAGATCCCTTAAATGCATTCATCTAAAATTCACATCTATACTATGCTTCTTTCATTTAATCCCTTAAATGCATCACTTCTATTAGAAAAATTTGAGGTCATAAAAGGGCCCTCTAAGAAAAGTGGGAAAGAGGGGAAAAAGAGGGTAAAGACCATTCAGAGACATGCCTATGTTATAGAATGCCGTCATTATTTTCATTTTAACTTTGGAAAAATATTTATATCTCTTTTATTCTACATAAAAACCCCTCGTGCGGAATATCATTGGAAATATCTCAAAGAGAAAATTCTAAACCTACCTTCTCTAGTGTGGTAAATTTGGGGTTAATATGCTCAAGCTATATGATTCTTACTATATTTTAAGGAAAACATGACATGGCATCTATCACCCTTAATTCATATCATTTTTAATACATTTGATCCTACATTCTAACTAAACCTGCAATCCACCATATCATTGTCACTTAGGGAAGTTCCCAACTTGTAACTAATATACGAAGAAATTCCAAACCTAACTATTCATTGCCTACACTATCATGTATATCATGCCAACCATTAGCTAGAATACTTGATTCATCACTACATCTATGCAGTAGTAAAACTTGTATATCCCAAAAAAATCCTTACAAGTGATGATAAGACTATCAAAAGTCTTTTTAACATATGTACTACCATGTTAACCACTTCGTAGGCTAACATGGTTTCACGTGCCCAACCTACCACCATAAGGTACTTTATGATCTTTACTCACCCTGCAGAGGCACTTATCTTTTGTAAGATGGTGCTATAGTATATATAGCAACCTTACCTTAAGCTTAATAACGTCAGATAGGAAAGTCTAAGGAATTCATGTATATACTTAAGATATTTCTCATAGCATTTTAAAGTTTAGTTGGCCTAGTGAGAAAGCTACTCACTTGTATATAAGTCATTTTTGACACCAATAAATACACATTCATTCCCTTACAACAAATGCTTATGAGCTCCCCTTGTTCCGTACTCATGCTTACATGTGCTCTATTCAGTCTTGCATGCTTGTGGATGCTTGCTAAATAGATAAAACAAAACATGCAAGCTAGTTGGCAGGAGAGGGTTTCAAGGGACATCACCTTATACAATGCTCCTATTTCAAATCTTGCTAATGTCCTCTTACAATCCACAAAGAAGCTTTCCTTCATACACAAAGCCAATATCATGGTGCAGGCCCTACAATAACAACGTTAATGGAGAAGGCTAGATCATCAAAATCTTCAAGCCTTTTTTGCCTCCATCTAGCCATAGAGAACACTTCCTTCACCCCATTGGCAAAGGAGCATCCTGATGTGATAATAGAGCGAGGGTGTGACACGGACAAGCTAGTGCACCCCACATCGAGAATTTGTAGTTTTTGTGGCTCTAAAGGCAAGTCCCAACAACACATGATTTGGTAAGGCTAAGGTATGCTTGTGACTTGAACATATTTAGCCCCCCAACAGGGACTAGCCTAGGACTTAGCTCCAAGCCATCCATTCCAAGCTATTCGGAACCCAGTATTGCCCCGTGTTGATTAGGAGGTCACACTTTGAAAAACATATGGTTTTAAAGCCTTGAATGTGTTGGTTTTATTGCTTTTAGTTTTGATTTAAATCTTGTTGCATTAAGATATTCTAGTTTAATATCTTGGAAGGGAAAAAACCTTGGTTCTTAGTGATTTGCAAGATTTTACAGCCAAGGAATAGCTTAGCAATTATGATTAAGAGTGGAATCCACTCCAAAAACATAAGTATGAAGCTCTATTAGGTGTGAATTAGAGTTTAATAGGATTTTTTGTTCATGTATTTTATATTTTTCATGCATTATTGGAATTGGTAGCTTAGAAAACAGGCAAAACCACAAAAAACAATAGCATTCAGCCAAGGAATAGCTTAGCAATTGTGATTAAGAGTGGAATCCACTCCAAAAACATAAGTATGAAGCTCTATTAGGTGTGAATTAGAGTTAAATAGGATTTTTTGTTCATGTATTTCATATTTTTTCATGCATTATTGGAACTGGTAGCTTAGAAGCATGCAAAACCACAAAAAACAATCGAAAAATACCAAATTACTAACATAACCACCAATTAATAAGACAAGGACTCTTAATTACCCATTATTAAATAAGATTAGGATTCTTAACACTAGTCTTGCAATTGAGCCATTAAAGTGGCTATAGCCACAAAAGTGGCTCAGGGCCTTATCTAGGTTATCAAAAGCAGGAATAGGTAACCATATTGAAACTTAGCAAAGTAGCACATAGATGAGCTCCCCTAACAAAGTGCATCGTATGGGAGTGTTTTTAAACCCAAAAAAGCAAAATTTTAAAACTAATACTTTACTAAAAATAGTAAAAAGCCACAAAAGTGTCTGAAATATTCAGCAGCATGCTCTAATTAGAGGGGCAAAAAATGTTGTCAGTTTTGATTCTATCATCATTTTAAGTGAATACATACATTATGTACATGTTGATACATTTGTCATGGGATCTTTGGCATGTGTAAAAATTATTTGATTGGGTTTTAATAAGGTGTACAAACATTTAACGCTACTTGGCAGGTTCCACCTAGTTTATGACCATTAAAAAATAGTATTATTGATTCATTCTTTGCAGCTCTATTTGTTTTCAACTCCGTACATGTGGTAAGAAGAGTTTCCTAAGAGGATTTTCTTTAAAAATCAATAACTTAAGAGATTTAAATTTTCAAAAAGCCATAAAAAAGGTTTTTTTAACAAGACTAGTGTTAAGCACCCTCCATCAACAAGTCTAAAAAATCTCAAATAACTCTCAAAACAAGGCTAAAAAAGGAGCTCTCGAGTTAGGAGACATAAGTCAAGACACTTGAAGCTTTTAGATGTGAGAGTCGTGAGCCTGGAGATGTGAGTCATGAGTTTAGAGCCATGATATATGACTCGTGAACCTAGAGATGTGAGTCAACAGACATGGATCAACCAAATGTGACTTTAGAGGTAGGTATACCTAATATTGTACTAACCAATTATTACTATCTTAAAGTCTTATAAGGACATACCTGCTCATGTCCTTCAAGGAGTTTCTTGCCATACCATATACCAGCTATAATTTCTAAGAAAAATTGTTATTCTTTATAATTATTGGGGTATTAAAGTATAATTATTACCAATAATTGTAAACCATATTGTATAAACTCTCGTGCCCCAAGAAGGCCTATTTTATAAAAACAAACTACGAGAGTCTAGCTCATTAAAAAAAGGTGTGAGCCTACAAAAGTGAGTCACCACACATGAGCCCACAGACACAAGTGTAGAGGTATGGGTCAACAGACGTGAACCTAGAGACAAAAAATAAAAATAAAAAACTCAAAACAAAAAAAAAACTTTTTTTTGTAGCTTGAGCAAAACTCTAAAATCTGTTTGAGACCTACTTCATGAGCAATAATAGAGACTGGTACAAACCCAATTTATACTAATTGTTGAAAACAACAATATAATAGACTATAATAATGCAACAAACCACACTTCCTCAAACCCACCTAGCCTTCGGTCTCCCAACAACAAACGACCATCACTCAATAGAGTGTTCCCCTACTAAGAACTTAAAACTCCTTCATATCCATCTTAGAGAGGAGCTTTGGGAAGAAATGAGCCAATTGAACACAAATGTGAGTGGAGGAACATTAGAACACCTGGAAATAGTAGCACACTCCTTCAAGCCCTAGATTCACTAACTGGCTCTAATGTATCTGAAATCAATTTTAAATTTGCTTCTCGAAGCAATAGAGAACGTTTCACTAGAGTGAAAACATTAATACAAATTCACAGTCTAGATCAATTATTAGAAATGAAAATATATTCGACTATATTAGTCCATTAAACCACATTTCCTTAAACTCGTCTAGCCTCAGTCCTAAAAAACATGGCCCCACAACACTCAAGAGAGTACTCCCTAGTTAAGAAGACAAAACTCCTTTGAATCCACCTTAGAGAAGCTCACAAGAATAAAAAATAGCACAAGAGAAGATCAACATAATACAAGGCACTGAATTACAAAAAGAACCGGAGAATAAACAATATTACTGCCTTCCCATGCATGTGCTCCAAGTAAGGAGCTTTAATGGCAATCTATACAGACTTTGGACGTAGGATGTCTCGCTTACAAGAGTGCTTGAACACAATAAACTTAATGAGTGATAAACTAAGGCTATCAAGCTAATCTATATATAGTATGCAGGGTCAACATGGACATAGGTTAGCCATGTTGGTCAATCCATGACTTGTTCCAAAATGACCAATCAACCATATTATCCAATTGGGACCATATTAGACTACAACATAGTCCAATAGGGACATAGTGTATCTCTCCCATCTGAGACAAAGCATAGCTCCCATGGCCATCTAAGACCATCTAGACCCTCAAACAAACCCCATAACCTAAGAATAGTGTGTCCTATTTGGTTTGCTATCCACTCACTTTTAATGTGGTAATTAGCCTGCATGAGCATATATCCTACTTGGCAAAGTGCCAAGTCTACATGCTCGTAATAATAATAACTAATTTCCCTACATTTTTAGAATTTTAGGAACCGTGTGAGGTTTCCATGATGGGCAAGAAATAGCACAAGGTATCTCCTCCTAACCACTTGGTAACACATGGACCACCATCTAGTGTCTAAAATTGGGAACTACTCAGGTGCCTAAGTGATCACCACAAATCCTCATAAAGGGTCCCTTACAAAATAGAGCACATCTGTCACCTACAGAAACAACATGAGGTTGGATCATTATCCAAATGCTTTTCCAACACCCCCCCTCAATGTCCACCACCCTTAGGTGAACTACCTCTTCGGTCCGACACTGAGCCGATAACGATGGTGCTCCAAAAAATCTCTCCCTAGAGTCCGCGTGAAAATGTATACACAATTCACTATTGTTGAGCATTAGATAAATTGCACCTCTCCATTCATGATAATCTTACACACATAATTATGCTGTATCTCAATGTGCTTCATGTGAAATCATGAAAGATTGGGTTCTTGTTTTTGATAATTGCCATGCAACTTTTATTATTGTACACAACAATGCCTTGCCTGCTTTTGCACCGCGTGGTTGTTTTGAATAGCCAATGAAAAGGATTCTCTCTCCGCTTAGTGATCGTTATATGTTGCTATATAAGCATGATCACTTCTGATATATATATATATAGAGAGAGAGAGTGGCTCTATGATGACTGGTTTTATGTGCCTCTCTTTTTTGAGCAACACCCATTTCTCCTAAGATCCTTCTTAAATAAACTCCTTCATATAAAGAGAAGCATGCTTGTACTCAGCCTCTAGAAGAAATTGCCAGGTTGCTTCTTGCTAATCCAAGATGTAATTTAAAACGGTATGAGAAAATAGTACCAGAATTAGATTTCGTGCTACAATATCCTGCTGCCCAATTTGAGTCACAAAATCTAGTCAAGGAATTGCCCGATTTGTAAGTGATGCCATACATAATGTATCTTTGATGTATTTGAACACGCCACATACCTACCTTCTAGTGGCTCTCTTGTGGGCTTGATGTGAGAACCTACTAAAGGACCCCAATTGCAAAGCTGATGTCAAGCCATGTATTACATAGAAAGATCAAACTCTCCACCAACCTCCTGTACTCCTTCATATCCACAAGTGAAGAAGCATCTTCACTAGAACACTTTCCATCAACCTCTATGGGTGTACTCAACACTAACTTGCACTCAGCTATGCCAGATGCCTTCAAAATTTTCCCTACACTCTTTTGCTTGAGAAAGGAAGATTTCATTTGAATCTTACTACATCTCAATCCCCAAGGTCTATCATATTAAACTCTAAACTCAACATCTCATATGTTTGTCAAATCCTCTCTTGATGGCTCCTTGTGATGATGAGGTTGTCCACATATACGATAATGATCATGTAGCTAGCCCACTCAGAGAAGGTATATAAATTTGCATCTGACGAGCTTTTAGAAAGACCAAACAAAAGAAGTATCTATCCATTGGTACCATGCTTAAGGAACTATCTCAATCTCTATACAATGTCCTTCAAAGTTTGCACACTTTGTTTTTTGAACTAGGTATCTCAAACCCAAGTGGTTGCACCACATAAACCTCCTTCTTGAGATGGCCATTCAAAAATGTGTTGATTTCACATCCATTTATAATAACAGCCACTTCCCATGAGCAGCCAAGGATAGTCCTATATGAGAATATCAGTGGGACATGTGTGCAGGTGTGTCCTTTTACAAGTCCTCAATGCAAGTTTAATTTGCTAGTATAATACTAGGTACAACTACCACCCTTACACTCACGCTCACATCTTAGTTGACTTATGTTTCATGTATATTATAACTTACACTAACATCATGTGTTATAGCTCTCGATATCTGTTATAGCTCATGCTCACGAATTTTGTTTGTTTGCGACTATAGACTCATGTCTCCTACTCGAGAGGTGTTTTTGCCTAGTTTTTAAGTTTTTTCAAGGTTTCTTAGACTTGTATGGTATTGGTTAAGGTTCTTTGAATCCTAATTATGGGTGTACAAGTGACTAAGTGTTTTTTAATTAATTTTAATTGATTCTAAATGCTATAAGCACTTATCAATTTTAACAATTCATGAACAAAATCAAAGAAAAAAGAATAATCACACCCTAATCCACTTAATTGGGGTTGAAGGCTTATGTCTTTGGAGTGAATCAAATATAAGACACTTCTTGGATTAATGTAATCAAATATAAGCCACTTAGGCTCAAATCTGATGCAAATCACAATTAAAGTAGGGTTTCCAATTCTAGTCTTTCAAGTAGAATGTTAACCTAATGTAAAACAAGCCTAAAAAAAAACTTAAAAGCAATAAAAGAAACACATTTAAAGCTCTAAAACCATATAATTTTTGGAATATGGGACCTCTTAATCAACATCAAGCAATATTTGGGTGATCTCAATAGCTTCGAATAGATGCAAAGCACTAGCCTTTTCTCCATTAGTGGCACCAAACATGTTCAAGTCAAGAGCTTACCTCATCCTTTTGTTGACTCAAGTGTTATTTAGTACTTTATCATAGAACCATAAATGCAGCTTCACATATGGGTATGCTAGCTCATGTACCACTTCCTCACCACCAGAATGCTTCCTTTGCTAAGGGGGTGAAGGTAGATCTTCCTTTGCCTAGATGGAGATAAGAAGGAGATAGCCTTTATAATGGTTCTCTCTCACAAAAGGTGGATGCAGAAGCCTACAATCAAACCTATTCAAGAAGGAAACTATCTAGCATTGGAGAATTCAAGACAATACAAACAAGGAAGAGAGTAAAAGTGGAAAAGCTTACCTCATCCTTTTGTTGACTCAAGTGTTATTTAGTACTTTATCATAGAACCATAAATGCAGCTTCACATATGGGTATGCTAGCTCATGTACCACTTCCTCACCACCAGAATGCTTCCTTTGCTAAGGGGGTGAAGGTAGATCTTCCTTTGCCTAGATGGAGATAAGAAGGAGATAGCCTTTATAATGGTTCTCTCTCACAAAAGGTGGATGCAGAAGCCTACAATCAAACCTATTCAAGAAGGAAACTATCTAGCATTGGAGAATTCAAGACAATACAAACAAGGAAGAGAGTAAAAGTGGGAAAGCTCATAAGTGAGTGAAGGGAATGAATTAACTTATATATACAAATGACTAGCTTTCACACTAGGCCAAAGAAATCTTAAAAATAGTCCCAGGCCACTAGTTCTTGTCTTAAGAAATTCACAAGATTAGTGACCTCTCTATTTGGCATTAAGTTCAAGGTAAGGCCACTTTCTAAATTCTATCACCATCTTACAAGTATTGGGCTTTCGTTACTATGTGGGTAAGATGGGAAAATGCATTACGGTAGGTCGGGGGGGTGAGTGAAACTATGTTAACCTATAAAGTAGTGGTCTTGTCTGACAAGATAAGGGTGGAGAAGAAGCTCATGAGAGGAAGAAGCCAATAGTCAATTCTATTCATGCAAGAAAACCATCAAGAACCTCTTCTCTTTTATCTTGTTCAAAACTTTAAAGATTTTCCTCATTTTGGTTATCCAAGTTTCCATGGTAATTCTTGCAAGATATTTTAATACCTCATTTTGTTTTTTTGTAAGGATCTTCCCCAAGGCATTAACTATAGGAGAACCTTGAGTGCAACGAGTAATAAAATAGTAGGTATGTATACATGCGTTTTGTAAATAAATACATAAATCATTTTTGGTATGTATGAATTATATTAAGATTGTAAGTAAACCTTCTTTAATATTGGCAGCTTAAATTCATGTGACATCATACATGATGCCCCCAAGGGATCTTCCAGGTGTATAACCCTGAGAATATCTTATAAGAAAACCTTGAGTGCAAAGGGTACTAAAATAATAGGTTGTAAATAAATACACATATCATTTTTGCATGATTATAAGTAAACCTTATTAAATTCTTTTAAGATCGTAAGTAAACATTCTTAAATTATTTTAAGGATGTAAGTAAACCTTCTTAATATTGGCATCTTGTGCACTCATGTAACATCGTGCATGATGCCCCAAGCGATCTTCTGGGGAACCCCTTAAACTTTGGTAAGGACATTGACGTTGTCTTGAATACATTGTTAAATAAACCCATTAGATCTCTACAATGAAAATGGTCATGTAATGTTAAAGATCTCTACAATACATTGTTAAATAAACCCATTGGGTCTCTACAATGCAAAAGATCAGGTAATGTTAAATATGTGAGATCTCTACAATACATAGTCAAAAAAACCCGTTGGGTCTCTAAATGCAAAAGGTCAAGTGTAACGTTAAATATGTGATGTCACATCTAGTGTCTCCATTATAAGTTACAAGATATTACGTAAATACAATCATAAATGAGGTTAAAGATGGTAATGTTGATAAATGAGTCATCTTAAAAAAAACATGGTTTTATATAAATGTGAGACTGATGTCATATGTTGTTAGCTTTGGATTTACATGTTTGAGGAGGTTTAATGTTTACATTACTTATTTAAAGGAGGTTTAATGTTTATAAGGTCTATAAAGGAGGTCAAGTAATGGCTATGTGAAAAAAAGGGAGGCATACTAAAGTCATGGGACATACTAAGAGAATGAATGCATAAAACGATACGGTGTAAGAAAGGTGTTTAGACCTACAAAGAGGGTCTTTTGAAATCGCCATATGTTTTTTGTGCCAGACCTATAAAGAAGAAGGTCTTTTGAAATCGCCATATATTTTTGTGTTAAATGGCATCATGAAAAGGTATTGAAGCCATTTTCATGAAGTTATAATTAGGAGAGTGTAAAGTTCCATTAAAAGCACATAGAAATAAAGAAAGGATGTTTCTTCTCCATCTAGTAGCAAGTGTTTTTTAATTGCCTAAATTTAAGGAAAAATACTATCAAAAAATTGAAGAGGAAATATTCTTGGGAATTTTGGCTAAGATTGCCACTCCTGTTACATATGGTGATCACCTAAAAAGTGATCAATAAGGGGGCCTAGTGGTCGTGCCAAAAACTATGGTTTTCAAAGGGTATATATATATATATATATATATTCTACATTAAAAATGGAAAATGAGCGTTAGAGAGGAGGAGAGAAGTGTGGTGGAAGGAGCCTTAAAAGGGAGGCGGGGTTGCAACCATTGGCTATAAATTTTGGGGGTCCCTCCCAAAAAAAAACACTACCTAGTATTTTGGGAGGGTTGAAACCATTGGCTACAAATTTTTTTTTTTGGGGGGGGGGATCTTTTGTATGGTGTCTGCACACACTTTTAGGTTTTTTGACATATTCTTTTCGCACATTTTAGGCCTTGGCTCTTGCATTTTGTGACCACGATTTTTGTAAACCACATCATTTTACCCTATGAGGAGCTAGCATGGCCTTCAATGAAGTAGCCTTATTAGAAATAATCTGGCACCTTTAATTGAAACCTTTCTTTGTGCATTGAGCAACATTGCCTTTCTAAAAGAATGGTTGCCTAAGTATCAATCATAGGGAGACTCCCTCTAGCTATGCACGCTTATCCCATTAAGGCATGTTCGGGACACAAGGGGGAATGCATTTCGAGAGAGCATAGGTGGCTAGGCCTCCTAAAGTAAAAACATTCACACTTTGAGTTGACAAGCACAATTTTAAATGATAAAGAAAGTCATAAAGAAAGGTGATAGTTCCACAAAAAATGGGATTGTATATAACGTGTATAAGAATGGGTGCCACCATCCATGGATTAAATTAATACAACTCTTTAGTTCATGGAGAACATGCGAAGCCAAAGCCAAGATTCTTTTTTTTTGGATGTTTTTGTTAGGAGGATGTGATGTGATGGCACATGGGCATCTTAGCGTATGTATGTGCATCAATAATTCAAAGTCCTTGGAGAAGGTGTGAAGGAGGCATATAATAATTCAAAGTCAATTGTCAAGGATGCATCTCTTCTCTATATCTATATCTATATATATATATATATGTATGTATGTATGTATGTATGTATATATGTGTACTTTGCCCCTTGCCACACATGGCACAAAAAATAGCAAAGTAGTTTTTTCTATATATATTTAGTAGCAAAATATATCATGGAAGATGGATCAAGGGACGATGGGTCAAGCTACCTGTATATTATATAAAGGATATATAAAGGAAGACTTTCAAGAAGCTGCCGCGTGGCAAAAGGAGGTTACTTGAGAAGCTTCCCATTGCCCCACTAGTCTGCGTGGGCAACATCGACGCCTTGGAATATGGCTTGGGCACATGAAGGGTGGTATTATTGATTGGAATAATAATGCCTATATACTTATATAATATATAAGTACATTATGGGAGTTCGTTAGGAGATGCTTAATCCATAAATAAACCCCCTCTCAGCGTGGTTAACTAAGTGCTTACTGTAATTATGGTATATCAACTGCCACCTTCATCTGCGTGCTAGCAGAGCGAAACACCTTCTATCTCACTATGGAAGAAACGCATATAAGTTTTGCTAGGTTTGTACACACTAGAATTTCAATCCCTTGGTCATTGTTTCATTAGAGCTTAAAAACCAAGTGATTAATCAATCAATCAATCAATCAATTAATGATAAGTATTTGAATCCATGGTTAAGTAGCTATTGAAGGCATTTCTTGTGACTCTAATGCAGGCTTTATCAAAAGCATTAATACTTCGGTTGGCCTTCCAAAGCATTGGAGTGATATATGGTGATGTGGGCACATCACCCCTGTATGTCTACAGCAGCACTTTCCCGGATTCAAACAATCTGCCCCAGAAGGAGGATGTGCTGGGGGCACTCTGCCTTATCATCTACACACTCTCCCTCATCCCTCTCATCAAGTATGTGTTCATCGTGCTTCGGGCCAACGACAACGGAAATGGTAAGAGTATAAGGAAACAGTCCATGAAGGAAGCACCATCATGCATAGCATAGACTAAGTACCATCTTGCATAGCATAAACTGTGATACATAGTTATTCTGCACAAACTACCACCATTGCAGAGTGTCATGTACCTCAAGTGTGATGCATAGCTTTTCTTACTGGATGTAGGCTCTGATGATAGTGTCACATGTACCTCAAGTGTGATGCATAGTTTTTCTTACTGGATGTAGGCTCACATTGCTCTGATAATAATGTCAATGTAGGTGGCACTTTTGCGCTTTACTCGCTTATTTGCCAGCATGCAAAAGTTAGCCAGCTTCAAAACCAGCAAGTAGAAGATGAAGTACTGTTCGGCGGACATAAGGTGCAACTCCCCAGCCGAGAGTCCAAAAGAGGAGCAAAAATCAAGGAGGCATTAGAAGGAAGTAACTTGGGCAAGAGGGTTTTGCTGCTTGTGACCCTCCTCGGTACATGTGCAGTCATTGGAGATGGTGTACTGACACCGGCTATATCCGGTACGCATCATAAAAAGTGTGGGAAACAATACCGGCCTGCCATTTCTTTTTCTGGTGTGGTCTCAAATGTGCCAGGCAGTGTTCTACATAGTATGGTACCAAATGGTGCTGGCTGTTGAGAGTGATTCAAGGGCAACGTGGTTGCAAATGTCACTTTGTGTGTGCTTGTGTGTGTGTAAAGTTGAGTCCTTTTGTTTGGACAAATGGGTGTCTGCCTACCCATGGCAAGCCAAAAAGAACCCATGGGTGTGTTCATCAGACCCAATGAACTATGTTCCTTCTAAGAAAGATCAAATTAAACTAGTGTATCAAACCAACCAAGCTGGTTTTCAATCCCAAATGAAGCTGCATTATGGTGGTTGCTGTTCAACTCCCAACATTGGAGTATCAACTGGGAAAACTGAGCCGGCCAGAACGCACAAGCTTTATCTGCCTGTAATTCACAAGCTTTATCAAGCTTGAATCTTTTAAGTTGGCATGCTTGTATAGTTCGGCGTATGAAACTAACTAACAAACTTTTAATTGCAAAACAATCCATTAAAATTTATCAAACTAAACAAAGTATCTTTTATCATATTGCAAGCAATGGTATATCCTTTTTACACAATTAAATCAGCATGCATTGGATTAAAAAACTAATCTGCAACTCATGGGGCTTGAAGGCTTGACCTAACTTGCAAATTATGGTAAAGTCAATATGCTTCCAAATTAGTAAATATTTCATAGTTGGCTAACCATGTTACAGAGTGTTATACCTCAAAAAAAATTAAATGGGCGATAGGTGATTCCACTGTTCTGATGAAACCTGATGCAAATTTAATGTGGGTGTATGATGCATCTGTGATGCAGCCTCTCTTGCAAAATCAATTTCAGTTTATCTTAACTGTACTTCAAACACGGTTGTTCTCTTGCAGTGCTCTCAGCAGTAGATGGAATTCAAACCAAGGACCCAAACTTGAGCACTGGTAGAGGCTCTAACTTCAATGTCCCAAAACACTAAAATACTATGAAAATGTGTGTAATCTGACTTAATCCTGTTCTCATTCTTGCCTTAGGATACAAAAGAACCCCCCGCAACCCCACCCCACCCCCCCCCCCCCCCCCCCCCCCCCCCCAAAACCCCACCTGAAAAACAAAAACAAAAAGAAAGAAGAAGAAGAAGAAGCTATGGCATTAGCTAGTCATATGTCCATTTTAGTGTAGAAGTGATTCTTATGTCCTTTGCTGTCTCGGTTATATAATTCCTGAACTAAGGTGGTGATCCCTTGAAATCTCAACTCAAAAAACAAAATGTTGACACAAGCACATTCCATTGCAGACCATGTGGTTCTTATTTCCATTGCCATTCTAGTACTACTATTCAGCCTTCAGCGGTTCGGAACTGGCAAGGTGGCATTTCTGTTTGCTCCGTGTGTCCTGATCTGGTTTGCTTTCATTGGTCTCATTGGCATCTACAACATCTTCAAGCATGATGCGAGCATTTTTCGAGCATTCAACCCTTACTATATTGTCAAGTATTTCAAAAGAAACGGAAAGCAAGGTTGGATCTCTTTGGGTGGCATAGTGCTAGCCATAACAGGTTAGCTCCCTGCATTGCCTTGGCCACTGGCCACTTTAAAGATGTAAGAGTATTTATATTCCAAACAATATCATGTATGCAGCTCTTCAGAGAGTTAATCATGCTTATGTTGTGATAAAGTGCAGGCACAGAGGCCATGTTTGCTGATTTGGGACACTTCTCTGTGCCCTCCATTCAGGTAATGCATATAGCACACGTACACATGTAACATCAACTCTATGTCTTGCATTACTTTCTGTTAAGCGCCCCCCAATCAAGCCATTCATTTAGCATGTACCCATGTGTAAACGTCAATCCTGTGCCTTGGATGACTGTGTTGTGAATGCGTAGCATGGATCAAGTCTCACACATACCATGTTGTAACATGTGCTTTTCTATCTCAGATGCTTTCTGTTGTGATGGTGTAGCATGTGCCCACATGTATGATTATCAACTCTTTAGTCTTTAATGGATTGTGCCCTGCTGGTGTAGAACGTGCCCACACGTATGAAGGGTCAACTCTTGTGCCTTTGATCGTTTGCTTCTGATGGTGTAGCATGTGCCCATGCATGTGGCTGCAAGTCTGGTGCTCATGTGCAGCTTCATTGCTTCTGGCTACAAATTCCTTTACTTTCTTTGCAATTTTCTGATAGGGGCATTGTGATTGCAGATAGCATTCACCACAATTGTATACCCTTCCCTATTAGCTGCCTACATTGGCCAGGGGGCTTACCTTTTAAGACATCCAGAGGATGTTAGCCAAACATTTTACAAGTCCATTCCAGGCAAAGAATCTAGCATTTCCTACTCTCTTTGTTATGAGAAAAAGAATCAAATATCTTGACAAACAGCAACAACTCTATAATAAAAAGTGGTTATAGCTTACTATACATGATAATGTAAGTACATGCCTATGCAACATAGCATTTAAACAACGCTGAGATCTTACCCTTATGCTAATTGAATGCCTTGTTTTGTTATTTCCAGAACCCATTTTCTGGCCAATGTTTGTGGTAGCTGTTGCAGCTGCCATAATTGCAAGTCAAGCCATGATATCTGCAACATTCTCCATAGTAGAGCAGTCTCTTGCTCTTGGGTGCTTTCCAACTGTGAAGGTGGTCCACACGTCATCAAAGTTCATGGGGCAAGTGTACATACCTGAGATCAACTGGATCTTGATGATTCTGTGTGTGATTGTCACTGGTGTCTTCAAGACAACAACATATATTGGGAATGCCTATGGTATGTTGACTACATGTTTCTTCTACAATTATGTATACATATGAACATATGCACTGATGTGTATACTCATGCATGCATTATGAAATGTTTGGCATTTTCTGCTCGTGCAGGTATTGCTGTTTTAGCTGTGATGCTTGTGACAACCAGTCTCTTAACCCTGATCATGCTCATGATATGGCAGACAAAGCTTTACCGTGTGGTTGCCTTCTTCTCCATCTTCACGTTTGTTGAGATGCTCTACTTCACAGCCAATCTGTACAAATTTGATCAAGGAGGCTGGCTGCCATTGGCTTTCTCGTCCTTCTTGGTAGTGACTATGGCAGTGTGGCAGTACGTCACAAGCAAGAAATACAGATATGAATCTGAAAACAAAGTCTCTATAAACTCGTTAGTGAGCAGATTAGACAGTGATTTAGGGCTAAACAGGGTGCCAGGGTTAGGGCTAATGTATACACAGCTAGTGCATGGAGTGCCTCCCATATTTGATCATTTTGTGGAAAACCTGAGGGCTTTACACTCAGTAATAGTGTTGGTGTCTGTGAAACATTTGGCTGTTGCAAGAGTGCCAGCAGAGGAGAGGTTCTTGGTGAGAAGGGTAGGAAGCAAGGAGTATAAGATGTATAGAAGTGTGGTGAGGTATGGATACATGGATGCACCGATTGAGCATGGGGATTTCGAGGCTTTGTTGATGGAGAGCTTGGAAAGATTTGTAAAAACAGAGGGTGATGGGCTTGAGCTGTTGGACCAAGGAGCTGAATTATCAGATAGTGCAGTAGACAGCATGACCCACATCACTACATATGGTGTGGAGGAAAGCCATGAAGAGGTAAACAGGAAGACTAATACAAGTACCACGCAGGCGGAGGAAAGGAAAGAAGAGATAAACAAGGAGATAGCTTTCCTGCGAAGGGCAAGAGGAGAAGGGGTGACTTACCTTCTTGGAAATAGTCTGGTGGAGGCTTCACAGAATGCTTGGATTGGGAAGAAGATTGTGGTGAACGTCCTCTATGATTGCTTGCAGCGCATATGTAGAAAGAGCAGAGTTGCACTTCAAATACCACACAAGAGGTTGATGGAAGTTGGCATAACCTATAGCACATGAGTTCGTATGCTTGTTTTATCATATGCACAAATAACACTGCACTACACTATTATACTCTTTTGTGGCTAGTGTTTGATGCAAGGCAAGGTCACAGTACCATGTATATGTTTCTTGAATGCATAATTATGTACATGTCATTTGGCACGAATGCTAACATAAATAATGAAGTTTAATCTCCTTCAAAGCTTCTCTGGGATGATAATGGTTTAGTTCTCTAGGATGTTTGTGCACTTAAAGAAGTTTAATCTCCTTCAAAGCTTCTCTGGGATGATAATGGTTTAGTTCTCTAGGATGTTTGTGCACTTAAAGAAGCAAAGCAGGGGTGCCATAGTACCATGCATGTATCTTGGGCACTATGCATAATTAGAGCATCTCTGAGATGATGGTTTAGCCTAAAATTCTTTTTATGGTTTCTAATGTTGAGAGAGAGAGAGAGAGAGAGAGAGAGAGAGAGAGTGGTTGCCACAACCACAATCATGAAGGTGTTAGCCATAGATTCAGTGATTTGTTGTACTAATTCTTTCTATTTGCTACTTCCCTTAGTGCTAGGGTTCATTATGGCTGAGTGTGCCTTGCATATCTAGAGGTTTAATAGAAACTCAGTATGAAGGGCTGTGTGAATATATGCTCTTATGTGTGTGTGTGTGGAGTGCGTGTGTGAGAGCATATCTTGATGCAGAGTTCTACACCCACTATTGGGCACAGATGACGTTAGTGGGGATGTCGTAGTATCTGGTTGACTACCATGAGTATATAACATGCATGTTCGTAAAAGGTGAGTTTGGGCACATCTAGGTATGTATAGATTCAGTGGAGGACTTTGGCCATGTTCCCAATTAAACATTCATGAAGAGCATTTCTCTTCTATGTTCCTACACCATGCCTTTTGTTCTTCGAGAATACAACTTTTTGAAGGTAAGGAGACTCATCCATGCTGTTAACCATTTTATAGGTTAACATGGTTTCACCTGCCTGACTTTATCATCTTACCTGCTCAAATATGCACACCCACCTTTTCTAAGACTGCATTAGAGCACCCATTGTTTGTAAGATGGCATTGGAGCACCCATTGTTTGTAAGACGGCACTGGAGCATCAAAGGGCTTTGGCCATGGTATACCATCATTGATCTACATACTCTTCCTTACACATGCACTTATGGATATAAACGTACAAGCATAAAGAAGACATCTCTATCTATCTAAACATCAAAACAAACGCACGCCTCTTTGAGTGTGCTATGAAAGAGACAAATCTTATCACAAACAAGGTACCCTTGACATGTCAAGGTATCCTTGACATGGCCACAAGTACTACGTCGCCAAAGAAATGGAAAACTGCCAGAATTATTTAAATCATAGTAAAAACCTTAGTGTTGAGAAACCTTCTAACTTGA
Organism: Cibotium barometz; assembly: GCF_041138505.1. Classification (NCBI taxonomy): domain Eukaryota; kingdom Viridiplantae; phylum Streptophyta; class Polypodiopsida; order Cyatheales; family Cibotiaceae; genus Cibotium; species Cibotium barometz. Next base: position 40,877,789 of record NC_141064.1, read on the forward strand.
CCATGGTGGTCATCAATCCCATAGGATAACCACACAAAAAAAGATTTGGGTGACTTACCCCCTATGAGAGATACCATATCCTTCTAACTCAAACCCACTATATTGAGAAATACTTTATCCTTCTAACTCAAACCCACTTATACTAGTGAACCATCAATTTACTTAAGGATAGCATATTCACAACCTCACAAAAGAGCCATAACATTTGCATGAATGCAACAAGCTAGAAAGGTAAGCTCTTCAATGTTGCTGAGGAAGTTACAAAAGAAATCTACGGATGCCTACAATATAGAAAAATAAAGAGTAGAGATTATGCTTAATTGATAGACGGTGAATACTTTTGCATTATTGTCGCCAAAAGTTATAAGTTTTCAATGTGATAAAAAAACTGGCTAATTAAAAGTCAAGGTGGTGCATTTGGAAATTAATCTTCATTTAACAACATACTAGTTGGTAGACCCGTGCTTCGCACATCTTTTCAGACTTCCAAATTCAAATTGTACCCGAGCCTCCTTAAACCTCCTCTTTCCCTTCTTCTCGAGTGGCCCAGACCCCCGGCCTTCGCGGGTTGATTGCCCTTTCTTTCTCTTTCTCTTTGGCTCTTTTTATAATTTCCCTTTAAAACAAAACAAAAAACATCTTGTTTAAAGTAAGTTTACTCTCTCTCTCTCTCTCTCTTTCTCTCTCTCTCTCTCTTCGTTCTCCTCTCTTTTTCCCCCCTTAAAAAGCACTCACTCTCTTCCTCTCTCTAACTTTCTCTCTACTTCACTCTCACTCACTCACACTCTCTCCCCCCCCTCTTTAACTCTCGCAACCTCCCTTTCTTTCTCTTTTTAAACCTCTCTCTCTCTCTCTCTCTCTCTCTCTCTCTCTCTCTCTCTCTTCGTTCTCCTCTCTTTTTCCCCCCTTAAAAAACACTCTCTCTTCCTCTCTCTAACTTTCTCTCTACTTCACTCTCACTCACTCACTCTCTCTCCCCCCCTCTCTTTAACTCTCGCAACCTCCCTTTCTTTCTCTTTTTTACCCCCCCCCCCCCTCTCTCTCTCTCTCTCTAATAAGTCACTCTCTTTCCCTTTCTCTAACTCTCTTTATTTCTCTTTCTAACCCTATTTCTTTCTCTCTCTCTCTCTCTCTCTCTCTCTCTCTCTCTCTCTCTCTCTCTCTCTCTCTCTCTCTCTCTCTCTCTCAGACACACACACACATTGATTCTCTCTAACTCACTATTTTTACCTTTCTCTAACTCTCTTTATTTCTCTTTCTAACCCTATTTCTTTCTCTTTCTAGCCCCCCCCCTCTCTCTCTCTCTCTCTCACACACACACACACACACACACACACACTTATTGATTCTCGCTAACTCACTCTTTTTACCTTTCTCTAACTCTCTCTCTCTCTCTCTCTCTCTCTCTCTCTCTCTCTCTCTCGTCTCTCTCTCATATATATATATATATATAGTAGCAGTAGTATATATATATATGCTATTGTGAACTCTCTCTCTCTAACCCTCTAACTCTCTAACTCTAACCCTCAAATAAGATTTATATATAATAGTAGCAGTAGTATATATATACATATATAGATAGTAATATAGTATGGTATAAAAGAGTAGTAGTATAGTATAGAAGAAGACACACACACACACACACACACACACACACACACACACACACATAGTGTACATTAGTATATCATAGAAGAAGGGAGCTTCCACGTGGGGTAGCTAGGAGTCGTCATGTGGCAGTTCCCAAATAAGGTATTAT
>NC_141064.1:40884547-40954547 GCF_041138505.1 Cibotium barometz
AGGTTAAATAGTTCACCCGTCGACGTATCATAAGGTGTTTTTCCATCTTACCTACTCGAGTGGGCGCACCCATCTTCTGTATGACGGTGTAGGAGCATATAAAGTGGCCTTACCATGAGCTTACTATCAAATAGGGAAGGTCTAAGAACTTTGTATACATACTTGCTTAAAACTACTGTGATGGGAATCTTTTTGCTCAGGTTTTGATGGACATTCCAATGGAAATGTGTGTGCCCGCCCATGTCCGTCTACATCGATTTTGCTCTTTTCCATTTGGAAATATCATATTAATGTTGGGGTTTTTAAAATCTCATCAGACTCCCGTCTACGATCTTTTTATTGGTTCTTCATTTGGTACCCTCGTTGTTTTCTTTGTAAGTATTATTTGGGGTTGTGTCCTATATAAGGCTAAGGTTTAGTTTTTTTTTCTCTTAAAAAGCCATGTATAGTCATATTTAGAGAGCAAGCTTTGCGAAATAGATTTTTAAGAAAGCTAAATTGGCTTGTAAAGTGGAGAAGAATTGTGTTTTATTAGAAGTATTGCTTGTGTGTAAGAAAGAAGTGTGGATTTCATTGAAGGAATAGAGAGAAGAAACTTTTTTCATTTAAAAAAAAAGCTTAAGGGAGAAGTGTTTTCTCCGCAAGTGAGACTGTGAGCTTCTCCAGGCTTGGCCGATCCCTAGGGACATTTGCATAACCATTTTTTAACAAAAAATATAAAAACCAAAAACCTTGCCCACATTCGAGAATTCTTGAAATATCCTCATATGAGGGGAGAGTTTTGTTCCGAGAAGTTAAGCTCGCAAATGACTTCTTTTGAATTGGGTGTGTTCGTGCGGGCAGCCACCCATTGTCGCAATGCGCGGCAGGATGTGGGTGGTCCGCCACACGACAGGTATGTGTGTAAGGCCATTCTTTGGAATGGTGCTTACCCTAGGGCACTTAGTCGGTAACATGGCTAGTCTGTGTCCTATGGTAAGTATGGCATGCCGTAGCGGTACTAGTCGGTAACGCGGCAAGCATAGTATCGTTATGGCGATGTCACCTTCCCTTCCCTTCCCTTTGTCAAATGCGGGCATATGGTCGGTAACGCGACCAGTGTATGTTCGTATCCTATTCGTATTCCCTTAGAATCGGGCGGCATTTTGTCGTTAACGCGGCAAGTTGGTGTCGTCTGCTAGTGCATAAATTGTTTTTTGCATATTGCAGCATTTGATTGTTAACGCAGTCGAAAAAATGTCGTAAATTTGCTTACATATTACGGCATATGATCGTTAACGCGGTCGAAAAAATGTCATAAATTTGTTTGATTTGACTTGTATTGTTTTTATTGTGTTTGATCCATGCGATACTTGGTTGCTAACGCGGCATGAGTATTTCATGGATCAAAGTTTACATCATATTGTCTAAACGTTTTATTTTATAATATCGTGATTCGTAACTCGAAAAAATGAATATCTCTCTCTCTTCCTACCCCCCTCTCTCTCTCTCATGATACACTTCACAACTCTTTCTCTCTCTCTCTCTCTCTCTCTCATGATACACTTCACAACACGATAGATGTGTAGATAAGGATTTCTTTTTTTTTTCTCTTAAAATATACATAATTTCTAATAATTTCTTTTTTCTCCCTCTATTTACTTAAAAATTAAAACAGTACATTATTTTCCTCTTTAGGAACTCATAAAAACATTAAAAATGTCATCTAATGTTTCTTCTCTCTATCTGTCACAACTCTCTCTTCCTCTCCTCTCTCTCTCTCTCATGATACACTTCACAATTCTCTCTCTCTCTCTCTCTCTCATGATACACTTCACAACTCTCTCTCTCTCTCTCTCTCATGATACACTTCACATCAATCACGATAGGTGTGTAGATGAGGAGTGCTTTAGGATTACAAAACATTATTTTTCTCTCTTTAGGAACTCACAAAACTATTAAAAATGTCATCTAATGTTTCCTCTCTCTCTATCTGTCACCTCTCTCTCTTCCTCCCCCTCTCTCTCTCTCTCATTCGATAATGTATACACTTGATAAGTAATAATGCACTTGTTGCGGTTGTCTCACGTTCGATAATGTATTGCATGATGTTGAGTTCAGTAATATTGTTTGATATTCTGTTTTTGTTTGATCATTGATAAGTAATAATACACTTGTTGCTGTTCTCTCACGTTTGATGATGTATTGGATGATGTTGAGTTCATTAAAATTATTTGATATTTCGTTTTTGTTTGAACATTGATAAGTAATGATACACTTGTTGCTGTTCTCTCACGTTTGCTTGATGTTGATTTCAGTAATGTTTGATATTCTGTTTTTTTGTGTTTAGTGATATTTGCTAGATTTACGAAGACGACCAACATGCTTTCCCCTGAAGAGCGCAAAATCATACTACGAGCAATTCGCATTGAAGCAGTCATCACAGTGTCACAATGTGCTGATGATGTCGTCAAAAAGATCAATGAGTCTGAGATACTCATGCGAGATCTAATAGACCAGATATGGAAAAATGCACAGGGTTGGGAGGCAACGCTAAGTTGCTTGTTGATAGACAGAAGATAGCAGATTTCAACCATCAACATATAACACGAACCATTTTGGGGAGCATGCGTGTAGCATGCAGTGATCTTAGAGATGCTGCCCCGCTTGAAGCTAATATGCAACGTCTACAGTTATGGGACGTTGTTTGGAGTGAGCAAAGAGCCAAGAGCAAGCGCATGAAGGCGTTGGATGCAGAGTCCCTCCCAAAAGAGTGCACATTGCCCAAGACGTTGTTGCAACGTCCAGCCAGGCAGATGCAAGTGGTACAGGTGTCATTAATCGTACCATCTACAATTCTATGTGCACACACCTCATTGGCATCCCGCACGAGGCTCTGTTCGAAGGGCGAACAATAGGCTCTGGTGTTTTTGGCACAGTAAAAGAGTATACAGTTAAAGGTATATCATTTTTGCCAGAGCACATTACTTTTTGCGGAAAGCACTACAAAGGAGAAGGCAGCGCCAAGTTCGAGAGCTTCCAGGCAAAGCAGGGCATGCAGGTTCTACACCCATCGATTGTCAGGTGTATTGCCTTCACAAAAGAATCTCCTTGGATCACTATTTTCCCGTACTATAATGGCGGCTCGCTTGGTGATACTCTTCTGAAGGTTCCCTTCAGATTCAGTGAGTTCACTAGAGCAATTTTTCGTTTGGATCGAGGATGGAGACAACCCCCGCCCGATAATATTCCTTTAAGTCATCTAGAACTTTCTAAAATAAAACAAATAGTAATAACCATGCCACATATTATGCATGCCCTGGTGGAAGGCCTAGCAACAGCACATCTGGCAGGAATTGTACATACGGACCTACATCCATTCAATGTAGTGTTGGATTTTACAAAAGAGTTGAAGCCACGCATAGGTATTATCGATTGGGAGTTACTGCTGAGAGCGCCCAAAAAATGGGTGTCTCTCAATTTTGTATTTGAAGCAGACAAGAACCCTGAGAAGGTGGCACAGGCGGTCTCCTACGCAGACAGAGAGTCCAATAAACGGCCGTGGATAGCCCCGGAGCTTTATGATCCGTTTTTGGCAGATGCATACACTCCTGCATCTGATGTTTTTGCTTTGGGATATTTATTACAAACTTTATATGACTTTTGGCAGAAAGTACAAGAGTTGTGGATGGATAATAGTTCCTATGACAAAGTTACCATAGATACTATTATTCTTCATAGAGTCAAAAATTGGATGTTTCTGCCTAATCGCGATGAGCGAAAATCAATTTTGCAAGTAGTTGAATTTTTTAGATCACTAAATACTGACCCAACGAGGGCACAACGTCCTCTTGTAGAGCTATCGGTGTCATTCACCCCAATTTTGTAATGATACAGTATCAGGAGATTAAGTTTCAAGAATGGCACTTTGTTTCTCTCTTCAAAATTTGATGTGTCCATTGTTTGAAATATTATCTCATTGAGTCTTTGCAATATCTCTCTCCTCTTGTGGTGTTTAAGTTTATGTTTTCTCTTCAAAATTTGATGTGCGCGCATTGTTTGAAGTATTTTTGGAGTCAAGTGGATATTTCTCATTGAGTCTTTGCAATACATATCTCCTCTCGTGGTGTTAAACTTTAAGTTTTTGAGGGTAATGGTCAATTTATCTTACGTTGATCTTTATAGTTCATTAAAATCCTAAAGTCATTTATGTTCATGCAGATAGGCGCAAGCAAACGAGCATCAAGAGTTAGCCAAGAAGGCATATGAGCGAATGAAGGCCCTTGCACATGGCCTGACAGCCCGCGAAGCTACAAGAACAGCATGCAGGTTGTCGAAATGGAGAAATCCTACTTATGCCCAATGGAAAGACATAAACAAACGCGTAACCACAGAGATGATAAAGGAAATATGGCCATGTCCAGATGGTGAGATTAAGAAGGGAAGATGGAAGATTTCACGTTGCACTCACAATGATATCAAAACTAATGCCGAGCGCATTTTCTTGGAGGTGTACGGTCGTCCTCTCCATAACGCCGACGCTCCACTCTATTTTGCTAAGATGCTATATGCTCAATTTATCCTAGAAACTCCAGTGGACTTCGCCTCCAGAGAGGCCACTGTCAACACCTATGACATACGTGAAGAGACAGTGACATTCACAAGGGAAGAACTTGCTCTCATGGTGGAGGGCGCTGGATTGGAGTTAAACAAGGTCAAAGAAAGCTTAGGGCTCGGGGGGTGCACCTCAAAATATGTAAGTCTACCACGTGCGATCATTAGGTGGGGTTTTTTTAATCCAAAATATTAGGTAAATTTACAAAAATACAATTACAAGTGGGGTATTTTAATTGTACTTTGGGAAAAAAACCATAAGTTTATAAAGAAAGAGGGGTAGTTTTATTAGCTCAAAATTCACAGATAAGGGGATTTTTAAATACCGCTTGAACGCACGTCGTAGGAGGGGCTTCCATATAGTGGACCCCCCGAGGCTTAGGGGCACAGCTAGCAGAGAAGGAGAAAGAAGCTGAGCGATTATCTCAAGTGTCAACTCCTCCCCCGGCCAATAGAGGGCTTCAAGAGCAGCTCACAAAGATCAGCCAAGATGTACAGAGCATCTCTTCACGTATTGCTCCTGTGCGCCAAGGAAACCACATCTCTCATTTTTTGATACATCCTGATCTTGTGGGAGTTTCTGTTGAGGCTACTAGTTCCTCCACCCCCCAATGTCCTGTATGTTACAAAGTATTCGATGGGTGGAGCGGCCAGTATATACTACCCTGTGGACACTACTACCACTTAATATGTTTAGAGAGGCAAATGCAAAATACTTCCACATGTGCATTGTGCAGTGTCCCAATAAATCAAGGTATTTATACAGTGTTCGGCATGGCTAGCGAATATAAACCACCAGGACCTTTAGATGCAACTCCTAGTGCAATTCGTAATTTATTTCAAGATGAAAGCTAAGAAAGACAAATCTTACTTTTGTATTGATAATTTCTCCAAATACGATCATTTGTACAAGTACTTTTTATGAAATTAATGAAATGACTTCTTCCTCTATGTCAGTATCTTGCTCCAAAATTCTTTCACCGTTTACTCTCTCATCTACTAAATTAAGCTCATCTAAGTCAATGTCTAAATTGTCTTCTATCTCAAGGGTGGTGCACAACGTGCGTCCAACATCAAAGTTCTCGTCTACTACATCATCACAATTGTACATCCATCTGGGCATATCTTCTTCATACTCTTCGCTTTCAATGTCTCTCAAGATCTTTTCATTGCAATACATGTAAACAAGCTTATCTGCTCGATCTGCAAGAAGTCGATTGCGAATAGTACTGTGAATATATTTGTACATGCTCCAGTTTCTTTTTGAGCCTGAGTTTGAAGAGCACTGACTTAGAACCTTCATCGCAAGGTTGCGCAATAAAGCATAATGCTCACCACCATTCATCATCCACCACTTCCATGCAGGTTGCTCTTTAGCCATTTGTTGAACAAGGGAGTTGGAAAATAAACCCTCTTTCAATCGAAATGAGGTCATCTCCTTTATGCACTTTACACGATCATCAACATTATTATAGAAAGTGTTTACCACTTTATAAAAATCTTGCACCACCTCAACGTTGGACATCAAATCCATATTCCAATATTCAGGATCGAACATGTAAGCAGCACTGTGTAGTGGTGAATGCGCTCCAATCCATGTAGCATGAAAGTACTTCAATAGAACTTTTCTTTGTATACTGGAGAATGGTACACGCCATTGCTTTTCCACCACTGAATGCTCTAATTTCTCAGGACACTCCAAACTCCGCTGGATAGTCCACCATTGCATCCATGCTTTCCCGAGATTAGGCACTCTTTGATCAAGACTTCGTATGGCATACATAACAGGCATCATTACATGGTATGCATCCATCACACTGTTCCACCAACTTCTTCTCGTAAGCGCTGCCTTCAAGACTTTGAATTTCTCTTTCACTTTTCCAAGTTGAGTGTTCTCCCAGTCATGAAATGCCATGCATGTAAATGTTTCGCAAACTGCATCTTTATTTCTAAGAAGAGACTCAAAAGTGTAAAAGTGAGTGCAAAACCTAGTCTCCGCTGGAAGCTTTAACATAACTGACATGCGAGGTCGAAAAATATCTAACACTCTCTGTCTCTTGAGCATGAATCTCACAAGCTGGCGAGCAGTGTCGACGATTGAGGCAAACCATTTGGTATCATCAGATTTATACCAATCTTTTAATACAAGATTCAAACTATGAGTATTACAACCTACCGGAAAAACATGTGGATATTGTCGCTGTAGGATTTTGGATGCATTTTTGTAATTTTTTGCATTGTCCATGACGACTTGGACTACATTTTTGGCACCCACTTCCTCTATCACAGAGCTAATGACTTGAGCAATGTAAGCCCCAGTTTTGATTGAACCAGCTGAATCCATGGCACGGATGAAAGTCTCACCTCTAGGTGAAATAACCATTATATTAATTAATGGTTTTCTTTGTACATTAGACCATCCATCACTTACTATACTACATCCAGAAAGCTCTATATTGCTAAGAATTATTCTTTGTACACGTTCTTTTACTTGCGCATAACATTTCTCTAATAGATCATTTCGCATAACATGGTACGTAGGCGGTGAAAACCCTGGTCCAAACTCACCAATTTTCTTCCATGCTCTCTTCCAATGCTCACTGTCCACCATCATCATAGCACTCCCAGAAAAGTAAATCGCTTCAGCAAGGGCGAGTTGTGCATCATCGAGTCGACCTTGACGTAGGCTTTCTTGCAATGAAGTTTGACGCATGGGTATATTTCCTACGTCAAAGTTTCGCTTGCAAGAAGATGCACTGGGTAGATTACTTTCTGGTTGCACATTGCCGTTTGGGGTACAAGTAGGCGATGTAGCGGGAGTTTGATGATTAGAACAACAGTGTTCTTGCTGCCTTGATACATTAACGATAGGAGTGTCATGTTTTCTTGAATCTTTCTTTTGAATTTCTTCTCTTATGTGTTTGGCCACTATAGGTGCAGAGGGGTGGGTACATGACTTTTTCTTCGGGTCCGCCTAAAAAGTGTTCTCTTAGTCGAGGCGCCCCACCTGATTTTACTGCATGGCATAGCTTACACTCCCAATCTATGAATCGATCACCAACGTTAATTGCATATTGCCACTCTATCCCAGGTGCCTTTTTTTTCCTGCTATTTGAAATTTGGACTCTATTGGAGGTATCACTGGATCCAACATTGTCCTCCATCTCAACAAATAACCTATTCAACCAAGCATATAACAATGAATACACAAATGAAAAAACAACAAAGTCACTCACGTATTACAAAACATACATTAGCAAACAAAGTACTTCGAAACTATCTTGACAAATACAAAAGATCATCACATAACACAAAACTACTTCAAACTATCTTACAAGGTCTTATTACAAAACTACTTCGAAACTATCATGCACATTGCACCCCCAATGAAGGATGCCTTTTGTACCCAATTAAGGATACTTTACACAATCAAAGATCTATGCTTGCCCAATACTCTAGTATAGGACAATAGACTTTCTCTAACATTCACAAAGAAAATCAAAGATCTATGCTTGCCCAATACTCTAGTATAGGACAATAGACCCTTGTCTACTCTAAACTATATCAAGTATCAAGAACCAATACAAGCCCCTAAGCAGGACTCTTGGCTCCATCAAACCATTCATAAAGCAGAATGAGGTAGATTACGTACGTGGCTCAAATGCAAAGCTGAATGACTCCAAATTTGTCCCTAAATCTCTGCAAGTATTAGCTACGAACCACACCCTGCCCCCAATTCAAAGAACTAAGGACGAGTGGCTCAATAGCCTTAGGAGTGCCTACAAGGAAAGATGACAGTCCCTAAGATAAGGACGTTCTTCCCAAGAGGACACTTCTAGCAACTCGAGAGCTCTACAAGTACTTTGAGGAGAGATATCACACCCCCAAAACAAGGACTATCTCCCCAAAAGTTGTACGATGGGTGTCGGGCAGTGTTTATAAACAGAATAGTACCCCGTCGGTGTTCTGTAGTTTTCCCGGCGGGCCCGCCGGGATAAGCAGTGTTCCCGGCGGGCCCGTCGGGAAAATCAAAAAGCTCGGAGGTGTTACGGGACTAGTGGGTTCTAGCAGGTCATTGCTCAGGTCGTCATGTGAATATACAATGTGATCACAAGTTTTAATATGTTAACAATAGGTTTTGTTAACGTGATCACGAAATTGTGAAGACGTTAATGAAATCCCTGCACTCAACCATGCACAATGTTCTTGAAAGAATGGACCTAGTACCATTCTAAAGAGCATCATGGATGGTAGAAGGGCCTTAGGGCCATTCTTTTAAGCACATTGTGTATGGTAGAATGGCCCTAGGGCCATTTTACAGCACATTGTTCTTGCAAGAATGGGCCTAGGACCATTTTACAATTCATCAGTTGGCACACAAAGAGAGTAGAGAATGGCCCTAAGGCCATTTTACAATCCACAATGTGATTTGGAATGGCCCAAGGGCCATTCTAAAGCACATCATGGATGGTAGAATGGCCTAGGGTGATTCTTTCATGCACATTGTGCATGGTAGAATGGCCCTAGGGCCATTTTAAAACACATTGTTCTTGCAAGAATGGCCATAGGACCATTCTACCATGCACATTCTTGATGTTTATGTATGCACATGTAGAGAAAGGCCCTAGGACCATTCATCTTAATGTCTTATGTGGTGTTTAGATTTTGTTGTGATAATGAATTATCAATGGTGTTTTAATGCTGTAGATGATATGAACATCATAAAGATTTTAATTGAACAAGAAAATATGATATTCACAATGAAAGATCATTGCACAATGTGCTTGAAAGAATGGCCTTAGGCCCATCCTAAAGCACACCATGGATGGTAAAATGGACCTATGGCCATTCTAAAGTAGAATGGAAGTGAAGAGCTTATGTATCTTTTCTTGTAAGAAATATTTCCAATTAAATATGGTGACTCAAGGATGGACGAAATACTTAAGAAGCATAGTCAAAGACACATAGGTTACAAAGAGAAGCATAGTCAAATACGCATAAGTCGCAAAGAGCGACTGATGATTGGCAACAATAGGGAAGTGCTTATGGATCTTGGCTTGTAAGAAATATACACAATACAATTACATATTGAAAGCACCATGGAAAATGATTACTTGGTAATAAAATGATCCCCTTTTCCATATTTGAGCTTGAAACAACCAAGAAGGAACTAAGAAAAAAATTGTCTCAAAGGTTCAATCACATAAGCCATACCAACCCCTAAAGGTTTTCAAAAATGATTTAACATATTGGTCTACCACATGAAGGATACACATAATCACTTCCTCAACTAAAAGCTGAGACTTAAGAGGGATATACACAAAATGGTGAGGAAGATGAAGGACATTGTGAATCATTTTTCATGTGATCATGATTTCTTTCTCAAAGATATGAACTGGGGAGGACTAAGTAGTAGTGAAAAAAAATGCATCACACAAAAGACAATCAACTGGGGGAAACTTAAGAACCAAGAAAAAATATAATCTTGACTTGACCATACACTCATACTAGAGACATAGGTGATGATGGATAAGCACACATAACCCAGTAGCTTAGTCTAAAATAGGAATGATTAATGCCATGTTAATAATCCAAACACAGAATCAAAGATGCGTATGTCACCAACCCTAGCTACTATTAAAGAACATGTGGACAAGTCCACCTTAAGGAAACAATAGACACTTAGTGGACATGCTCGAGAGAGTAAGCTTAGCAAATAGGATTTCATTTTAGGGCTAAGGTTTGGTACTACATACTGGAGGGTTCTGCCAATAAATTTTTTATGTGGCTAATATGGTTTCAAAAAAGACTCGGTGGGCACTTAGAGGTTGATTTGAAACAATAAAATTGTGTGACATGTATACCATGACAAGAAGCTCAATGATCATCATCACAATCTTCTTATTCATTAGAGAATATCCATGATTTTTGCATTATATTCATTTCATTAGAGCATATCCATGACAAGAAGCTCAATGGTCATCATCACCTTCTTCTTCTATTTAAGAAGAGGATGAGGTTTTTAAATAGCCTCTAGATTGGACGAGGGGTTATACACTGAAAGCATCCTCCTATTCTATAGTAAGTCACTTCCTCTTGAAATCTGGAGTCTACAATTGTATGGTAGGAACCAAGAATTTGGAACATTCTCACTAACAATCTAAGATAAAAAAACAATTATTGTGTTCTCCTTAAGCCATTGTTGTCTTTAGTGAGGCAAGCACAACACCACAACAAAAGGGAATAAAAGGCAGGGATCTAAATGCCTAAATTTTATTGAGGCCTAATAGCATAGCATAGCATTAGTATGCTCATGCAAGTTTCCACACATTTCCTCAATGACTTTTGGAAGTGGCTATGGGGAAATTTTCAGCCATAGAAGATTGCCCTCTTCTTATGGGTAACTTGCACATCATAACCACAACTAGTTTTTTAATAACTAATAGAAGGATCTCTAGCCACCATAAGAAGATTACCCTCTTCTTATGGTAACTTGCACATCATAACCATAATTGGTTGTTTTTTAATAACTAATAGAGGCACAATTGTTTTTTTTAGTAACTAAAAGAAGGATATATTCTCAAGGAAAAAATAAAGTAGGGGCTCACCTCCCAACCATATAATGATGCGTTAGGGTTCCTCGTTGGGTTTTATACCAAAACCCTGGCGGCCTGTGTCCACACCTCCTAGCCCGGCCGCCCATCTTACTTAAGAGCCGTGCTAACCTAGATGTGTACACACATCGACCAAACCCTAACGCCCATTAACCCCTGAACCCCGCTCTTAGTTTGTGTGTAATGATAGAGCTAAGGTAATATTTACAAAGTCAGCCATCATTGGTATTATTTTTTACAGTCTCATATCAAGACAAGGAAATATATCAACTGTATCCAGTGATCATGCTACTTAAGAAGTCAACAATAGGACTAGTAGCTACTCAGGATCGCAAAGATAATTCCCACATACCTTAATCGAGGTTATTAACTTTGAAATTTTAATTAAATAACTGGGAGACATTCTCCTAATATGCCTTGACCAACCGGTTAAATACGGGCTATGTAGTCATAACACCAAAGCAAGTTTAATTGTTGTAACCCAGAATGAACAATTAGTATGTTCACTACTGCAAACATGATGTTTACACAAGGTCAAACAAATATACAGAGACTAATGCATTCTCAAAACTTGTGAACGTGTAAAAAACCAGAGCATACAAAAAATAAAACATCTGAGGATCTTAGCTGATGTTTTACTCCTTCAAAAACTATATACACGAGTCACACCAGTGGTTGCTACTGTGATCTTATTGTGACCAAGATATCTTGCAAGAATTTAGAGAGCTTCAGAGATGTATCGTGAATGCATGATCGTGAATGCATGGTGTCATAAATGAGTTAGAAGTTCCCAAATATGATCAGACAAGAGACTGAATATGTGGTTTATTATCTGTTCGTGGACATCCAGCCAAGCACTCATGGATACAAGATTATATACAGCCACTTATCATAAGCCCATATCCAATCACCACCCCGCAGAGAGAGATACATGTTTATGTACAACCGTATTAATCTGAAATTCAATATGCATTGGATTTTGGGGCCATCGTAAATTCTATATATGCCCAAAAAAATAATCATGTTACATCAATACCCCAAAAGTGCAGAATATAGTGAACTCATAGAACTGATAAAAATATTATCAAAGACTAGATTTCCATAATCCATGTGAAGCATATGCACAATATGAGTCTCATCCATGTCATTGACCCAACATAGCGTGCATAGCCAAGTAGTCTATGCGTTGCAAACAAAAACATATTATAAAAAAACCATCTTGGGACTTGGTTACCCATTATCCTATGCAATAGTGACAACAAACCTCAAGGACTCACAGCAAGCGCAGCATCACAGACTCAAATAGTAAAAAACCAAGTGATCAATGTCGAGATACTACACATGCATAATCCTAGATAGGATATCCATAGGTGTAATATTCATAATACGGGTCTCAGTCCAGTCAGCATCTTTGTGCAGGGCTAGAGGTTCTCTGGGTATGCACAGAAAGAGCATTAAGAAGACCATCGTAGGATTCCCTATTAAACACATGTGAATAAAAAAGCCTTCCTATAAGTTACCTGAGAGGAACTCCTAGCTGTTGTTGCTAGCACCATAGACATAGCTAAAAAAAACCAGATTATATGGGCTAATTGAGTGTGTATGCACTCACTTGCAAGGCTCAATTTATAGGTGGAGCCAAGTAGTCTGCCAGTCGTAATCATGAAGGCACCTCACCATCTCGATGCCCAGAGACATAACCCACAAAACGCCTTAGTCAGTGTTCTGTAAACAGACTTCTTGACATAGGTGGGTGGCTCATAGACATAACCCTAAAAACTCCATAGCCAGAATGTGTAACACATGCGGGTGGCATTCGCATGTACCTAACACGAGAGTGCAGAGTTTGCATGCAGCACATTGAATATCTTTTTTTGGGGTTTTTGTCCTATTGCTCTAAAACTGCTGCCATTAAAATATTTACCAAAGGTATACTCACCACTAATAAGAGCTAAAAAAAAATGGGAGGTGTGTGTGTGTACGCGCGCATGCAAGAGAAAGAAAGTGAGAAAAGGTTATAATGATGTAATTTTTTGTGATAGATGAGTGGTGTGTGTGTGTATGAGAGATAGCCTGCCTCTGTCTCCCTTGCGTCCACCATCGGGTTTGACACACGTGCCCACGTGCCTTGATCGCTGCTCCTGTTGACTTTGCCTCCGGCACCCTATATTGTCAGCTCTCTGGCCCCTTGCTTGCGCACCCTCGAGTTGCATGATGGCTAGCCTTCTTAGCTGTTGTGCACTGTGAATGGCTGTACGCTGCTTTCTCTAAGATTATCCAAGCTTGTTCGTTCTTAGCCAAGCTTAGCCCTATCTTTTCTAAGCTTAGCTAAGGATCAAATCACTATTATCAAAAAGTTTTGGTGGGTGACTTAATGATAATTTTGCCGATAGATGGCTTCTAGGTGCAGCTTATGGAATTAAAAGTTCATTTTTGCATGAATGTGTGTTTTAAATATGTCTAAACTTTGTGATAATTTGCATCATTGATTCAATAGATTTTAGTGTCTCATGAGAGGCAAGAAATCGTGGGACGATCACATTAGGGAGAAATGGTTCGAGGAGGAGATCATTGTGCTAGTGAAAATAGCTAGGTTAGTATAATCTTTATGTAAACATGCATACACTATCAAAGCTCACGTGTGAGTGTCTCTTTCTAAGTCATGGAACAATAAGGATAAAAAGTATGAGTAAAGTACATAAGAATACAAATTGTTAGAACTAGTGCTGGACATGAAAACCAAGCTTATGTGTGACAAAGATAAGATGTGGTGACCTAGTAAGCACATACGACATATATATAAATCCAAGGGAGAGGGAAGTTGGGAGATGAGGATATCCAATCAAGTAAAAGTCTCCATATCTATTTTAGGTGCCTCTACTTTTTTTTTCTCTTTATTGATGTCTATTGACAAAGGGTTTGACCTTGGGATAGTAATATTACCTTAGCTCTATCATTACACACAAACTAAGAGTCTATTGACAAAGGGTTTGACCTTGGGATAGTAATATGTCTACAAATCTTGCTAACACATATTAAAATATGGTATAGGGTAATAGACCCTATTATAGCATAAGACTAAGGTTATTTTGAGTGACATCCTATGACACTTGTAATACACATACGGGCTAATTATTGGTTTTGTCTGTCTGGATGGATGCAGGTAACATGATCTATTCTCTCAAAATATCTTTGGGTTTATGCTCCACTTACTTGTAACATGATTATTGTATACAAATTTGTTGTTATATAATCATGTTTATACATTTTTACTCGTCAAGTTAGATAAGGTTCTTGAATTTTTCTGACTGTTAAGGTAAACGACTAAAAACACACACTATAGATGCAGAAGACTGCAGTATATATCTCTTTTAAAAGAGAGGTATATGAAACCTCTAGCTTGATATTTTTGACCTTAGAAGTCTATCTCTCCTCACTATCATTATGCTCTATGAGTTGATAGGTATCAAGTAGATGGCTTTACTTTTGGGGCGAGATTAGAGCTCACACAATTTTGCTTTGCATGCTGGTTGAAGGTAGTCCGTATCTTATACTCATCTCAAACTCTAATAAGTTTCTTTTGGTTTTAAGTCAATATTAGATAAAATGGGAAAAATCCCTCAAAATGGGAATGTATTTAAAAAAATTATTTTGGCCATAACTTGAACGTGCAAACTTCAAATTTGTCAGACAAAGTAGATCTAGATTCTACTTTTCAAGCTCTTTCCAATGATATGTCACATGAATATGTTTTGACAAACTTTTGGATGAGTTTACCATACCCCCACTTTTTTCATGGGAATGGGATTTTTCCCACTTTATCTAATATTGACTTTTTTAGATCCTACCACTTCTAAGGGTTGTCGAGATTCCGATGGAACATACCCTGTTGAAAGTTTGCCAACATGTCTTGGCATGCATAAAGGATGAAGAAGCTCATAACAAGATTCTCTCATCTATAAATCCAGAGATTTTCCCTCGTGGATCCATCTTGCAGTTCCTCTCATCCAATGATTGGGTTTGTGTCCTTACAACTCTTGATAAAAATAAGGATGATGGCAACCAAACCATCCCTTACCTATTATCACAAATACCTATGCTCACTAAAACCTACCTTTTAGATCTTACCTCCTTTGCTGCGCTGGGAGCGGATATCTTGAATTTCTTAAGAAAGCAATGTGGGTTTGAACCTTCTTTCCTTGTTTCTCTATCCACACCCAATGTCCCCCTCACAGGAAATATTTTTAATAGGGATCCAGTGTCTCTAGAGTCTAGAGGCTATTAAGTCTTTTTAAACAGACGTGTACTATGACTGATTCTTGATTATTAGAATTGGTACCAAAGGTGTCCAAAGTATACCCTTTTCTACCTATTCGTCAGATTGAGGTGGAGTCAATGGGGGTTTCACAGCGTCAGACCCTGGCAAATAAAGGGTTTTCAGCACCCATCCAAGCAGAAACTTGGATATATCTGGCCAATCTACCAGTTTCAATGCTTGAAGAATGCAAAAACCATGCCATCAAAGGTGTTGAATATTTGGAACAACGAGGAGAACTACTGAAATCACCTTTTTCTATGAGTTTTTTTGACCCATCTAAGTGCTCATCACCTCTGGGAATTTATGGGAGAACAAAAGGTACTATGAATGTTTCAAAGGTCAATGCTGATGATTATTCTGAAACAATCTAGAATATCTATAGGCCATATTTAAAATGTGCGTGGAAATTTCTTCATCCTAATTCCCCATGTGACTTTAGTATAATTTGGTTTGACCATGCCATATGGTATGTTCTAAAAATCACTTGGAGGATTTGTTTCTAGACAAATCGGGTGTTCCATCTCTCGCTTCTTTGTTCTTGGCTAGAAGGTCAAGCTAGAAACCTGGTTTTAGCACAAATTGCCTTTCTACAATTTAGATAACTCATGTTAGATGTACTAATTGAACTCAAAGGAACAAAATCAGGAACCATTCTTAATAGTTATGGTCAATTTAAAGGGATTAGGTCATAAATGTGCTTCTTAACCCTTGTATTGATAGAGCGAATCCCCTTTATATCCTTCTAGAAAGAAACCCAACTCATCATCTCGTACACCTAGTACTTTTACCTCTTTTCTCTCCCCTTCTTCTGGCTATAGATCTGCTAGAAATAAATCAAAATCCTTTACTTAAAAGAGTTGCGGGCATGGTTTTCCTGTCCAAAATTTGTGAGACATGTGATTCTATATTTTGTGTCCATAGATTTCAAAAAGCCACAATGGGAGAAGGATTCTTTGTACCAAAAAGATATGCAAAAAGATAACTTCTCTCATCTCCTTTTTACTTACAAATTATTGGAATATGCCTCTCCAAAATAAGTATTAATATTAGCTTTTGACTTGGTTTTAGGAAATCATGATGCTTTGCTAAATGTTAAAATAGGTTAGAGATATACCGCTAGTCTAAAGAAGATTTTTTGCAAACATGAGTTCTTACAAGATGATGGCGAACCTCAATGTTTTTCTTACGATTTTACTACATATGCTAAAGAATTCTATGACTTTGGTTTACATGTTTGCATGATAAATCTAAACATTTTTCAAGATATGAACATCAAAAGTTTACTTTCTAAAGGTCTAAATCACATTCCCACTGAACCTCTAAATCCACATTTGGCCATAAGTGCCATACTAGACTGTCTGGAAAACATTGCCCCAGTAAACTCCAACTGGAGTCTTCACAACTTAAATGATGCAATTGCAAATGTTGTGCCTCACTTATTTATGAAAAAAATTAAATGGATCCCCAAAAAAGGGTTGTCAAAAGAAATCTCTTGGATTAATCCTGGATTTTTACACTCAATAAAAACATTACTTGACAAATTCATGTGGTGATTGGGCTGGATAAAGCACCCAACAATGTATCCATCATTTGTAAAAAGCTTGCCTACATGGCAGGCAGAAGGTGGTTATTTGGGGATGAGTTTTACAAACTTACTAACAATCCGTTCAAGATTGCCATTGATCTACAAGAGGAATTAAGAAATATGAATATTGATACGCCTAACATTAGGATACCAGTATTGGTCCCTACATTCAAAATTCACAAAAATAAATTCAAATGGATTTCTAATGCGGCTAATTGCATCTTCACAGATATTACCTTAATCATTACCAAAGTTCTTAACCTGGTACTCGATGACTTTCATAAAATATGTGGTATAAAGCAACAAGAGCTTAAAATTTTTCTAAATATATAGTTGAATCCCTTCTGAATTTTTAGAAACTCTACATAGGTAATCTTAAACCTGCCAAACTCTATCTTTCACATTTTCACTACGGATATCATCCAATGCTACGAGAACATCCCACTAATTGGGGAAATGGGATCATGCTCATGAACATACTATACAAAGTATGCAACATGATATTTGAAAAAAGAAAGAAGGAAAGATTCCCTAAAATATCCCTTAGTCATAACCTTCCCCTGATGGGTTAAAAAACCATCCGTTGAATTCCTGGTTACAGTCGATGGGGTAGAGATTCAACATTTGCTCTTCTTGCTTTTTGGTCATAATTTTATTCTACTAGGCTCACAGGTTTTTAAACAAATTAAAGGCATTCCTATGGGGTTCTCATGTTCCCCAATAATGTGTAACGTATACTTTGCCTTTTTTGAATATTGCTTTGTCACATCTCATGCGGATGTTGTCCACAAATCCATGCTATAAGGCATCACATCTTCCTTTTGATACATGGATGATATTCTCAATCTTAGCTGTCCTATGTTTACTTCTTTTCTCAAAGAAATACTGTCTACCCACCCGCATGCTCTGGGTAAGGAGCTTTGATGGTCTAAACTCTGGATGAAGGATGTCTTGCTTACAACATTTCTTGATCCTAGGGTGTTGACATGGATGTGGGGGCATGGATGTGGTTGACCGTGTCGCAACAACCCATGACTTTTACCAACCAACCATATCATCTTACTAGGACCATATAAAACTACAAGTTAAAAGTCTCGTAAGGAATTTTAGCACAACTCCCATAGCCATCTAAGATCGTCTTGACTCTTAAATAGGTCCCATAACTGGGAACACATTAAGTCCTTAATTTTCTATCACTACACAAGCATGAAATCTACTTGGTAGAGTAGGATGCATGCTACAACTAAGATCCAACTAGGAACATATTAGACTACAATTAAGTCCAACAATGAACATATTAGAGTGACATGTAGGCTACAACTAAGTCCAACTATGAACATATTAGAGTGACATGTAGGATGTATGCTACAACTAAGATCCATCTAGGAACATATTAGACTACAACTAAGTTTCATAAGGACTTAGTGCATCTCTGAGATCGTTAAGACCCTCAAATGGGCCCCATAGCCTGAGAATAGTGTGTCCTCAATTTGTTGTCTAGAACTCACTATTCCGGTCATATAGCCCGCGCAAGCATGTATCCTACTTGGTAGAGTGCTAAGTCTTTATAAACCATTTGGCCCACATTTGGTCCCACCATCCCAATGTCTAGAAACAATTGAAAAAATAATTCTCTAGAAATGATATATATGGTCCACCATCCTTTCTCACAAATCTCTCTTCCATTAACTAGTCATCATCCTTTTACAACCCTTTTACATTTTAATAGTGCTATCAAAATATCTCTTCTATTGTTTATCATCCTTTTACAACCCTTTTACATTCGTAAAGGTGCTAACAAAAATGAATCGAGAAATCCCCATTACATTGTTCAAAGTAGTTATACAAGAAGTAAGAACTTCCTTGTGCTTTGCTAGCTGACAACATCTTTCTTTACACCAACCAATCATACAGATTGTCATAACCTTCGAATTCTCACACATGTTTCATTTTTCTATCATGCTTCTACCTTATAATGTAATGATAATGTAATGCTAATACATTGACCCAAGCAATAATATCCTATCCTCTTTCCCCATTAAGCTCACATGTATATGATCCCTTAAATGCATTCATCTAAAATTCACATCTGCACCATTCTACTTTCATTTAATCCCTTGAATGCATCACTTCCATTTTAAGAAGTTCGAGGTTATAAAAGGGCCCTCTAAAAAAAGTGGGAAAGACAAAAAAAAGAGAGTAAAGACCATTCAAAGACATGCCTAATACTATCATTATTTTCATTTTAATTTTGGAAAAAATCTTATATCTCTTTTATTCTATATAAAACCGCTCCTGTGGAATATCATTGGAAATATCTCAAAGAGAAAATTCTAAACCTGCCTTCTCTGTGATAAATTTGGGGTTTGTAAGATTCCTCCCCAGCCCCTCAAGATGTCCAGTTTCTTCCCCTGTAATCAATCCCCTTTTCAAAATAATAAAAGATCTTGTTTCTACCTGTTTTGGCCTAGAGAGAGAAAATATTCTAGAGAGAGATAATTTAATTTCTAGATATTTTTGGATAGAGAAATATCTCTTCTTATTAAAATAAATTCCCCCAAAATAGAAGTTTAAAAAGAAATTCCTAAGGTGCATTAGAAGTAAATTATAATCTGCACAAAAGACCTTAGCATAAGGGTCCAGATTTTTTGAAAATTTTGGATTAAGGTTCTTATGAACCTATAAGATTAATCCAAATGTAGGGAGGAGATAAATTGAAGAATAAAAGAAAAAACCCCCAAAAATGAGTAAATGCTCACATAAGATGAAGAGTGGACTAAGGACCAAAGAAAAGAAAACATTTGGATTAAGGTTCTTATGAACCAATAAGATTAATCCAAATGTAGGGAGGAGATAAATTGAAGAATAAAAGAAAACCCTCCCAAAAATGAGTAAATGCTCACATAAGATGAAGAGTGGACTAAGGACCAAAGAAAAGATTTAAAAAATTAAATTTTGACACCTCAGAGTGGGGATCTCCCTTCATGAAGTAGGTGCCTTTTCTCATCATTATCCCCCAATTTTAAATCAATTAAATGAGATATTTCATCTCTCCTCTCTCCTATTTCAAAACTAGATCTAAAAAGTAAGCTGAACTGACCCAAAAATGGTCAAAAATTGACCAAACTGATCTGGAAAGTTCTAGAATCAATTTGCTTGGTTTGAGGATCACTTTTTCTTATAAATAGAAGCCTTCCCCTTTGTAAAAGCTTAATGGTGTTTATGCACTGTAACTCTACTCCTGTCCTGAGCCATCTACATTGAATTTCTTAATAATTCAATTGTTTTTGGCCTAGTCCTCTCCAAAGTGAATTGGTGGCCATACTTGCTTCAAATAAGAGTAGAACCCTCAATCCCTCAAGCCAAAGGAGAGCTTACAAGCTCCATGTAAGCTACTTTCTTACTTGTTTAATTTTAAATCTATGGTTTTCTTGATTTTCATGTTTTAGAGTTGATTGAATTCAATTCAAATGCTATACCTTTGAGGAAAAGGCCACCCCCTTCTCTTCTTTACATTCCTGTCTTTCTTAATCCTAGAAAGATTAACTAAGGGTTTAAGAAAAACTCTTCTTATTGTTTACTCTCTTGAATTTAGAAAATTATGTAGATTAGAGTTCTATGAATCTAATTTGGGTTAAATTAAGTTAAAAATAGAATGATAAAAGTGAAAAATGGTCAGCCATACAAAGGAGGTTATGTTAAAATTTTCGAGAATTTTGTGAAAAGAAAGTTTATTTTTATGTTATTCCAAAAGAGTAATTTCCACCATTTTTGCATCTAAAAGATATATTCTAATTACTCCATGTACATATTCACCTATGAATATGCATGGATATCACTAATATTAATTATTAAAATTGATTTCTATGCATAGAAAGATGCATAGAAATTAATTGATTTCTATGCATAGAAAGATGCATAATGGAAATTTTTTATTATAAAAGTGTTATTCTCATCAAATTTGATTTTAATACATAGAACGATGCATAATGAAAATTTTTTATTATAAAAGTGTTATTCTCATCAAATTTGATTTTTATGCATCGAAAGATGCATAATGGAATTTCTTTTATTATAAAAGTGTTATTCTCATCAAATCTGATTTTTATGCATAGAAAGATGCATAATGGAAATTTTTTAGTATAAAAGTGTTATTCTTATTAAATTTAATTTCTATGCATAGAAAGATGCATAATGGAAATTTTTTTTATTATAAAAGTATTATTCTTATTAAATTTAATTTCTATGCATAGAAAGATGCATAATGGAATTTTTTTTAATTATAAAAGTGTTATTCTCATTAAATTTGATTTTTATGCATAGAAAGATGCATAAAGGAAAATTTTTTTATTACAAAAGTGTTATTCTCATTAAAATTGATTTTTATGCATAGAAAGATGCATAAAGAAAATTTTTTATTAAAAAAGTGTTATTCTTATTAAATTTTATTTTTATGCATAAATAGATGCATAAAGAATTTTTATATCAAAATTAGAATTCTCTTAAATTCTATGTGAAATTGATAAATGAATAATTAAATACTCTAAGAGAGAAATTTCTATCGTTTTATATTCACATGGATTGTAAAAAGACGATTCATGAAATCTATCGAGATCAAAATATTCAGATAAATGATTAATTTATTCCTCAATTGGAATTCGTAACTAATTTAGAAATCAGTTAAGTGAGTATTCAAAGAAAGAAATTTAGTAAAATAGTAACTGAATTATCAAACCTTTTCGAGAAAGATAGTTCAAGAAAAATCTTATCCGACTCGAACCGTGAATCAGACTATGACCAAGACCAAATTCTTTCGTCAGCTTCGAGGAAAGAAGATGTAACTAGTTTAGAAAAATACCCTCAAAACTACCGCCAAAATCTGAAACTAAGTTTGAGACCCTTCGAATTGATCTGTGGATCAAGGTTACAAAATTCGAGAAATTATGATATGAAATTCAAAATTCTGTTTAAGAAGTTTTGGGGATACTGATTCAAGATATACTCATTGTATTCAAAAGAAAATCAAACTGAAAACTTGCATAGAAACCCTATTTTCTTAAAGGACTGTCTTATTCCAGAATGCTGGGGGAGCATTTGGTATATATTTTTCTAAGGGAAGTTTGGTTGCAACAGCTGGTGGGGAGTGTTCAAAGGACGGCTCACGCGGCCTTGACCAGCCTCGGTATGGTTGAAAAATGGTGCGCTTACGATACGATGGGCGAGGGCTAATGAAGCGGTCCCTGAGTGAAGTGCCAGGACACCTAAGGAGGATCCTGGTGGAGGGTTCTGACCAGGCGATGCATGGGCTCGCGGTGCCTAGGATACCCATGCGTATGTCATGGAAGATATGTATGATGAATGAAATGATTATTGTAATCTGTTACTAGATCTCGTTGTGCTGACTAACTGGTCTCAACGGAGAGTCCAGAGAGTGATACTATTTTTTGAGAAACAAGGGATTGGATGGAAATTTTGAGTTATGATATCTGTAACCAATAACTATTTGTCAATGGATTATTTTATATGTTAAAGTTTTAAAGAGGAGTGTTTGCGTATCTCTATTCGAAAGCAAAAGTTAAGAAAGGCATTTTATTATGGGTGGGTGAGTGATTGTTTGGTTCTACTGATTCCAGTGGTTAGATGGTGGCTAACCCATGGGCCAGATGGGGTTAGGCTGGAATCAGTGGAGTTTCAATAATTAAATTGAACTAATAGGAACACGCTTAGATTTCTAGTAGTTAAATAAAAACTTGAAGAATTTCTCAAATGAGTAGATCAACGGCTGTGCTGCCTGATTTCGGTTAGAAAAAAAGCGTTGATTTTCTCAAATGATTAGATCAACGATTGTGCTGATTTCGGCTAGGAAAAAGCGTTTTCTTCAAATTAAGTCAGTGATAGTTTTCCTTCTATCTGGCTTAATCAGGTGAAGGATAGTTTAGTCTCTTGACCCCGTTAGAAAATTCGTTAAGAAAATAAAAAAGGTGAAATCGTCCCCGTTTTTCGGGCAAGGGAAATTTTCCTGGTTTTGGTTTCAGAATGACCACCAGTTTAGTCTCGTGTCCAAACATTCGAGGACGAGGCCCCGAGTGGGAAACCCTACCCGCGCGTAAGAGGAAGCTACTTCGCTACTAGCAACTGGGAATCCGATGCACCGGCGGAGGGGGCAGATGGGTCTCACAGGGTTAACATCCTCAAGCTATCTGATTCTAACATCCTCAAGCTATCTGATTCTAACTATATTTTAAGAAAAACATGCCATGGCATCTATCACCCTTAATTCATTTCATTTTTAATACATTTGATCCTACATTCTAACTAAACTTGCAATCCACCATATCATTATCATCATGTATGGTATGTAAATTCCTTACCCCTATAAATCCATCATATCCAAGAGCTTCTTCAGGTGATAAGGACTACCCTTTTTTAGAGATTTTTCTTCTTGCATTAGTGAAAAGCCATTATCTACTTGAACATTCACTATGTCCCATTGATAGGCATGGTCCTCGTTAGTTACATATACCACTTAGGAAAGTGCCCAACTTGTAACTAATATGTACGAAGAAATTCCAATTTGAAACCTAACTATTCATTGTCTACACTATCATGTAAGGAAACAAGAGATATCATACCATCCATTAGCTAGAATACTTGATTCATTGCTACATCTATGGAGTAGGAAAACTTGTATCCCAAACAAATCCTTACAATGTTGAGAAAACGTGGTGCTCATGCTAGATCAAGTGTGTGGAGGAAAGACTCACAAAATACAATAACAATATCTTGCTTATTAAGTTGTTTATAAATACAACTAGGCCTTGCTCAATACAAAATGCCTCATAGCCTCACCTTTAAATAGGTGAGCAAGTGGACCTTAAGTCCATTCACACTCACACCCTTCTCATCGCCTTCTACATAACCTTAGTCTCTTAATACCCCCCCTCAATACCAACTATGAAAGAATGGAATAGGTGGTATTGGACATAGGTTGCCTTTATAACATTAGGCGTACAAGGATGTCATGGCGGTGTGGTTATCTAGGATTTACAAATATGTTCCTAGAGCCTTAGAGGCTAATACAATGATGCCTTCTAAGTCTTTATTAGATGTCGATGAAGATGTACACCTCAATGACGGTGCACCCCACTCTTTGTGCTTGCTTGACATGCTTTAGACATACATGCCATTGCTTCCACATGCTTTCCACCTTGACCATTCTCACACAATGATCAAAACAAGGCTACCACCCTTGCTTAAGTGGTTTGCTTTTAGATGTTCCTTCAACATGCTTGATGCTTCCTTTAATACCATATCTCCTCCATTGGCAATGAGGTAGATTTATATGGGAAAGGGAAAGGGAGGGTCTTACCACTTGCCTTATGAATTGGTCAAGGGGACAGTGTCTACTCCACAATTATAAAAACAACTTTTGTGCATGTTGGTTACATGATACCCATTAGGGTTTGAAGATACAAGCTTAATGGGGATTAGCTGCATTAGTGTTAAAAAACACTTTGGTTGGTGATTAAGATCACCACCATTAGTGTGTAGAAAATACAATTAGTGCTTAAGAGAACATTTTTAGTGTCTAATGATACTTATTTTGGTGATTAGTTCACCGTTAGTGTTTAATAACACTCTTAGTGTTTAAGAAAACTTTATAATAACTTTCCTTTGCTAGATTAACAGCTTCATTAGTGTTAAACAACACTATTAGTGCTCATAAGCACATTTTGAAAAGCTTTGAAGCTTGAAATTTGATGTTGATGATGAAGCTTGTTGAGAATGAGGTTTATGAATACCTCATGTGGTTGGCACCGCTTGAAACTCAAGATAAAGATCAGCAACAATCATTCACAACATCACTTGAGTGATTAGAGCAAGGGAAGAGATGATTTGAGCAAGAAAAAATCACTCATGAAGCTTTAATGGAAAGCTTCATGGAGAAAGGAAGGAGGCGACTGGTTTTTTGTCTGCACAGCAGCCGGCACATCAGTGGATGGTTGAAGCTCAAACTTGAGCTGTAGGTAGGGGATTAAGTGGGCTTCAAAAGCCCTCAAGCCCTTTGGCAAATGGTGGCCTACAGCCGGCGTATGGCTGTACGGCCAGCGCTGCTGCAAAAAACTACGCCGGGTTGCCTGTAGAGGGAATGCCGCGGCGGATGAGCGACGAATCAGCAGATTGATCGTACGAAATGAAATGCCCAGGTGTCTAGATCTCCCATGAAGAAATCTCTGAGAGCGACGAATCAGCAGATTGATCGTACGAAATGAAATGCCCAGGTGTCCTCTACATCTCCCATGAAGAAATCTCTGAGAGTTATGCCCTCTACAAGCTGCTGGATGGGCTCCACCAGTAGAGGGTTGAGCTCCACAAGTGAAGATAAGGGAAAAATGAAAAAAAAATTGACCTAATCTACACCACAAGAGTCCTAATCAACCTAGGCTCTGATACCATGTTGAGAAAACGTGGTGCTCATGCTAGATCAAGTGTGTGGAGGAAAGACTCACAAAATACAAGAACAATATCTTGCTTATTAAGTTGTTTATGAATACAACTAGGCCTTGCTCAATACAGAATGCCTCATAGCCTCACCTTTAAATAGGTGAGCAAGTGGACCTTAAGTCCATTCACACCCTTCTCATCCCCTTCTACATAACCTTAGTCTCTTAATATACAAGTGGTGATAAGAGTATCAAAAGTCTTTTCAACATATGTACTACCATGTTATTAACCACTTATAGGCTAACATGATTTCACGTGCCCAACCGACCATAAGGTACTTTACCATCTTTACTCACTCGAACAGGAACTTATCTTTTGTAAGATGGTGCTAAGTCTAACTTGTAACTAATGATGTCACTTGTAACTAATGATGTCAGATAGGGAAAGTGTAAGGACTTCATGTACTTGCTTAAGATATTTACCATACCATTTGAAAGATTACCTGGCCTCGTGTGAAAGCTACTCACTTGTATACAAGTCAATTTTGACAATAAGAAATACACATTCGTTCCCTTACAACAAAAAACCTGTGATCTCCCCTTCTTCTGTACTCACTCATGATTGCATGTGCTCTATTCAATCTTGCATGCTTGTGGATGCTTGCTAAATAGACAAAACAAAACATGCAAGCTAGTTGGCATGAGAGAGTTTCAAGGGACTTTTCTTTATACAATGCTGCTATTTCAGATCTCACTTTACAATCCACAATGAAGCATGCCTTCATGCAAAGCCAATATCATGGTGCAGGCCCTACAATAACAAAGTTAATGGAGAAGGCTAGATCATCAAATGCTTCAAGCCTTTTTTGCCTTTATCTAGCCTGAAGAATACGCTTAGAATTCGAGTAGTTAAATACGCTTAGAATTCGAGTAGTTAAATAAAAATCTGAAAAATTTCTGAGATGAGTAGATCAATGGCTGTGCCTGATTTTGGTTAAGAAAAAAGCGTTGATTTCCTCAAATGATTAGATCAATGGATGTGCCTGATTTCGGTTAGGAAAAAGCATTGATTTCTTCAAATTAAGTCTGTGATAGTTTTCCTTCTATCTGGTTTAATCAAGTGAAGGATAGTTTAGTCTCTTGACCCCGTTAGAAAATTCGTTGAGAAAATCAAAAAGGTGGAATTGCCCCTGTTTTGCGGGCAAGGAAAATTTTTCTGGTTTCGGTTTCGGAATGACCACCAGTTTAGTCTCATGTCCAAACATTCGAGGGCGAGGCCCCGAGTGGGAAACCCTACCCGTGCGCAAGAGGAAGCTACTTCCGTTGCTAGCAACCGGGAATCCGCGGTGCACGGAGGGGGCAGAGGGGTCTCACAGCTGGTATCAGAGCGCTGTTGTAAACTTACGAAACTGCAGCAAAAATTGCCAAAAATTTTAAAGTAAATCTGGGAAATAATGTTTTCACTTGTTAAGATTATGTTTGAAATGAACTTCATAAATTGAAAACTCATAAATTGAACTAGATTTTTAGATGGTGGATACCCCAAATCTGTCTAGCATTCCTGGACTCTCCCCAGAGTCAGGATATGATCACCTTTGCCTTCAAAAATCTCATCAACTCCGCTTCAACCTGAGAAAGCAAAGTGAGACTCGCTTATCACTTTGAGGATCTATACTTTCTTGATCCAGTAGAACGACGTCAGTATATGTGGTTCTCTGGAGGGCGAAGTATTAACGTCAATACCAATCGACAGAGACTCAGACAGAATATCTCGCTAAAACCATGATCTTAATAAGGCTAGGAGTTATTCATTATGTACAACTCTATAATCATTCACCCCATAATTTTAGAATTTCTTGCCATATTTTTAGACTTCTTAGCCGCTTTATTCCTAGGAGCAAAATTACAGCACCATTATCAGTGATGAATCGTGTATATCATAGCATGTCTCCATCGCAGTATTGCCTTTTTATGCGATTGAGGCGGTGACTTTTGGATCCGAGATGCTCTATGTATATATCAAAAACTTTTGATAATAAATGATGTTTTGTAAAAGATTACAAATTGATTTCGTGGTTGTGAATATTGGTTAATAAAATTATCAGAGTGAATCTTGTTTTTAAGAATTATCATGGAATATTTATTTGTTTATGAAATAAATCTCAAAAATTAATCAGTCATAAATCTGATGTGATAAAGTTAAGTTGACAAAAATCTCATTTTGTCAGAATCATGAGGCACGCGGCTCAAGCTAGGCAACCGGATCCTCTTATCTTTTCCATTGCCTCGATGATGAAGACTTAGATCCGGACGTTTGTAAAGCCCTGCACTGATCCCAACCTGGTTCCTTCAGGGTGAAGGGGAACAGTTAGGAGAAACAATGGAAAAATGGATCGAGGCAATGGAAAAGTATTTTGATGTAACCGGTTATATGAGAGGAGCAAGATGGCTCTTGCCAGATTGAAAATTGTGGAAACGGCCAGGGTCGCATGGAGGAACCATTGCGAGACAAACCGTCTCGACCAAAATACCCAGACCTTGTAAGATCTTAAAGCTTATCTCAGGAAGAGGTTCTGTCCTCCGGGCTTCTTGGAAACCAAAATGAATGAATTCTTAGAATTGAAGCAGGATAGCTGGACAATTGAAGAATACCATAAGGCATTTTCCCTTCTTCTCTAATATTCTCCACTTTTGGATAAAGAGCAGCGGATGGCCAGATTCATTCGAGGGGGATGAACGAGCCATTGGATACTAACATCAACACTTTCTCAGGAGCCCCACCATTTTCAAGGATTCAGAGGGATGAGCTTAGAAGTGAGAACATGTGTTTTGGGTGTCAGGGTTTCGCTCACTAGCTTAAAGACTACCCGACTCCTGCCGTGTCAAGAGGACAAGGAGGTCTCAAGGACCTAGAGTGTAGAGAGACTAGCCCCTTCGTATGAGTCAATCAGGGTCCGTCTCGCCAAAATCAAGGCAATCCCAGGAGGACTCCAGCTCATCAACCATCTACCTTTGTTCAGAGTAGTCTCAGAACTCCCTCCCAGAATTGGGGTAACCAAAGAGAAAGAATTCTGTCCCAATCTGCAGCAGCCTAGCAATTACAATAGCAGAAGTAGTGGAAGAGGAAAGAGGTCAGATTTATGCCGCAATTGAAAACCAAGGGCAAAAACGTCAATTCTCTGTCATCCATACTCCAGCTGAGCATAAGAGTAAGTTGTTCAAGCTTTTGATTGATTCAGGTAGTACTCATTCATTTATTTTCCCAAGATGCTTGCATAAGCTAGTCTTAGAACAAAAATCAGAGAAACCTATGCAAGTTGAATTGGCCAGTGGGAAGATTCTTTTCACTCACCATGAGACAAAAGTCAGGGAAACCTATGCAAGTTGAATTGGCCAGTGGGAAGATTCTTTTCACTCACCATGAGATAGATCGTATTCAGTCTGATCTAGATGGGAATGTAACTGACCGTTCAGAGTCTTACCTTTGGGAGTCTTTGACGGAATCCTTGGAATGGATTGGCTCCACAAAAATCAAGCTGACATTCACTGTCACAATGGAACCATTTTCTTTCCTGACCTTCACGAGAACAAAGTTCAAGGAACTGGAATTTCTGGATCCCCAGATGTACAATTAGTAAAAGCTTCTAGGTTACTGAAAGGACTTAGAAAGAAGCAGCTCATTTATGTTGTCGAAATGAATCCGATAGACACAAAGTTAAAGGCTAAAGAACCAGAATGGTTTAGTGAGTATGATGATTTATTCCCAGCGGAGCTAACTGAGATGCCTTCGAGTCGAGAAGTGGATCATGAAATAGAATTGACCCTCGGAGCTCCACCCGTAGCCCAGTACACATACAAAATGCCAGTCCCTAAAGCCACTGAACTCAAGGAATAGCTTAGGAAGTTGTTAGAACAAGGGTTTATAAGACCCAGTGTTTCACCTTAGGGAGCATGTTAAAACCCTAAGATCTCTCTAGATAATTGTTATGCATAAATCAGGCATAAACTCAACCACCCAACCACCCCCGAGCCCAAGGGATGCACACATGAATAATAATGAAATACATCATACCTCTACCTTGATGTCCCATACCATCAAGAGGTATAACTCCAATCCAATAGCATGTAGCTAAAGTGTGAAATGGTAGATGAGTAGATATGGACCTCTACACAAGAGACCATAGCCCAAGCCTCCAAGCCTCCAAGCCCCCCAAGCTCCCTTGAGTGTGCCCCATGCCCCTATTATATAGGAGGGCCCTCAAGTGACTCTTGACTTTCCATTTCTCATGTGTGACCCTTGGATGCCTGACCCTAAGCTTAACCCTTAAGGTTAGTCCTAACCCATGCTCCACTAGAGCTTGTTCCCATGCTCACAAGCCTAATGTGGGTTAGTCTCCTAGTATATGCACACATAATGTGTATATGACATAGCACACATAATGTACATTATAACATACGTCCCCTCTCTCAAAACATTGCACTCTTGCAATGAAAAGAAGGAGAACTGTGCTGAACAATCTCAACCGACTCCCAAGTCGAATCCTCAATTTCCCTATCTTTCCACCTAATTTTAACCTCAAGGATAAGTCAACTACTACTACAAAGTTTCCTTTCCTTGAATTCATGTACCATATCACGTTCATGTGGAACATAGGATAAATCTTTGACTTCAACAAGTTCTTGAGTATTAACGCTGTTATCCTCACCTCCCAGTTTCCCTTTCAATCTATTGATATAAAAGACTGGATGAACTCTAACAATTGGAGGTAGTTTTAGTTCTTACGCAACCATGCCAATCCGATGCATAACTCAAAATGGACCACAATATCTAGGAGATAAATTCGAGCATTTTTCCATTGACAAAGTCTAAAAACCATGTCAATCCGATGCATAACTCAAAATGGACCACAATATCTAGGAGATAAATTCGAGCATTTTCCCATTGACAAAGTCTAAAAATCTTTAGGAACATTAAAATAAACCAACGCTCCTGTTCAAAAGACCGAGATGAACGTCCCCTATCAGCATAAAATCATGCCCTATCATGAGCACTTCTGATAGAATCCCGAGCTTCGGTCAGCATTTCCTGCATATCTCGCAAGAAATCCCATGATGCATCAACTCGATGTCCTTAAGACCAACATCAATAGGTGCCCTCGGTTGATACCCATACATAAGTATGCACAGACTAAAAAATAATAGCCGTAAATATTCCATCATTGGAAGATATTTTTTCCAATATGATGATTTTCTAGAGACATGCACAAAGCATATACACTATAATCTGATTCATACACTTTGCATCAGACTACTGCGGATGATCAGAGCAATTCACATTCAAAGTAACTTCCTCATTTTGTAAACCATTTGGAATAAAGTAAGAAAGCATGGCATTATAACAGCAGAAACCAGGGATTCATTAGCGCCCCGACATACCCACATCTGCATATGGAATAATCGATGTCCTGAGTTACCCATATTAACATAGAGAGTCATCAACGTCTCAATGAGTCACATATGTCCATCCGTAAACAATCAGGTTGACTATATAAATCACCTAAAGTACGGAACTAGAGAAAGAAATGCCAACAAAGGAAGAATCCAAATTTCCTTATCCAAACACAACAAGATAAACTTGTTTGAACTCTAAAGAAAGAGATTTCAACAAGTGAAAATGCCGATGAGATTTTCCTCATCAAAACATGTAGGTTATAGATAAAAGAAGTTTATCTAGAGAATGCCCACAGTATAACTTCTAGTGAATTTAGAAAATAAGATTATCTTTGAATGTTGAGGTCAACATGCTAAGTGATGTAAGCAAAGCAACAATCTTGAGCCCAAATTATCCCATAAGATAATATATGTGAGGGATCACTAGCGTCCCATACCACCATGATACCACCCATATATACCTTAACAATTTGAAACTCCCTAGTATGCCGTCTAGGAAAATATGAATAAAATCCTGTATAAAAGGAATAAGATGGTCTTATCCAGACTTTTACATACTAAACCTGTCTCTATATACTTGAGACTACATCAAGGAATAAATCCTTCTGAGTACATCATTTAGAAAAGAAATTGAATTATTGGCACCTTTATAATGATAACTACCCAAAACACAATAAAGTTAGGATAGAAAAATAACTTACCTAGATATATAAGCAACTAAGTATCCGAGTTGGAATATATACAAGAGTATAAGAAATATACTCCAAAATTATGTGCAAAAAACGAAGGCAAATGCTACCTTCAAGGCACATGAAATTATCCAAAAGATCAAAAGATCCTTATAAAACCATGGATAATTTTTTTTTTGAAATTTTAAATTTATCCCAAATGTATTTAGAATACGAACGGTCAAAAAATTTTGGAATTCCAACAATTTTCTCGGAATACGGAAAGCCAAAAGTTTTGGGAAAATGAAAAGACAACAAAAATCAGAATGTGAAAGGTCAAAGGTTTCCAGAATACGGAAGGTCAAAAGTTTTTTCGGAATTCGGAAAGCCAAAAGGTTTCGGAAAAACGGAAAGCCAAAGGTTTTCTGGGAGATGAAAAGCCAAAAAAATTCAAGAAGAAATTTTCAGAAAATTTTCAAAGATTTTTTTCTCAAATCCCATATTTTCAATATTTTTCAGGCTTTTTTCAAGCTTTTTTCTGAAATATTATCAAAAAGCTTTTTTTAATATAAAAAACTTATTTTTTAAAAAAAATAAAAAAAAGCTTAATTAAGCTTTTTGCATGGTTTTGATTTTTTCTAAGGGGGGGCGATTTTTTTCACCTGGCCGCAGCGCAGCCCCCCCCCCCCCCCCCCCCGCGGTGTCTGCGCGCATCGAAGGAGAGAGGGAGGGAGTTTTTAAAAAAACCCTCCTCTCCTTCTTCTCCTCTCTTTCCTCTCCTTCTTCTCTCCTCTTTCCTCTCCTTCTTCTCCCTTCCATTCTCTTTCTCCTCCCCTCTCTGTTAATCAGAGATTAATTTAATCAATTGATTAACTTTTTCATTAAACATATCTTAATCATAATTAATATTAATTATGATTAATGTTTAAAAAAACCTTTTAAGAGAATTTCTCACTGAAAAAAGAAGGAAAAATCAGATTTGAGAGGCAGAGAAAGTAACACGCACACGGGAGAGCATCTCATCCATCAACACGCTGTCCCCTACTAAATAGTAGAAAATTGACAAAAATTTGATCGCATTCTCGCGGAAAAAAACCCGCAAAAAATGTATAAAAATATATTTTTAATCATAAAAATGCTAAAAAAAATTCCTAAAAATTTAGAAAAATTTTCTAAAAATTTTAGAAATTCAGGGAATCCATTCTATAAAAAATATCCACCATAAACTTTATGGTATTTTTGTGAAAAAATCCATTAATGCTTGATTTTAACCATTAAAAATAGAAAAAAATAGCATTAACTCACGGAATTCCCCCACAACGTCGATTCGTCCATTGAATTGTAGTAGCACACGTTCCAATCACCATATCGATGATCCACGTGTAATTCATCAACATAAATCAATAAAATAATATTTTATTAGTAAATATTAAAATTTACTAAAAAAATCAACAATAATTAAATAGAGATTGCTCTGATACCACTGTTAAAACCCTAAGATCTCTCCAGATAATTGTTATGCATAAACATGCATAAATTAGGCATAAACTCAACCACCCAACCACTCTTGAGCCCAAGGGATGCACACATGAATAATAATGAAATACATCATACCTCTACCTTGATGTCCTATACCATCAAGAGGTATAACTCCAATCAAATAATAATAATAATAATGAAATAATGAAATACATCATACCTCTACCTTGATGTCCCATACCATGAAGAGGTATAACTCCAATCAAATAGCATGTAGCTAAAGTGTGAAATGGTAGATGAGTAGATATGGACCTCTACACAAGAGACCATAGCCCAAGCCTCCAAGCCTCCAAGCCTCCAAGCCCCCCAAGCTCCCTTGAGTAGATATGGACCTCTACACAAGAGACCATAGGCCAAGCCTCCAAGCCTCCAAGCCCCCAAGCCTCCAAGCCCCTCAAGCTCCCTTGAGTGTGCCCCATGCCCCTATTATATAGGAGGGTCCTCAAGTGACTCTTGACTTTCCATTTCTCATGTAAAGGATGGAATGTTAATACTCTGTGTGGATTACAAAGGTCTCAATCAGCCTACATGGGTACTATGAATTTACTGTCATGCCGTTTGGATTAAGGTGGATGCAGATCGTACAGGAATTTGATTTTGAAATCAAGTACCGCCCAAGCAAAGAAAAAGTTATGTTCTCAAAAATACATGGCTAGCTTGTAACAATCATTCACAAGTGATGTTGGATTGGCCAACACAACAAGTAGTCATGCATCTTAGTATCCCTTTCTCCCATATGGAAGAATGTGTTAACCCTCATACTAAGATGCACAACAAGTAGTCGTGCATCTTAGTATCCCTTTCTCCCATATGGAAGAATGTGTTAACCCTCATTGGCCACCTCTCCAACATTGATGCCATCCATTGGAAACCATCATTTCAATTGGCCATTGACATTAAAAATGTTAAAACTATATATTTTATGTGTGCGATCACCTCTTGTCTATGAAAGGCGTGCCATGGGATTGATTATGGAGATTGCATGCTTATATTAAGTGTTTGCACAAGTGTAAGCGGCCTTGGAAAGCCATGGAACTATATTTTAAGTATTGGCAGGCCAAGGTGTGAAGTTTGGGGGGCCATGATAAGGGTCAAATTGTATTCTCACCATTCATTCTCTTATGCAACTAATAGAGTGCTCTTCTTCTCCACTCGCTTGCTCTCTTGTATGTCTTACCTAATTCAATTAGAGCTATTATATGCTCGTTGTGTATGTGTGAGAGAAATTTCTTGAGAGGAGTGTTGAGCTTAGTTTGGAGTGCGGTGGCATTGGAGGGGAGCTTTGGAGTATGGTTGTGAGGCAACATCGTCTTTTAGGAGAATTTGAGCACAAGTATTAAGGAGGTGAGTGAAACACCTTGCCCATGCAATTGTGAGCTAGGTTAAGGAAGATTAGCTTCTTGGTTGAGCTATTTTATGCTCTCGTGTGCAGTTGGGCAAAGCCCCACAGCCTTGGTTAGTTCCTGCACTCTTTCCATGGTGCAAGGGTTTCCCATAAATGGCACCGCTTGCTGGGGAGGAATAGCCCCACCACATAGCCACAATGCATTTTGAATGCGTGTGTGCATATGATTAATTTATGTTATAATTATGTTTTTTGATTTTTTTTCCTGATTTTCCAAGAAGAGTAGAAATGAATTGCTGAGAACCTGTCCATTTTGTGGCATTGCTGTTGAAATCTACAATTTCTACAGGTTGGTCAATTTCTGCAATTTCTACATGTTTCTCAATTTCTGCATGTTTATCATTTTCTATGATGTTAACAGGTGTATACACCCCCTAGCATTTTTGGCATTAGCTTGCAATAGTAGAATTAGCTTAGGCTAATAAGTTAAGTGGTTACAAGAGGGCTAGTGGGGGAGTTAGGATCTTATGGAGGTTATGGGAGCCCAATAGTTACATGGGTAGCCCAATAGTCATATGGGTAGCCCAACAATCACATGGGTATCCCAAGAGTCACATGGCTGGATGGCTATATAAAGCCCCTCTTGTATGCAAATTGGACATGATATAATATGACATGTATGACATGACATGACTATTGTATATGGACATGATTCTTACACATGATTCTTGTACACCCAATATGTGATACATGGATATGGAATACACTATGATGTTATGTTGTTATGCTTGTGTCTTTTATCTTGTTGTTATGCTTGTATGTTTATCTTGTTGTTGATCCATGCCTCCTACTCCATGTTCATGTGTACATGTGTACTCCATGGCTATGTATGTAGGAGCATGTGTGTGTTCCCCCATGTTAGCAAGGTGATGTTAACACTTGGCCACCACGAAAGGACGAGAAACTTCAATCTTCTCCTTGCCCACAAGCTCCTGATTTTCTTGATTCGATTATGCTTTCCCTCAAAACCCACAGGGAGAAGGAATTAACATGCTTTCTTGTTGATACATTAATTATCTTAAAGCATGGACCGATGGCCTTTCCTAGTCACTCTTCTTGATTATGGGTCATGCTTTCAACATTACTTTGATTTTGGTGTGCTTGGTATTCTTACCCTCCCTTGGTTGCCACGATAACCCATGGGGGGAAGAAATTTAGCATGCTTCTTGATATTTTCATTTTTTATCAACGAGAGAGATTATTGAGCTGAAACAAAGAAAGAAGGGCTTGCGTTGTGGTATTTCTTGATTTTCTGTGTGTAAGCGACGGCAGCTTACAGCTCTTTAAACTTGGAAATCTCTTGGTACACGTGAAGCTCCGGAATGCCATAGCCAGTGTTTTGCACGCCTTGCAATTTTACTACATTTGTGTGTGTATCGGCGTACGTGCGCAAGCTCATCTGTATCTTTGCTTTCTATCTTGTGCACCGGCCTCCATCCGGGGTATGTTTCGGCTAGGGTTGACTATTTGTTGAGTATCTGCGAAGATACGGTGACGCTCTCTGGCCCATCAAATCACAGAAAACGGAGAGAGATGTAATGGGGATTGCTGATCCAGCCCTTTATCTTCTATTTCTCGCAGGCCAGCTTGGAGAATGTCCTGCATAAATTTGAGTGCTAGAGCTAGGTTAAAAAAAATAAAATCCACGAGAGCCCCTCGGGGTTCTCAACAGGCTACTTTGGGGTTTTTTGAGCCGCCGGCTGCCCGCTGCCTGCGCCCTGGCTAGGGTTTTATAGGCGCAATCCAAGAGCAAATGATCTCTAAACCACTTGCCGACTGCCACCAGAGTCGCAAAGGCCATCCATTTCATTGAGACTGCTCACAATGACTCGGACCCCCTAGTTTCGACCTCCTTTCCCTTGTGCTCTCAGCCAGGATGCCGTCCAAAGTATGTACTCCCAGCTTCTTTGTGGGCGCATCCAACGTGCGCCATCTTCGCTTATGGCGAGCGATTCGATGCATGTTGGATTATATCGTTGCTGTGATTGAGTTGGTGATTAAGAGTTCAATGTGCTTTGCTTAATATTAATTATAAAGTTGATGTCGCACGGAGGGCATGCATGATCTCCAGTTTTGGTTGCCTGATCAGTACCATTCCCTCATGAGCGCGGGGGTTTGTATGTTCTTTGAGTGGGGGTTTTGAGAAATTTTTATTGGCGTTTCTCCATTCCGGCTCTCCCATACAATGGCAATCAACTTTGCTTGCCGGTTTTAGGCATGGTTTTGGCTTTGCTCACAGTGTCACACTTTAAGGTGCAAGAAGGTGCTTTACTCTGCTTCTAATATATCTTGTGTATAAATCTAGATTTTGCCCAAACTGTGGTGTTTCATGGTACTTTGGGAACTATATAGGCACCGCAGGTAGTTAAATATACAGGTAGTTAAATATAGTTAAATATACAGGTAGTTAAATATACAGGTAGTTAGTTAAATAACTGTAGGCAATGCTTGTGCAAATAGTATGCACGTGATGTTTTCATTTCTCATCGTTTGTGCATGCTACTTGGGTGTAGATGAAACCTAAATCCTTTTATCTTTGCTACTAGTTAGATAAG
Organism: Cibotium barometz; assembly: GCF_041138505.1. Lineage (NCBI taxonomy): Eukaryota > Viridiplantae > Streptophyta > Polypodiopsida > Cyatheales > Cibotiaceae > Cibotium > Cibotium barometz. The sequence goes on from NC_141064.1 coordinate 40,921,720, forward strand.
ACATCTATAGCTTCTAATCATGCATTTATTTATATGCTTGTATTTCAATGCAAGCACGTGTGGGGTAGGAACCTTGGTTGCTTGGGGCTTCTTTTCATAGCCCTACTATTATTAACTTGTATGTGTTAACAGATCCTCTCATTGCCTAATGGCAGCTCGAACCATTTTTGGATAGCAAGCCGGCTTCCATATTTTTGTAAGTTAGGGAAATAGCTTGACCTTTCCATTGGTATACCTTTCTGCTGTGCTAGCAGATTTACTGATTTTTGTTTGAAGTCGTTTCAAGTTTTAGCTAGCCTACTAGTTTATATTAATTACTTCTTTCCTAAGCGGTGGTATTGCCAACCAATGTGTGTGTCGTGTTCTCACTAGTTCTAACTTCATGGTGGCTGACTCTGCCCTTCACTGGACAGAAACTCAGTTTGATGGTTTATTTATTAAGATTTGTATATTGTTGACATCTTTATCCATGAACTTGCACATACTCCTGGATCATGAGGATGTCAGTGGCTCCTTGATGCTATACGTCACATAGTTGAGGATGATGATGATGTGTTCTTTGATGTAGCCATGTCCGATGATGCATATGGGCTACTTGATAATGACCCCCATCTCAATGAGGATGATACAATTATTATGACTCCTTGGGCACCTTGAATAATGCATTTCCATGCATAGGAAATACACATAAGCAAGAGGTTTTTTATAAAATGAACACTAAAGTTAAGATCAAGCAGCCTTGTGTGTGAACGGCAAGAACCTTAGTATTGATCCAAGCTCTACTTGTTGGGAGTACACTTGGTCTTGCGCTAGTTTGGTGCACTAGTTACGGGGGCTTTGATTAAATCAAACACTAAAAATGGCATACGACATGTTGGCTTTGATGATCCAGCTCATCTATGCCTACTGCATGGAGTACATGGAATGCAACCTTCACCTCTGTGTGGGAAACTTGAGGTGGACAACTTGATGAACTTTGAGGGTAAGTAACTGGCTAATTCTTGAAGTATTGTCTTGAAATACGATGTCAATGGAAAAAATGATAATAATATTGAAAGAATGAAGCATTTGAGGGTTGAGGAGACGCTTAGCTGGGATACTATTGAGACGCCTGTAAGTCTGTGAGAAGGCATGATGTCCAGAGAGGAAGCCCAACGAGGTCCTAACCAGGCCGAGGAGATGCTTAGTTAGGATATTATTGAGACGCTTGTAAGTCCGTGAGAATGCATGAGGAAGCCGAGCGAGGTCTCGAGCAGACACTTAGCTGGGATACTATCGAGTCACTTGTAAGACCCAGTGAGAAGGCATGAGGACCAGAGGAAGCCCATCGAGGTCCTGACTGATATTAATATTGAAAAAATGAGGCATGAGGGCTAGAGGAAGAGACTTGCCCTGAGAATAGTACTGAGTTGCTTGTAAGACCGAGTGAGAAGGCATGAGGACCAGAGAAAGCCCAGCTAAATAAAGATCCCCACTGAGTTGCCTATAAGTCCTTGATAAAGAGGCATGAAAGCCAGAGGGGAAAGCTCAGTGAGATACCTGTCGAGATGCCCATAAGCCCTATTGAGAAGGCATGAGGTCCAGATAAAAGGTTCACTGAGGCTCCTACCAAGTTGTCTGTAAGGAAAAGGAACAAACAAAAACCAAAATGGAAACATTAAAAGCATAAGAGAATGCTGTACTAATTTCTAGAATGCAGTTACTTGTTGGATGTTGTAATTTCAGGACCCAAGCGAGGACTCACCTTGTGGATTTTTGGAAATGAAAAGACGACTTCCTGCACACATGGAGCAGAAGCAAGTGGCTACATTGACACAGATGGTAGCACACTTAATTTTCCATGAACAAGATTCTTCATCAACATATACTTGTGGACTCAACTTGAAATGGCTTGCATTGTATCAGCAACCACTTATTCACATAATTTCATGATGTACTTGGCATTCATAGGAGATAGTACACTCCCAACTAAACAAAGGGGGAAGAGAGGTGTTGACGGGTGTGTACACCCCCTAGCATTTTTGGCATTAGCTTGAACACCCCCTAGCATTAGTAGCATTAGCTTAGGCTAATGAGTTGTGGGATTTGGTTATTATTACAAGATGTCATATCATACAAGAGGGCTAGTGGGGAGTTAGAATATTGTGGAGGTTATGTGATTAATTATAAAGTTGATGTCGCACGGAGTGCATGCATAATCTCCAGTTTTGGTTGCTTGATCAGTACCATTCCTTCAGCGGGGGTTTGTATGTTCTTTGAGTGAGGGTTTTGAGAAATTTTTATTGGCATTTGTCCATTTAGGCATCGGCCACATTGTGGGTCAATGGATGTAGCTGTTACAAGCTTCAATCACAATAGAATCTTGGGACATAACCATCCAACAATAGGACAATTGTCAAAGGCCTTCACGCATGCTCAATCCCAATTGGCAAGACATCCTACGTCAAAAGTCTCTATAGATTGCCATTAAAGCTCCTTACTTGGAACACATGCGTGGGAAGGCAGTAATATTTTTTATTCTCCAGTTCTTTTGTAATTCAGTGCCTTGTATCATGTTGATCTTCTCTTGTGCTATTTTGAATTCTTGTAATCTTATGTAAGGTGGATTCAAAGGAGTTTTGTCTTCTTAAGTAGGGAGTACTCTCTTGAGTGTTGTGGGGCCATGTTTTCTAGGATCGAGGCTACATGGGTTTAAGGAAATGTGGTTTAATGGACTACTATAGTCGAATATATTGTCATTTCTAATAAGTAGTCTAGACTGTGTGCAAAGCAAGTTTAAAATTGATTTCAGATACATTAGAGCCAGTTAGTGAATCTGGGGCTTGAAGGAGCATGCTACTATTCCAGGTGTTCTAATGTTCCTCCGCTTACATTTGTGTTCAATTGGCTCATTTCTTCCCACCAAAACTCCTCCCTAAGATAGATATAAAGGAGCGTGCTACTATTTCCAGGTGTTCTAATGTTCCTCCGCTTACATTTGTGTTCAATTGGCTCATTTCTTCCCACCAACACTCCTCCCTAAGATAGATATAAAGGAGTTTTACCTTCTTGATAGGGGAATAGGGGAACGCACTACTGATGAGTGATGGTCGTTTGTTGGGACTGAATGCTAGGTGGGTTTGAGGAAGTGTGGTTTGATGCATTATTATAGTCTATTATATTGTTGTTTTCAACAATAAGTCTAAATTGGGTTTGCACCAGTCTCTATTATTGCTCATGAAGTAGGTCTCAAATTGATTTTAGACATATTTGTTTTGCTCACGCTACAAAAAAAATTTCTTTTTTGTTTAGAGTTTTTTATTTTTATTTTTTTGTCTCTAGGTTCATGTTTGTTGACCCATACCTCTATACTTTTGTCTCTACGCTCATGTGTGGTGACTCACTTATGTAGGCTCACACATTTTTTAAATGAGCTAGACTCTCATAGTTTGTTTTTATTAAATAGGCCTACTTGGGGCATGAGAGTTTATACAATATGGCCTGTAAGTATTGGTAATAATTATACTTTAATACGCCAACAATTACAAAGGACAAGAACTTTTGTTAGAAATTATAGCTAGTACATATGGTATGGCAAGAAAATCCTTGAAGGACATGAGCAGGTATGTCCTTTGTCTTTAGAGTTATTTGAGATTTTTGGACTTGATGGAGGGTGCTTAACACTAGTCTTGTAAAAAAAGCCACTTTTACGGCTTTTTGAAGGTTTTAAAAAAAATTCAAATCTCTTAAGTTATTAATTTTTTAAACAAAATCCTATTAGGAAACTCTTCTTACCACATACACGGAGTTGGAAAAAAATAGAGCCGTAAAGAATGAATCAAAAATACTATTTTTCAATAGTCATAAACTAGGTGGAACCTGCCAAGTAGCATTAAATGTTTGTATATCTTATTAAAACCCAATCAAATAATTTTTACACATGCCAAAAATCCCATGAAAAATGTATCAACATGTATATAATGTATGTATTCACTTAAAATGATGATAGAATCAAAACTGCGAACATTTTTTGGCCCTCTATAATTAGAGCATGCTGCTGAATATTTTAGCCACTTTTGTGGCTTTTTACAATTTTTAGTGGTCTTAGTTTTAAAATTTTACTTCTTTTTGTTTAAGAAAATTCCCATATGATGCACATTGTTAGGGGATCTCATCTATGTGCTACTTGCTAAGTTTCAATATGGTTACCTATTCCTACGTTTGATAACCTAAATGAGGCCCTGAGCCACTTTTGTGGCTATAGCCACTTTAATGGCTCAATTGCAAGACTGGTGTTAAGAATTCTAATCTTATTTAATAATGGATAATTAAGAGTCCTAGTCTTATTTATTGGTGGTTATGTTAGTAATTTGGTATTTTTCGATTGTTTTTTTTTGGTTTTACATGCTTCTAAGCTACCAATTCCAATAATGCATGAGAGAATATGAAATACATGAACAAAAAATTATATTTAACTCTAATTCACACCTAATAGAGCTTCATGCTTATGTTTTTGGACTAGATTCCACTCTTAATCACAATTGCTAAGCTATTCCTTGGCTTAATGCTATTGTTTTTTGTGGTGTTGCATGCTTCTAAGCTACTAGTTCCAATAATGCATAAAAAATATGAAATACATGAATAAAAAATCCTATTTAACTCTAATTCACACCTAATAGAGCTTCATGCTTATGTTTTTTAGAGTGGATTCCACTCTTAATCACAATTGCTAAGCTATTCCTTGGCTGTAAAATCTTGCAAATCACTAAGAAACCAAGGTTTTTTCCCTTCCAAGATATTAAACTAGAATATCCTAATGCAACAAGATTTAAATGAAAATCAAAAGCAATAAAACCAACACATTCAAGGCTCCAAAACCGTATGTTTTTCAAAGTGTGATCTCATCATTAACACACGGGGCAATATTAGGTTCCTAATAGCCTGGGATGGATGGCTTAGAGCTAACTCCTAGGCTAGTCCTATTGGGGGGCTAAATAAGTTCAAGGCATGAGCTTACCTTAGCCTTACCAAATCATGTGTTGTTGGGCCTTGCCTTCCTAGAGCCACAATAACTACAACTTCTCGATGTGGGGTGCACTAGCTCGTTCATAATGCATCCCCGCTCTGTTATCACATCAAGATGCTCCTTTGCCAATGGGGTCAAGGAAGAGTTTTCTATGGCTAGATGGAGGCAAAAAAGGCTTGAAGCTTTTGATGATCTAGCCTTCTCCATTAACTTTGTTATTGTAGGGCCTGCACCATGATATTGGCTTTGCATGAAGGCATGCTTCATTGTGGATTGTAAAGTGAGATCTGAAATAGTAGCATTGTATAAAGAAAAGTCCCTTGAAACTCTCTCATGCCAACTAGCTTGCATGTTACAAGGATTATCTTGTGACTTACCTTAACTATCGTCATTTGAACAGAATTGAATTTTATTATAGGAATCCATCAGTCTAGCCTAACCCCATCCAGTCCCATGGGTTAGCCAACTGCGCACAATCACTGTATTGATATGATCCATTATGAAAATTTGGTTATGTTTTATCTCGGGTACTAAGAAAAAGAGTGCCCAGGCCATCTAACTGGCATTCATGCAAAAATTAAATAAACAGACCACACACCTAATATGAAATCACCTTTTCTCTGAACTCAACTATTTCCAAAATAGCATTGCAATAAAACCATAGAGTTTCCATCATAGTCCTGAGTATTCCAATTTCCAGTCATTCCTTCCTCGGCGTACCTATGGCACCATTGGAACCACGTGCTCACTCAAGGGCCTTTTTGATTGTTCCTAGCCCATAGTACCCAGGAATATAATCCAAGTATTCCATTCATTTCTTCCTCAGCGTACCTATGGCATCATTCGCAACCAAAATGCTCACCACTTGCTCACTCATCAGGGGCCTCTTTGATAGTTCATAGCATCCACAAGCATGCAAGATTTAATAGAGCACATGCAAGCATGAGTACGGAAGTAGGATCACAAGTTTTTTGTTGTAAGGGAACGAATGTGTATTTCTTATTGTCAAAATTGACTTATATACAAGTGAGTAGCTTTCACACTAGGCCAGGTAAACTTTCAAATGGTATGGGAAATATCTTAAGTAAGTACATAAGGTCCTTAGACTTCCCTATCTGACATCATTAGGCTTAAGGTAAGGCTGCTATATATATTCTAGCACCATCTTACAAAAGATAAGTGCCTGTTAGAGCAAGTGAAGATGGTAAAGTACCTTATGGTAGGTTGGGCATGCAAAATCATGTTAGCCTATGAAGTGGTTAACATGGTAGTACATATGTTGAAAAGAATTTTGATACTTTTATCACCACTTGTAAGGATCTATTTGGGATACAAGTTTTACTACTCCATAGATGTAGCCATGAATCAAGTAGTCTAGCTAATGGATGGTATGATATCTCTTGTTTCCTTACATGATAGTGTAGACAATGAATATTTAGGTTTGGAATTTCTTTGTATATTAGTTACAAGTTGGGCACTTCCCTAAGTGGTATATGTAGCTAATGAGGAGGACCATGCCTATCGACGATGAGACATAGTGAATATTCAAGTAGAGAATGGATTTTCACTAATGCAAGAAGAAAGTTCTCTAAAGGTATAGTCCTTATCACTTGAAGAAGCTCTTGGATATGATGGATTTATAGGGGTAAGGAATTTACATACCCTACATGATGATAATGATATGGTGGATTGCAAGTTTAGTTAGAATGTAGGATCAAATGTATTAAAAATGAAATGAATTAAGGGTGATAGATGCCATGCCATGTTTTCCTTAAAATATAGTTAGAATCAGATAGCTTGAGGATGTTAACCCTGTGAGACCCCTCTGCCCCCTCCGTGCACCGGATTCCCAGTTGCTAGCAACGGAAGTAGCTTCCTCTTGTGTGCGGGCAGGATTTCCCACTCAGGGCCTCGCCCTCGAATGTTCGGACACGAGACTAAACTGGTGGTCATTTTGAAACCAAAACCGAGAAAGTTTCCCTTGCTCGAAAAATGGGGGCGATTCCACCTTTTTGATTTTCTTAAACGAATTTTCTAACGGGGTCAAGAGAATAAACTATCCTTCACCTGATTAAACCAGATAGAAGGAAAACTATTACTGACTTAATTTGAAGAAATCAACGCCTTTTCCTAACCGAAATCAGGCACAGCCATTGATCTATTCATTTGAGGAAATCAATGCTTTTTTCCTAACCGAAATTAGGCATAGTCATTGATCTACTCATTTGAGAAATTCTTCAGGTTTTGATTTAACTACTTGAACTCTAAGCATAATTCTATTATTTCAATTTAATTATTAAAACTACACTGATTTCAACCTAACCCCATCCGGCCATGGGTTAGCCACCACCCAACCATTGGAATCAGTAGAACCAGACAACCACTCACCCACCCATAATTGAATGCCTTTCTTGACTTTTGCTTTCGAATAGAGATACGCACACACTCCTCTTTAAAACTTTAACATATAAAATAATCCATTGACAAACAGTTATTTGTTACAGATATCATAACTCAAAATTTCATCCCTTGTTTCTCAAAAAATAGTATCACTCTAGACTCTCCGTTGAGACCAGCTGGTCAGCAACGAGATCCAGTAATAACAGATTACAATAATCATTTCATCCATCATACATATCTTCCACGACATACGCATGGGTATCTTAAGCAGCGGGAGCCCATGCATCGCCTGGTCAGAACCCTCCAGGATCCTCCTTAGGTGTCCTGGCACTTCACTCAAGGGACGCTTCGTTGACCCTCGCCCATCATACCGGAAGCGCACCATTTTTTAACCATACCGAGGCTGGTCAAGACCTGGGCAGGCTTTGCCCCGTGAGCCGTCCTTTGAACACTCCCCGCCAGCTGTTGCAACCAAATTTTCCTTAGAAAAACATATACCAAATGCTCCCTCCCCAGCATTCTGGCGTAAGACAGTCCTTTGAGAAAACAGGGCTTCTATGCAAGTTTTCAGTTTGATTTTTTTTGAATACAATGAGTATATCTTGAATCAGTATCCCCAAAACTTCTTGAACGGAATTTTGAATTTCATATCATAATTCCTCGAATTTTGTAATCTTGATCCACAGATCAATTCAGGGTCTCAAACTTAGTTTCAGATTTTGGCGGTAGTTTTGAGGGTATTTTTCTAAACTAGTCACATCTTCTTTCCTCGAAACTGACGAAAGAATTTGGTCTTGGTCATAGTCAACATGAAAATCAAGAAAACCATAGATTTAAAATTAAACAACTACTTGAAAGTAGCTTACATGGAGCTTGTAAGCTCTCCTTTGGCTTGAGGGATTGAGGATTCTACTCTTGTTTGAAGCAATAGTGGCCACCAATTCACTTTGGAGATATTAGGCCAAAAACAATTGAATTATTAAGAAATTCAATGTAGATGGCTCAGGACGACAGGAGTAGAGTAATAGTGCATAAACACCATTAAGCTTTTACAAAGGGGGAGGCTTCTATTTATAGGAAAAAGTGAGACTCAAACCAAGCAAATTGATTCTAGAACCTTCCAAATCAGTTTGGTCAATTTTTGACCATTTTTGGGTCAGTTCAGCAGCTTACTTTTTGGATCTAGTTTTGAAATAGGAGAGGAGAGAGATGAAATATCTCATTTAATTGATTTAAAATTGGGGGTAATGATGAGAAAAAGGTGCCTACTTCATTAGGGGAGATCCCCACTCTGAGGTTTCAAAATTCAATTTTTTAAATCTTTTCTTTGGTCCTTAGTCCACTCTTCATCTTATGTGAGCATTTACTCTTTTTTTTTGGGAGGGGGGGTTCTTTTATTCTTCAATTTATCTCCTCCCTACATTTGGATTAATCTTATTGGTCCATAAGAACCTTAATAAAAAATTTTCAGAAAGGCGAAGGTCTTTTGTACAGATTATAATTTAATTCTAATGCACCTTATGAATTTTGTTTTAAAATTCTATTTTGAGAAAATTTATTTTAATAATAAGGGATATTTTTACATTAAAAAATATCTAAAAATTAAATTATCTCTCTCTAGAATATTTTCTCTCTCTAGGCCAAAATAGGTAAAAACAAGATTTTTTATTATTTTGAAAAGGGGATTGATTACACGGGAAGAAATGACATCTTGAGGGGCTGGGGAGGAATCTTACATCCTCTCCCACTTGAAAAACGTGAGATGTCCTCATCTTGCAAACTGGGGGTAATCTCGCATCAGTTCGGCTTCTTTCTCCTAGGTGGCGTCTTCAAAAGGATAGAACTTCCATTTGACTAATAATTCTCTCAGAATTCTGTTCCTGAGAACCTTATCTCAAACATTAAGGATTTCTTCAGGTTGGAGTTCCATCCGCCCTTGGTTTGAAGAAGTTAAGAGTTCATCATCATTAAGCACATGATTTGGGCTCAGTACATACTTCTTAAGTAGGCTGACATGAAATACATTATGTACTTTGAGATGAGGAGGAAGAAGAAGTTCATAGGCTAAGTCACCTACTTTCTTTGTAATCAGATATGGCCCACAATATCTGGGAGATAACTTCTTGTACTTCCCAAGAGATAGAGAACTTCTTTTGGGGCGTACTTGAATGAAGACCATATTTGCTTCTTCGAATTTTCTATTTGACCTCTTCTTATCTGCATACTGCTTCTATCTATTCTGGGCAGCTTTTATATCCTTGTGGATTGACTGCATCTGCTGCTCCATGTCGTTAAGCATCTATCTGGACATCTCGACCCTAATTAATGGGTTGGACCAAGTTAATGGTGTTAGGCAGTCTTGTCCATACAGAGCTTTGAAAGGGATCATCCCGATACTTCAGTGATAAGAGGCATTATAGGCGAACTCGACTAGGTGCAGATAGCTTCAGTGATGATAAGAGGCATTGTAGGCGAACTCGACTAGGTGTAGATAGCTTCGCCACTTCTTCAGTTCCCTACCAACAACATGACCAAAGTATAGCTTCAGTGATGATAAGAGGCATTGTAGGCGAACTCGACTAGGTGCAGATAGCTTCGCCACTTCTTCAGTTCCCTACCAACAACATGACCAAAGTATATCTTCGATTACTTGGTTCACCCTTTCTGTTTGACCGTCAGTCGGGGTGTTAAGCTGTGCTGAGATCCAAGAAAGTTCCTACTGCTTCAAAGCATGCAGTCCAGAATCTTGACATGAATTTGGGATCTTGATCACTTACTATTCTCCTGGGTAGGCCATGCAATCTAAAGATTTCCTTGAGGAACACTCTGGCCACATCCACTGTAGTGTAGGTTTCTTTTACTGGAATCAGATGGGCAACTTTGGTTAGTCTATCAACTACCATGAAGATGGAGTTATAACCTGATTGCATTGAAGGTAGTCCAATAATAAAATCCATACTGATACATTCCCACTTCATCTGGGGGATGTCTAATGGATGTAACTTCCCAGGCATTTTTACTCTCTCAGCTTTGACTTTCTGACATATCAGGCATTTACTTACATGATTAAGTACATCCTTTTTTAGTCCAGGCCAAAAGAAGCTTTCCTTTACATACATGTAGGTCTTGATGAAACCTGGATGTTTTGATATAAGGTTATCCTGGGCTTCATTCAGAATTTGACCCTTAGTTTCCTCATCATTGGGAATGCATAGCCTGCTATTATAATACATAATTCCTTCATCCAGGCTGTACCCTTGAACTCGGTTCGATTGTTGAGGAGTTTTGCTTTCCTGCATAAGTAGGGTAGCAAGAGGGCCAAAGAATCTGTCCTGCATGATCTTCTCTCTTGCTTCAATAATCAATGGATTTGACACCACTGTGATTGCAAGCAAGGAGGCTTTTCTGTTGAGGGCATCTGCTATGCTAATGACACCAAATCTATCACTATAGTAGCTCCATTGCATGCATCTAGCTGTGAACAAGCATGACAACCTCAATGATACGTTAAGCATTGTGCTTCTAGATAAGATAAAGCTAAAAGAGGTAAGGTATGTACCCACAAACCAATATCTATACCCCCAATAGGAGTTGGTATGGTGCTCAATATGTCGACAAAATCACACGAGCATCGAGCGTCCTTTAACACCTCACCTATTGATGTATTACGTGCATTGTATGTGACTTGGGAACCATGATATGAAACAGGTGATTCTATAAAAACTGAAGTGTCTTGCACATAGAAGGTGGAGGATAAGCCCGAGCAACTTAATTGCTCGGACCAAAACCATACAAGCTACCTATGTTAAAAGCACTATGCAAAGCAGGGTCATCTATGGGTATATTCTCTTATCTACAAATCACACAACTTCAAATAGCCATATTAAGGGAAAAGAGACTTGTAAAAGAAGATGACATGGAGTGCAAATTATTTATAGACTAGAAAAAGATTGGTGGCTCTCTGGCAAGTAGTGCAAAAAATGTTATAAGCTACACCATCCCTCTTCTAGTACAATGGACAATGCTTACCTTAACTTGTCGCTTGGCGGCGTATCCAAGCTCGTATCTTTATAGACTCCAAGCTATGCACTAGTGGTAGCTAGCTCCACTCTCTTTCCTCTCCTCAAGCTATCACCATGAGATTGTCTTTCTCCATACAAGGACACTCACTCCTCTCTACTCTCACACTTTACAACACAAGCATAAGAGAAACATGCACCAAGAATGTAGCTCTCTCTCCTCTCAACTCTCTCTTTATCACCATAGACACAAGAGAGCAAAAAGATAAGACTAGACTCAATTGGCATAAAAGGGTATTATGTCTTTCATTATGAGAATGTTGTTATTATTCACACTTGGGTGCCCAAAACTTAATGAAAGATATATATAATATACATATATATATATAGTTACTCGATGATCTCTATGATTATTTAAATTCGGAATCATGAGCTCTATGCATTTAAAAAAAATTACATGTATATTATGTATAAAGCTTTTGCATGTAGCTTATCCATAGTGATCTCTATGCATATAGCTTATGACTTTGCATATAGCTTTAATGCATAGTCTTCTATGTATAGATCATGTATAAGAGATATGTGTAGAGCTATAAATAAGGTGATCCATAAGAGATACACGTAGAGCTATATATAAGGTGATACATAGAGATATATAGATCCTATGTGATAATGCCTTAGAGCCTTTGCAGACAAGTTCTATTTCTAATGCACAAGAGCTTATGCATAAGATCTAGCTCTAATGGTTAATGCATAAGAGCTTATTTAGAAGATCTCATGCATTAGCTCTTATACACTAATAATGCACTAGAGCTTTTACACATAAGATCCTCGAGAGGGATGTACTTTTACGAAGACCAACATACAATGTGCATTCAAAAGGGTATTAAAAAATACCATTTTTATGAATTTTGGCTTAATAAAATACTCTTTTTATTTATAAACTTACGAGTTTTTTTTAAAATGCCATTTAAAACCCCCTTATATGTAAGTAGATTTTTGTAAATCTTTCTCAAAATGTTGGTAAAAAAACCCCTCCTAGTAATGATCGCACATAGTAGACATACATACTTTTAAGTAAGTTAACCCCCCGCGATAAGATCTTAGGTGTTACTGCATTAAAGCTAATGCATAAGCTATTATGCGTAATAATACAAGAGCTAATGTATAAGCCCTTACACATAAGAAATAATAAGAGCTAATGTATAAGCTCTTACACATAAGATTGAAATCATAAAATCTTATGTATAAGCTCTTATGTGTAAGAGCTAATGTATAAGCTCTTAACACATAAGATTGAAATCATAAGATCTTACAAAAATTACATATAATGAAAAGAAGCTTATGCAATATACATAAACGCTTATACATGATATGTATTATACATAGGCCTCTTATACATTATGCATAAAGTCTTTTTTGTATGTGCTCTTATATGTTATAGATAAGAATATGTATGAAATTTCATACATTATACATAAGATCTATACTTAAAATCTTATGCAATTTTTTCTTAAACATACTATGCATTATGCATAAGAGACTATGCATACACATTTAGGCATAATGCATGCACGCATAAGTATAAGCTCTTATGCATTACACACTTAGGCATAATGCATGCACACTTAAATATAAGCTCTTATGCATGCACACTTAAAAATAAGTATAAGCTCTTATGCATGCATGTATAGACTTAGACCTTCATGTGAATAACTCTAAGTACTTTATCTATTTCTAGTTATTACTTTATTATTAGGTATAAAATTACATCATGGATCAGTAACAAGAAGCAGCCCTATCGTGGCACTTTCTTCTACACAGGAGGGAGAGAGGAGTTTGAGTAAAAACCAACATGTTTTGCTTCATGTGAAGAACTATAGTTGAGAAGATTTTAGAAGATGTGTGTTGCTTAAAATAGAGTGACATTATTGGTGTGTGACAATTAGAGTTATATGATGATTACTAAGAACCTAGTGTTTCATGCTCACACAAAGCACATTGAGCTATAATATCATTATGTATGTGAGCTTATCATGGATGGAGAGGTGGAGTTTGTCTACTTCTCCAACAACAAAGAATTATGCAGATATTTGAACAAAGGCTCTTGGGATCGATGGAGAGGTGGAGCTTATCTACTCCCCCCCAACAACAAAGAATTATGCAGATGTTTGAACAAAGGCTCTTGGGATCGATGGAGAGGGGGAGCTTATCTACTCCCCCCCAACAACAAAGAATTGTGCACAAAGTATCTTGGGATGGATGGAGAGGTGGAGCTTATCTACTCTCCCCAACAACAAACAATTGTGCAGATATTTCCACAAAGGATCTTGCGATGGAGCACCATCTTCCGTGTGACTTGGCATTAGACTGAAGAGGTAATTTAGCAACTAATGGTGGAAATTGATCATCGGGGGGAAGGGTGTTTGTTAGAAAAACATTTTCTCAATGCTCCACCCTTGTGTTATGACAAATGCATTATATTTTGTAAGGCCCCCTATATGAGGAGAAACCATTATGGTGAGCACCTAGGAATCCAACTGTTTCTAGACATTGGGATGGTGCGACCAAATGAGGGCCAAATGGTTTATAAAGACTTAGCACTCTACCAAAGTAGGATGCATGCTTGCATGGGCTATATGACCGAAATAGTGAGTGCTAGACGAACACAGTGTTCTCAGCCTATGGGGCCCATTTGAGGGTCTTAACGGTCTTAGATGCTTGTGAGAGATGCACTAAGTCCTTATGAGACTTAGTTGTAGTCTAATATGTTCCTACTTGGATCTTAGTTATAGCATACAACCTACTTGTCACTCTAATATGTTCATAGTTGGACTTAGTTGTAGTCTAATATGTTCCTAGTGGATCTTAGTTGTCACTCTAATATGTTCATAGTTGGACTTAGTTGTAGTCTAATATGTTCCTAGTGGATCTTAGTTGTAGCATGCATCCTACTTAGCCCCCTATATGAGGAGAAACCATTATGGTGAGCACCTAGGAATCCAACTATTTCTAGACATTGGGATGGTGGGACCAAATGTGGGCCAAATGGTTTATAAAGACTTAGCACTCTACCAAAGTAGGATGCATGCTTGCATGGGCTATATGACCGAAATAGTGAGTGCTAGACGGACACAGTGTTCTCAGCCTATGGGGCCCATTTGAGGGTCTTAACGGTCTTAGATGCTTGTGAGAGATGCACTAAGTCCTTATGAGACTTAGTTGTAGTCCAATATGTTCCTACTTGGATCTTAGTTATAGCATACAACCTACTTGTCACTCTAATATGTTCATAGTTGGACTTAGTTGTAGTCTAATATGTTCCTAGTGGATCTTAGTTGTAGCATGCATCCTACTTAGCCTCCTATATGAGGAGAAACCATTATGGTGAGCACCTAGGAATCCAACTGTTTCTAGACATTGGGATGGTGGGACCAAATGTGGGCCAAATGGTTTATAAAGACTTAGCACTCTACCAAAGTAGGATGCATGCTTGCATGGGCTATATGACCGAAATAGTGAGTGCTAGACGGACACAGTGTTCTCAGCCTATGGGGCCCATTTGAGGGTCTTAACGGTCTTAGATGCTTGTGAAAGATGCACTAAGTCCTTATGAGACTTAGTTGTAGTCTAATATGTTCCTACTTGGATCTTAGTTATAGCATACAACCTACTTGTCACTCTAATATGTTCATAGTTGGACTTAGTTGTAGTCTAATATGTTCCTAGTGGATCTTAGTTGTAGCATGCATCCTACTTTACCAAATAGATTGCATACTTGTGCAATGATAGAAAATTAAGGACACAATGTGTTCTCAGTTTACGTGACCTATTTAAGATTCTATATAGTCTTAGATGGCTATGGGAGTTGTGCTAAAAGTCCTTACGAGACTTTTAACTTGTAGTTTTATATGGTCCTAGCAAGATGATAAGATTGGTTGGTTAAAGTCATGGGTAGTTACGCCACGGTCAACCACATCCATGCCCCAACATCCATGTCAGCACTCTAGGATCAAGAAAATTTGTAAGAAATACATACTTCATCCAGAGTTTAGACCATCAAAGCTCATTACCTAGAGCATGCATGTGGGTACACAGTATTTTTGTTTACTCTCCACTTATCAGTTCTTTTTACAAGTAGTAATATTGTTTACTCTCCACATTTTTCTATAGTTTAATGCTTTTTATTGTGAAGATCTTGCTTTTTCTCTCTTCTGCTATTGTGTTTTCTTACATATGTCACATCTTAAGAACATCTCTTGATAAGCCATTATTTATGGCAATTTGTGCCTCTGTGAGATCATTCCAAAATCTATTCATTGTGTGTTATGAGATAACTTTGACATTTACCAAATCTAATCATTTATTGATGTTATTTTGGATATCCTTCATTTCATACACAATAGGAAGGGTATACTAGTGTGTGTTTAATATTTTTCTACACTTAATACTTATGTGGCATTCTATCAAATGTAGTATTCCAATATTACCTCTTTGTTACTAAAACATGTCCATGTTCTCTAGTGTTCCTTTATTATTATTCCCTCCCTTCATTTCTCCTTTTTTCCACATTGATTCATACTTGAAAAAATGATTCTCTAGAATTGATATATATGGTCCACCATCCTTTCTCATAAATCTCCCTTCCATTAACTAGTCATCATCCTTTTACAACCCTTTTACATTCGTAATGGTGGTAATAAAAATGAATCAGGCAATCCCCATTACATTGTTCAAAGTAGTTATACAAGAAGTAAGAACTTCCATGTGCTTTTCTATCTGACATCTTTATTTACACCAACCAATCATAGACATTGTCATAACCTTTGAATTCTCACACATGCTTCTTTTTTGTTTCATGCTTCTACCTTCTAATGTAATGCTAATACATTGACCCAAGTAATAATATCCTATCCTCTTTTCCCATAGAGCTCACATGTATATGATCCCTTAAATGCATTCATCTAAAGTTCACATCCCTTAAATGCATTCATCCCTTAAATGCATTCACATCCCTTAAATGCATTCATCTAAAACTCACATCTATACCATTCTTCTTTCATTTAATCCCTTAAATGCATCACTTCCATTAGAAAAAGGTCATAAAAGGGCCCTCTAAGAAAAGTGGGAAAGAGGGAAAAAAGAGAGTAAAGACCATTCAGAGACATGCCTATGTTATAGAATGCCATCATTATTATCATTTTAACTTTGGAAAAATATTTATATCTCTTTTATTCTACATAAAAACCCCTCGTGTGGAATATCATTGGAAATATCTCAAAGAGAAAATTCTAAACCTACCTTCTCTAGTGTGGTAAATTTGGGGTTAATATGCTCAAGCTATATGATTCTAACTATATTTTAAGGAAAACATGACATGGCATTTATCACCCTTAATTCATATCATTTTTAATACATTTGATCCTACATTCTAACTAAACCTGCAATCCACCATATCATTATCACTTATTAGGGAAGCTCCCAACTTGTAACTAATATACGAAGAAGTTCCAAACCTAACTTTTCATTGCCTACACTATCATGTAAGGAAATAAGAGATATCATACCAACCATTAGCTAGAATACTTGATTCATCACTACATCTATGGAGTAGTAAAACTTGTATATCCCAAACAAATCCTTACAAGTGATTGTAAGACTATCAAAAGTCTTTTTAACATATGTACTACCATGTTAACCACTTCGTAGGCTAACATGGTTTCACGTGCCCAACCTACCATAAGGTACTTTGTGATCTTTACTCACCCGCAGAGGCACTTATCTTTTGTAAGATGGTGCTAGAGTATATATAGCAACCTTACCTTAAGCTTAATAACGTCAGATAGGGAAAGTCTAAGGAATTCATGTGTATACTTACTTAAGATATTTCTCATACCATTTTAAAGTTTAGTTGGCCTAGTGAGAAAGCTACTCACTTGTATATAAGTCATTTTTTACACTAATAAATACACATTCATTCCCTTACAAGAAATGCTTATGAGCTCCCCTTGTTCCGTACTCATGCTTACATGTGCTCTATTCAATCTTGCATGCTTATGGATGCTTGCTAAATAGATAAAACAAAACATGCAAGCTAGTTGGCAGGAGAGGGTTCCAAGGGAAATCACTTTATACAATGCTCGTATTTCAGATCTTGCTAATGTCCTCTTACAATCCACAAAGAAGCTTGCCTTCATGCGTAAAGCCAATATCATGGTGCAGGCCCTACAACAACAACGTTAATGGAGAAGGCTAGATCATCAAAATCTTCAAGCCTTTTTTGCCTCCATCTAGCCATAGAGAACACTTCCTTCACCCCATTGGCAAAGGAGCATCCTGATGTGATAATAGAGCGAGGATGTGACACGGACAAGCTAGTGCACCCCACATCGGGAATTTGTAGTTTTTGTGGCTCTAAAGGCAAGTCCCAACAACACATGATTTGGTAAGGCTAAGGTATGCTTGTGACTTGAACAGATTTAGCCCCCCAACAGGGACTAGCCTAGGACTTAGCTTTAAGCCATCCATTCCAAGCTATTCAGAACCCAGTATGGCCCCGTGTTGATTAGGAGATCACACTTTAAAAAATTTTATGGTTGTAAAGCCTTGAATGTGTTGGTTTTATTGCTTTTAAGTTTGATTTAAAGCTTGTTGCATTAAGATATTCTAGTTTAATATCTTGGAAGGGAAAAAACCTTGGTTCTTAGTCATTTGCAGGCAAAACCACAAAAAACAATAGCATTCAGCCAAGGAATAGCTTAGCAATTGTGTTTAAGAGTGGAATCCACTCCAAAAACATAAGTATGAAGCTCTATTAGGTGTGAATTAGAGTTAAATAGGATTTTTTGTTCATGTATTTCATATTTTTTCATGCATTATTGGAGCTGGTAGCTTAGAAGCATGTAAAACCACAAAAAACAATCGAAAAATACCAAATTACTTACATAACCAACCACCAATAAATAACACTAGGACTCTTAATTACCCATTATTAAATAAGATTAGGATTCTTAACACTAGTCTTGCAATTGAGCCATTAAAGTGGCTATAGCCACAAAAGTGGCTCAGGGCCTTATTTAGGTTATCAAAAGCAGGAATAGGTAACCATATTGAAACTTAGCAAAGTAGCACATAAATGAGCTCCCCTAACAAAGTGCATCGTATGATGGGAGTGTTTTTAAACCGAAAAAAGTAAAATTTTAAAACTAATACTTTACTAAAAATAGTAAAAAGCCACAAAAGTGTCTGAAATATTCAGCAGCATGCTCTAATTAGAGGGCCAAAAAATGTTGTCAATTTTGATTCTATCATCATTTTAAGTGAATACATACATTATGTACATGTTGATACATTTGTCATGGGATCTTTGGCATGTGTAAAAATTATTTGATTGGGTTTTAATAAGGTGTACAAACATTTAACGCTACTTGGCAGGTTCCACCTAGTTTATGACCATTAAAAAATAGTATTATTGATTCATTCTTTGCAGCTCTATTTGTTTTCAACTCCGTAAATGTGGTAAGAAGAGTTTCCTAAGAGGATTTTCTTTAAAAATCAATAACTTAAGAGATTTGAATTTTTAAAAGCCATAAAAAAGGTTTTTTTTTACAAGACTAGTGTTAAGCACCCTCCATCAACAAGTCTAAAAAATCTCAAATAACTCTCAAAACAAGGCTAAAAAAGGAGCTCTCGAGTTAGGAGACATAAGTCAAGACACTTGAAGCTTTTAGATGTGAGAGTCGTGAGCCTGGAGATGTGAGTCATGAGTTTAGAGCCATGATATATGACTCGTGAACCTAGAGATGTGAGTCAGACATGGATCAACCAAATGTGACTTTAGAGGTAGGTATACCTAATATTGTACTAAACCAATTATTACTATCTTAAAGTCTTATAAGGACATACCTGCTCATGTCCTTCAAGGAGTTTCTTGCCATACCATATACCAGATATAATTTCTAAGAAAATTTTTTATCCTTTGTAATTATTGGGGTATTAAAGTATAATTATTACCAATAATTGTAAACCATATTGTATAAACTCTCGTGCCCCAAGAAGACCTATTTTATAAAAACAAACTACAAGAGTCTAGCTCATTAAAAAAAGGTGTGAGCCTACAGAAGTGAGTCACCACACATGAGCCCAGAGACACAAGTGTAGAGGTATGGGTCAACAGACGTGAACCTAGAGACCAAAAAAAAAAACTCAAAACAAAAAAAAAACTTTTTTTGTAGCTTGAACAAAACTCTAAAATGAGTTTGAGACCTACTTCATGAGCAATAATAGAGACTCGTACAAACCCAATTTGAGAACAACAATATAATAGACTATAATAATGCAACAAACCACACTTCCTCAAACCCACCTAGCCTTCGGTCGTCCCAAACGACCCTCACCACTCAATAGAGTGTTCCCCTACTAAGAAGGTAAAACTCCTTCATATCCATCTTGGAGGAACATTAGAACACCTGGAAATAGTAGCATGCTCCTTCAAGCCCTAGATTCACAAACTGGCTCTAATGTATCTAAAATCAATGTTAAACTTTCTTCTTGAAGCAATAGAGAACGTTTCACTAGAGTGAAAACATTGATACAAATTCACAGTCTAGACTAATTATTAGAAATGAAAATATATTCGACTATATTAGTCCATTAAACCACATTTCCTTAAACCCATCTAGCCTCGGTCCTAAAAAACATGGCCCCACAACACTCAAGAGAGTACTCCCTAGTTAAGAAGACAAAACTCCTTTGAATCCACCTTAGAGGAGCTTACAAGAATAAAAAATAGCACAAGAGAAGATCAACATAATACAAGGCACTGAATTACAGAAAGAACTAGAGAATAAACAATATTACTGCCTTCCCATGCACGTGCTCCAAGTAAGGCGCTTTAATGGCAATCTATACAGACTTTGGACGTAGGATGTCTTGCTTACAAGAGTGCTTGAACACAATAAACTTAATGATAAACTAAGGCTATCAAGCTAATCAATATATAGTATGCAGGGTCAACATGGACATAGGTTAGCCATGTTGGCCAATCCATGACTTGTTCCAAAATGACCAATCAACCGTACTATCCAATTGGGACCATATTAGAATACAACATAGTCCAATAGGGACATAGTGTATCTCTCCCATCTGAGACAAAGCATAGCTCCCATGGCCATCTAAGACCATCTAGGCCCTCAAACAAGCCCCATAACCTAAGAATAGTGTGTCCTATTTGGTTTGCTATCCACTCACTTTTAATGTGGTAATTAGCCTGCACGAGCATATATCCTACTTAGCAAAGTGCCAAGTCTACATACTCGTAATAATAACTAATTTTCCTACATTTTAGGAATTTTAGGAACCGTGTGAGGTTTCCATGATGGGCAAGAAATAGCACAAGGTGTCTCCTCCTAGCCACTTGGTAACACCCACCATCTACTAGTGTCTAAAATTGGGAACTACTCAGGTGCCTAAGTGATCACCACAACTCCTCATAAAGGGTCCCTTACAAAATAGAGCACATCTGCCACCTACAGAAACAACACGAGGTTGGATCATTAAGCAAATGCTTTTCCAACACCCCCCCTCAATGTCCACCACCACCCTTAGGTGAACTACCTCTTCGGTCCTGGTGCTCCAAAAAATCTCTCCCCAAAGCCCGTGTGAAAATGTATACACAATTCACTATTGTTGAGCATTAGATAAATTGCACCTCTCCATTCATGATAATCTTACACACATAATTATACTGTATCTCAGTGTGCTTCATGTGAAATCATGAAAGATTAGGTTCTTGATAATTGCCATGCAACTTTTATTATTGTACACAGCAACATTGTGGCTCTCTTTTTTAAGCAACACCCATGTCTCTTAAGATCCTTCTTAAATAAACTCCTTCATATAAAGAGAAGCATGCTTGTACTCAGCCTCTAGAAGAAATTGCCAGGTTGCTTCTTGCTAATCCAAGATGTAATTTTAAACCGTATGAGAAAATAGTACCAGAATTAGATTTCTTGCTACAACATCCTGCCCAATTTGAGTCACAAAATCTAGTGAAGGAATTGCCCGATTTGTAAGTGATGCCATACATAATGTATCTTTGATGTATTTGAACACCCCACATACCTACCTTCTAGTGGCTCTCTCGTGGGCTTGATGTGAGAATCTACTAAAGGACACCAACTGATGTCAAGCCATGTATTACATAGAAAGATCAAACTCTCCACCAACCTCCTGTACTCCTTCATATCCACAAGTGAAGAAGCATCTTCCATAGAACACTTTTCATCAACCTCTATGGGTGTACTCACTAACTTGCACTCAGCTATGCCAGATGCCTTCAAAATTTTCCCTACACTCTTTTGCTGAGAAACAAAGATTTCATTTGAATCTTACTAGATCTCAATCCCCAAGGTCTATCATCAACCTCTATGGGTGTACTCACTAACTTGCACTCAGCTATGCCGCCAGATGCCTTCAAAATTTTCCCTACACTCTTTTGCTGAGAAACGAAGATTTCATTTGAATCTTACTAGATCTCAATCCCCAAGGTCTATCATATTAAACTCAACATCTCATTTGTTTGTCAAATCCTCTCTTGATGGCTCCTTGTCTCATGATGAGGTTGTCCACATATACGATAATGATCATGTAGCTGGCCCACTCAGAGAAAGTATATAAATTTGCATCTGACGAGCTTTTAGAAAGACCAAACAAAAGAAGAATCTATCAATTGGTACCATGCTTAAGGGACTATCTCAGTCTATACAATGTCCTTCAAAGTTTGCTCACTTTGTTTTTTGAACTAGGTATCCCAAACCCAAGTGGTTGCACCACATAAACCTCCTTCTTGAGATGGCCATTCAAAAATGTGTTGATTTCACATCCATTTATAATAACAGCCACTTCCCATGAGCAGGCAAGGCTAGTACCATATGCAAATATATGGGACATGTGCAGGTGTGTCCTTTTACAAGTCCTCAATGATGCAAGTTTAATTTGCTAGTATAATACTAGGTACAACTACCACCCTTACACTCACACTCACATCTTAGTTGACTCATGTTTCATGTATATTAAACTTACACTGACATCATGTGTTATAGCTCTCGCTCACACCTTATATCTGTTATAGCTCACGCTCACGAATTTTGTTTGTTTGTGACTATAGACTCGTGTCTCCTATGCGAGAGGTGTTTTTGCCTAGTTTTTAAGTTTTTTCAAGGTTCCTTAGACTTGTATGGGATTGGTTAAGGTTCTTTGAATCCTAATTATGGGTGTACAAGTGACTAAGTTTTTTTTAATTAATTTTAATTGATTCTAAATGCTATAAGCACTTATCAATTTTTACAATTCATGAACAAAATCAAAGAAAAAATAATAATCACACCCTAATCCACTTAATTGGGGTTGAAGGCTTATGTCTTTGAAGTGAATCAAATAAAAGACACTTCTTGGATTAATGTAATCAAATATAAGCCACTTAGGCTCAAATCTGATGCAAATCACAATGAAAGTAGGGTTTCCAATTCCAGTCTTTCAAGTAGAATGTTAACCTAATGTAAAACAAGCCTCAAAACAAACTTAAAAGCAATAAAAGAAACACATTTAAAGCTCTAAAACCATATAATTTTTGGAATATGGGACCTCTTAATCAACATCAAGCAATATTTGGGTGATCTCAATAGCTTCGAATAGATGCAAAATTAGATCTAAGCACTAGCCTTTTCTCCATTAGTGGCACCAAACATGTTCAAGTCAAGAGCTTACCTCATCCTTTTGTTGACTCAAGTGTTATTTAGTACTTTATCGTAGAGCCATAAATGCAACTTCACATATGGTATGCTAGCTCATGTACCACTTCCTCGCCACACCAGAATGCTTCCTTTGCTAAGGGAGTGAAGGTAGATCTTCCTTTGCCTAGATGGAGATAAGAAGGAGATAGCCTTTATAATGGTTCTCTCACAAAAGGTGGATGCAGAAGCCTACAATCAAACCTATTCAAGAAGGAAACTATCTAGCATTGGAGAATTCAAGATAATACAAACAAGGAAGAGAGTAAAAGTGGGAAAGCTCATAAGTGAGTGAAGGGAATGAATGTGTATTTGCTTGATGTCAAAATTGACTTATATATACAAATGACTAGCTTTCACACTAGGCCAAAGAAAGCTTAAAAATAGTCCCAGGCCACTAGTTCTTGTCTTACGAAATTTAAAGAGATTAGTGACCTCTCTATTTGGCATTAAGCTCAAGGTAAGGCCACTTTCTAAATTCTATCACCATCTTACAAGTATTGGGCTTTCGTTACCATGTGGGTAAGATTGGTCTTGTCTCACAAGATATGGGTGGAGAAGAAGCTCATGAGAGGAAGAAGCCAACAGTCAATTCTATTCATGCAAGAAAACCATCAAGAACCTCTTCTCTTTTATCTTGTTCAAAACTTTAAAGATTTTCCTCATTTTGGTTATCCAAGTTTCCATGGTAATTCTTGCAAGATATTTTTATACCTCATTTTGTTTTTTTGCAAGGATCTTCCCCAAGGCATTAACTATAGGAAAACCTTGAGTGCAACGAGTAATAAAATAGTAGGTATGTATACATGGGTTTTGTAAATAAATACATAAATCATTTTTGGTATGTATGAATTATTTTAAGATTGTAAGTAAACCTTCTTTAATATTGGCAGCTTAAATTCATGTGACATCATACATGATGCCCCCAAGGGATCTTCCAGGTGTATAACCCTTAGAATATCTTATAAGAAAACCTTTAGTGCAAAGGGTACTAAAATAATAGGTTGTAAATAAATACACATATCATTTTTGCATGACTATAAGTAAACCTTATTAAATTCTTTTAAGATCGTAAGTAAACATTCTTAAATTATTTTAAGGATGTAAGTAAACCTTCTTAATATTGGCATCTTGTGCACTCATGTAACATCGTGCATGATGACCCCTTAAACTTTGGTAAGGACATTGACGTTGTCTTGAATACATCGTTAAATAAACCCATTAGATCTCTACAAAGAAAATGGTCATGTAATGTTAAAGATCTCTACAATACATCGTTAAATAAACCCATTGGGTCTCTACAATGCAAAAGATCAGGTAATGTTAAATATGTGAGATCTCTACAATACATAGTCAAATAAACCCATTGGGTCTCTAAATGCAAAAGGTCAAGTGTAACGTTAAATATGTGATGTCACATCTAGTGTCTCCATTATAAGTTACAAGATATTACGTAAATACAATCATAAATGAGGTTAAAGATGGTACCTAATGCGATACTTTTAGTTGGTAATCTTGATAAATGAGTCATCTTTAAAAAAACATGGTTTTATATAAATGTGAGACTGATGTCATATGTTGTTAGCTTTGGATTTACATGTTTGAGGAGGTTTAATGTTTACATTACTTATTTAAAGGAGGTTTAATGTTTATAAGGTCTATAAAGGAGGTCAAGTAATGGCTATGTGAAAAAAGGGGAGGCATACTAAAGTCATGGGACATACTAAGAGAATGAATGCATAAAACGATACAAGGTAATTGACTTGGTGAAGGGTGTAAGAAAGGTGTTTAGACCTACAAAGAGGGTCTTTTGAAATTGCCATTTACGCCAGACCTATAAAGAAGGTCTTTTGAAATCGCCATATGTTTTTGTGTTAGATGGCATCATGAAAAGGTATTGAAGCCATTTTCATGAACTTATAATTAGGAGAGTGTAAAGTTCCATTAAAAGCACATAGAAATAAAGAAGGATGTTTCTTCTCCATCTAGTAGCAAGTGTTTTTTTAATTGCCTAAATTTAAGGAAAAATACTATCAAAAAATTGAAGAGGAAATATTCTTGGGAATTTTGGCTAAGATTGCCACTCCTGTTACATATGGTATGTATGTATGTATGTATGTATGTATATATGTGTACTTTGCCCCTTGCCACACATGGCACAAAAAATAGCAAAGTAGTTTTTTCTATATATATTTAGTAGCAAAATATATCATGGAAGATGGATCAAGGGACGATGGGTCAAGCTACCTGTATATTATATAAAGGATATATAAAGGAAGACTTTCAAGAAGCTGCCGCGTGGCAAAAGGAGGTTACTTGAGAAGCTTCCCATTGCCCCACTAGTCTGCGTGGGCAACATCGACGCCTTGGAATATAGAAAGACTGGCTTGGGCACATGAAGGGTGGTGGTGGTTCTATCAATTATTGATTGGAATAATAATGCCTATATATACTTATATAAGTACATGATGGGAGTTCGTCAGGAGAAACAGAAAAAGGGTTATTCTTAATCCATAAAATAAACCCTCTCTCAGCATGGTTAACTAAGTGCTTACTGTAATTATGGTATATCAACTGCCACCTTCATCTGCGTGCTAGCAGAGCGAAACACCTTCTATCACTATGGAAGAAACGGATACTTTTGCTAGCGATGGACGCAGCGAGCCACTCCGCAGGGTGGACTCTTTGGATATGGAGTCCAACCATGTCCCTGGCCTGCACAGTTCTACCAAGGTTTGTACACACTAGCATTTCAATCCCTTGGTTATTGTTTCATTAGAGCTTAAAAAACCAAGTGATTAATCAATCAGTCAATCAACTAATGATAAGTATTTGAAGTAGCTATTGAAGGCATTTCTTGTGACTCTAATGCAGGCTTTATCAAAAGCATTAATACTTCGGTTGGCCTTCCAAAGCATTGGAGTGATATATGGTGATGTGGGCACATCACCCCTGTATGTCTACAGCAGCACTTTCCCGGATTCAAACAATCTGCCCCAGGAGGAGGATGTGCTGGGGGCACTCTGCCTTATCATCTACACACTCTCCCTCATCCCTCTCATCAAGTATGTGTTCATCGTGCTTCGGGCCAACGACAACGGAAATGGTAAGAGTATAAGGAAACAGTCCATGAAGGAAGCACCATCATGCATAGCATAGACTAAGTACCATCTTGCATAGCATAAACTGTGATACATAGTTATTCTGCACAAACTACCACCATTGCAGAGTGTCATGTACCTCAAGTGTGATGCATAGCTTTTCTTACTGGATGTAGGCTCTGATGATAGTGTCACATGTACCTCAAGTGTGATGCATAGTTTTTCTTACTGGATGTAGGCTCACATTGCTCTGATAATAATGTCAATGTAGGTGGCACTTTTGCGCTTTACTCGCTTATTTGCCAGCATGCAAAAGTTAGCCAGCTTCAAAACCAGCAAGTAGAAGATGAAGTACTGTTCGGTGGACATAAGGTGCAACTCCCCAGCCGAGAGTCCGAAAGAGGAGCAAAAATCAAGGAGGCATTAGAAGGAAGTAACTTGGGCAAGAGGGTTTTGCTGCTTGTGACCCTCCTCGGTACATGTGCAGTCATTGGAGATGGTGTACTGACACCGGCTATATCCGGTACGCATCATAAAAAGTGTGGGAAACAATACAGGCCTGCCATTTCTTTTTCTGGTGTGGTCTCAAACGTACCAGGCAGTGTTCTACATAGTATGGTACCAAATGGTGCTGGCTGTTGAGAGTGATTCAAGGGGAACGTGGTTGCAAATGTCACTTTGTGTGTGTTTGTGTGTGTGTGTAAAGTTGAGTCCTTTTGTTTGGACAAATGGGTGTCTGCCTACTACCCATGGCAAGCCAAAAAGAACCCATGGGTGTGTTCATCAGACCCAATGAACTATGTTCCTTCTAAGAAAGATCAAATTAAACTAGTGTATCAAACCAACCAAGCTGGTTTTCAATCCCAAATGAAGCTGCATTATGGTGGTTGCTATTCAACTCCCAACATTGGAGTATCAACTGGGAAAACTGAGCCGGCCAGAACGCACAAGCTTTATCTGCCTGGAATTCACAAGCTTTATCAAGCTTGAATCTTTTAAGTTGGCATGCTTGTATGCTTCGGCGTATGAAACTAACTAACAAACTTTTAATTGCAAAACAATCCATTAAAATTTATCAAACTAAACAAAGTATCTTTTATCATATTGCAAGCAATGGTATATCCTTTTTACACAATTAAATCAGCATGCATTGGATTAAAAAACTAATCTGCAACTCATGGGGCTTGAAGGCTTGACCTAACTTGCAAATTATGGTAAAGTTAATATGCTTCCAAATTAGTAAATATTTCATAGTTGGCTAACCATGTTACAGAGTGTTATACCTCAAAAAAAAATTAAATGGGCGATAGGTGATTCCACTGTTCTGATGAAACCTGATGCAAATTTAATGTGGGTGTATGATGCATCTGTGATGCAACCTCTCTTGCAAAATCAATTTCAGTTTATTCTAACTGTACTTCAAACACGGTTGTTCTCTTGCAGTGCTCTCAGCAGTAGATGGAATTCAAACCAAGGACCCAAACTTGAGCACTGGTAGAGGCTCTAACTTCAATGTCCCAAAACACTAAAATACTATGAAAATGTGTGTAATCTGACTTAATCCTGTTCTCATTCTTGCCTTAGGATACAAAAGAACCCCCCGCAACCCCACCCCACCCCCCCCCCCCCCCCCCCCCCCCCCCAAAACCCCACCTGAAAAACAAAAACAAAAAGAAAGAAGAAGAAGAAGAAGCTATGGCATTAGCTAGTCATATGTCCATTTTAGTGTAGAAGTGATTCTTATGTCCTTTGCTGTCTCGGTTATATAATTCCTGAACTAAGGTGGTGATCCCTTGAAATCTCAACTCAAAAAAAAAAATGTTGACACAAGCACATTCCATTGCAGACCATGTGGTTCTTATTTCCATTGCCATTCTAGTACTACTATTCAGCCTTCAGCGGTTCGGAACTGGCAAGGTGGCATTTCTGTTTGCTCCGTGTGTCCTGATCTGGTTTGCTTTCATTGGTCTCATTGGCATCTACAACATCTTCAAGCATGATGCGAGCATTTTTCGAGCATTCAACCCTTACTATATTGTCAAGTATTTCAAAAGAAACGGAAAGCAAGGTTGGATCTCTTTGGGTGGCATAGTGCTAGCCATAACAGGTTAGCTCCCTGCATTGCCTTGGCCACTGGCCACTTTAAAGATGTAAGAGTATTTATATTCCAAACAATATCATGTATGCAGCTCTTCAGAGAGTTAATCATGCTTATCTTGTGATAAAGTGCAGGCACAGAGGCCATGTTTGCTGATTTGGGACACTTCTCCGTGCCCTCCATTCAGGTAATGCATATAGCACGTACACATGTTACATCAACTCTATGTCTTGTATTACTTTCTGTTAAGCGCCCCCCAATCAAGCTATTCATTTAGCATGTACCCATGTGTAAAAATCAATCCTGTGCCTTGGATGACTGTGTTGTGAATGCGTAGCATGGATCAAGTCTCACACATACCATGTTGTAACATGTGCTTTTCTGTCTCAGATGCTTTCTGTTGTGATGGTGTAGCATGTGCCCACATGTATGATTATCAACTCTTTAGTCTTTAATGGATTGTGCCCTGCTGGTGTAGAACGTGCCCACACGTATGAAGGGTCAACTCTTGTGCCTTTGATCGTTTGCTTCTGATGGTGTAGCATGTGCCCATGCATGTGGCTGCAAGTCTGGTGCTCATGTGCAGCTTCATTGCTTCTGGCTACAAATTCCTTTGCTTTCTTTGCAATTTTCTGATAGGGGCATTGTGATTGCAGATAGCATTCACCACAATTGTATACCCTTCCCTATTAGCTGCCTACATTGGCCAGGGGGCTTACCTTTTAAGACATCCCGAGGATGTTAGCCAAACATTTTACAAGTCAATTCCAGGCAAAGAATCTAGCATTTCCTACTCTCTTTGTTATGAGAAAAAGAATCAAACATCTTGATAACAGCAACAACTCTATAATAAAAAGTGGTTATAGCTTACTATACATAATAATGTAAGTACATGCCTATACAACATAGCATTTAAACAACGCTGAGATCTTACCCTTATGCTAATTGAATGCCTTGTTTTGTTATTTCCAGAACCCATTTTCTGGCCAATGTTTGTGGTAGCTGTTGCAGCTGCCATAATTGCAAGTCAAGCCATGATATCTGCAACATTCTCCATAGTAGAGCAGTCTCTTGCTCTTGGGTGCTTTCCAACTGTGAAGGTGGTCCACACGTCATCAAAGTTCATGGGGCAAGTGTACATACCTGAGATCAACTGGATCTTGATGATTCTGTGTGTGATTGTCACTGGTGTCTTCAAGACAACAACATATATTGGGAATGCCTATGGTATGTTGACTACATGTTTCTTCTACAATTATGTATACATATGAACATATGCACTGATGTGTATACTCATGCATGCATTATGAAATGTTTGGCATTTTCTGCTCGTGCAGGTATTGCTGTTTTAGCTGTGATGCTTGTGACAACCAGTCTCTTAACCCTGATCATGCTCATGATATGGCAGACAAAGCTTTACCGTGTGGTTGCCTTCTTCTCCATCTTCGCGTTTGTTGAGATGCTCTACTTCACAGCCAATCTGTACAAATTTGATCAAGGAGGCTGGCTGCCATTGGCTTTCTCGTCCTTCTTGGTAGTGACTATGGCAGTGTGGCAGTACGTCACAAGCAAGAAATACAGATATGAATCTGAAAACAAAGTCTCTATAAACTCGTTAGTGAGCAGATTAGACAGTGATTTAGGGCTAAACAGGGTGCCAGGGTTAGGGCTAATGTATACACAGCTAGTGCATGGAGTGCCTCCCATATTTGATCATTTTGTGGAAAACCTGAGGGCTTTACACTCAGTAATAGTGTTGGTGTCTGTGAAACATTTGGCTGTTGCAAGAGTGCCAGCAGAGGAGAGGTTCTTGGTGAGAAGGGTAGGAAGCAAGGAGTATAAGATGTATAGAAGTGTGGTGAGGTATGGATACATGGATGCACCGATTGAGCATGGGGATTTCGAGGCTTTGTTGATGGAGAGCTTGGAAAGATTTGTAAAAACAGAGGGTGATGGGCTTGAGCTGTTGGACCAAGGAGCTGAATTATCAGATAGTGCAGTAGACAGCATGACCCACATCACTACATATGGTGTGGAGGAAAGCCATGAAGAGGTAAACAGGAAGACTAATACAAGTACCACGCAGGCGGAGGAAAGGAAAGAAGAGATAAACAAGGAGATAGCTTTCCTGCGAAGGGCAAGAGGAGAAGGGGTGACTTACCTTCTTGGAAATAGTCTGGTGGAGGCTTCACAGAATGCTTGGATTGGGAAGAAGATTGTGGTGAACGTCCTCTATGATTGCTTGCAGCGCATATGTAGAAAGAGCAGAGTTGCACTTCAAATACCACACAAGAGGTTGATGGAAGTTGGCATAACCTATAGCATATGAGTTCGTATGCTTGTTTTATCATATGCACAAATAACACTGCACTACACTATTATACTCTTTTGTGGCTAGTGTTTGATGCAAGGCAAGGTCACAGTACCATGTATATGTTTCTTGAATGCATAATTATGTACATGTCATTTGGCACGAATGCTAACATAAATAATGAAGTTTAATCTCCTTCAAAGCTTCTCTGGGATGATAATGGTTTAGTTCTCTAGGATGTTTGTGCACTTAAAGAAGTTTAATCTCCTTCAAAGCTTCTCTGGGATGATAATGGTTTAGTTCTCTAGGATGTTTGTGCACTTAAAGAAGCAAAGCAGGGGTGCCATAGTACCATGCATGTATCTTGGGCACTATGCATAATTAGAGCATCTCTGAGATGATGGTTTAGCCTAAAATTCTTTTTATGGTTTCTAATGTTGAGAGAGAGAGAGAGAGAGAGAGAGAGAGAGTGGTTGCCACAACCACAATCATGAAGGTGTTAGCCATAGATTCAGTGATTTGTTGTACTAATTCTTTCTATTTGCTACTTCCCTTAGTGCTAGGGTTCATTATGGCTGAGTGTGCCTTGCATATCTAGAGGTTTAATAGAAACTCAGTATGAAGGGCTGTGTGAATATATGCTCTTATGTGTGTGTGTGTGGAGTGCGTGTGTGAGAGCATATCTTGATGCAGAGTTCTACACCCACTATTGGGCACAGATGACGTTAGTGGGGATGTCGTAGTATCTGGTTGACTACCATGAGTATATAACATGCATGTTCGTAAAAGGTGAGTTTGGGCACATCTAGGTATGTATAGATTCAGTGGAGGACTTTGGCCATGTTCCCAATTAAACATTCATGAAGAGCATTTCTCTTCTATGTTCCTACACCATGCCTTTTGTTCTTCGAGAATACAACTTTTTGAAGGTAAGGAGACTCATCCATGCTGTTAACCATTTTATAGGTTAACATGGTTTCACCTGCCTGACTTTATCATCTTACCTGCTCAAATATGCACACCCACCTTTTCTAAGACTGCATTAGAGCACCCATTGTTTGTAAGATGGCATTGGAGCACCCATTGTTTGTAAGACGGCACTGGAGCATCAAAGGGCTTTGGCCATGGTATACCATCATTGATCTACATACTCTTCCTTACACATGCACTTATGGATATAAACGTACAAGCATAAAGAAGACATCTCTATCTATCTAAACATCAAAACAAATGCACGCCTCTTTGAGTGTGCTATGAAAGAGACAAATCTTATCACAAACAAGGTACCCTTGACATGGCCACAAGTACTACGTCGCCAAAGAAATGGAAAACTGCCAGAATTATTTAAATCATAGTAAAAACCTTAGTGTTGAGAAACCTTCTAACTTGACCATGGTGGTCATCAATCCCATAGGATAACCACACAAAAAAAGATTTGGGTGACTTACCCCCTATGAGAGATACCATATCCTTCTAACTCAAACCCACTATATTGAGAAATACTTTATCCTTCTAACTCAAACCCACTTATACTAGTGAACCATCAATTTACTTAAGGATAGCATATTCACAACCTCACAAAAGAGCCATAACATTTGCATGAATGCAACAAGCTAGAAAGGTAAGCTCTTCAATGTTGCTGAGGAAGTTACAAAAGAAATCTACGGATGCCTACAATATAGAAAAATAAAGAGTAGAGATTATGCTTAATTGATAGACGGTGAATACTTTTGCATTATTGTCGCCAAAAGTTATAAGTTTTCAATGTGATCAAAAAACTGGCTAATTAAAAGTCAAGGTGGTGCATTTGGAAATTAATCTTCATTTAACAACATACTAGTTGGTAGACCCGTGCTTTGCACATCTTTTCAGACTTCCAAATTCAAATTGTACCCGAGCCTCCTTAAACCTCCTCTTTCCCTTCTTCTCGAGTGGCCCAGACCCCCGGCCTTCGCGGGTTGATTGCCCTTTCTTTCTCTTTCTCTTTGGCTCTTTTTATAATTTCCCTTTAAAACAAAACAAAAAACATCTTGTTTAAAGTAAGTTTACTCTCTCTCTCTCTCTCTCTCTCTCTCTCTCTCTCTCTCTCTTCGTTCTCCTCTCTT
>NC_141064.1:40962047-41037047 GCF_041138505.1 Cibotium barometz
TCGAGATTGGTGCTTTTCATTATCCCAAGATATATGTCAGGATTGGGATGCATGAGTATAGAATTTTGGTATATGAGGTTTGGGCCAGTTTGAGTGCCCTACTGAGTTATGGGTGGAAATTTAAAATTTGTCAAAAGCTCCTATGAAATTTGTGTAGGTGTTTGTGGTGGCAAAAGCTTCTATGAAATCTGTGCAGGAGTTTGTATCAAAGTTTAATCTCACAAATATGATTGACATTGACTTTTGTCAAGAAAATTAAGTATTATACATGTTTCTTGGAGGAGGTTTATTAAGCATTTGAGATCATGCTAAGCCTAGTCTAATCACATGATTAGCATATGTTTAAAGGAGGCTCAAAATAATCAAGAAAATCCATAATGATAATTAGTGCACTAATGCAAAATAGACAAGATAGGCACACTCAACCAATCTCTATTGTAATGTGTTGTAAACCATTCAATGAGAGGCTTTTGATATAGATAGCCTCTAGCCCAATCTCCTTTAAACACCATATTTGGGAATTTTCCACTTAATCTCAGAAAACATACATAGGTTTAAAGATCCATATTTGCAAGGTGATTGATAGATCATGTAGGAAGGTGGTGTTGAAAAACACCGTAACAAGGAAGTGGTATTTGTCTCTTAAAAATAAACTTTATAGTCAATGGCACAAATTTTATGAAACAATCTAATAAATATCAACAATGTCAAGACAAAATAACATTATAGGCACAAAAGATGGTTGGTATTAAGTGCAGAAAAAGATACAAAAAGCATAACTACATCACCACAAAATTGAGTCAAGATTCTACTATTGCTCAATGGGGGCACCATCAAGTTCATCCCCATCTGGTTTGTGCATGCTAGTGAGGTGGAAGCCTTCTTGTGCTTTTTTGGCTTCCCTAATTGGTATCTTGATTCTTGTATATGGCCCTAGTTTTTTGGGTCTCCATGACCAAACAATTTCATTAGCCACTTCCCACACTTGTGGATCTACCTTGTTCTCCATCCAAAACCTCTTCCAACAATCATTGTATAGGCCTCTACATCTGTCATACCATACTTCATTGCACAAGGTTCCCAATATTGTATCAAACGCTTCTTGTGGTTTGGTAATGTCCTATGTCCATATCAATCTCTGATTCAGCCATAGCAAGCCAAATGGGATATATGTATCTATTATTTGGGTGCAACCTTATAAGGTCCCCTTGCTTAACATCATGCATTGGGCGCAACCTTATAAGGTCCCCTTGCTTAACATCATGCATTGGGTTGAATTCTTCCCTTGGTTTTTCTTATTGAGATCCACAATAATGATCATTGTGCTCTTCGTAACCTAAGAATCTTTAAGCACCCACATTATCCAGCTGTTGGTCATATTTCGGTCAGACATTTGTGTACAATCTAACCTCTGATGCTATTGGTTTCTCAAGCGCTTGGATTACATTATTCCAATAATCTATCACAAGCCTATAATATCTTGAAACACATGCACCATTACTAAGATTCTTGCAAAGTTTTATGTAAGATTTTATTCCTAATATTAGATCTTCACGTCTCTTTACATACTCTTCCATTGGCAATAGAGGTGGATTCCCTAATGGTAGCATTGGTTTACCTTCACTGTCTTTCTTCCATAGTGGGATACCTTCATCACTAGGTCTCCAATCAGTTGTCTCGCTAGATGCACTTTATATTGCATTATCGGTGTGCCCCCCTTCATGAGGAACCAAAATTGAAGCGGTTTCGATAAGTGCTTTTTGCCCATCACAATAACTCTTGAAGTCGGGGACTTCTATAAGCAGCAAGAAGGGCATTGGAGAGGAAGTTGAGCTAGTCCTTAAGGTATTCATCAAATGTGGTTAAGTGAAGGTCTAGCCAACTCTCAATTTCTCATAAATCCTACTAAACGTTGCATCTATGTCCTCATGTGTGTGCCTAACCATTAAAAATCTCAATTGGACAACCTTTGAGAACACCCCTTGCACAAGAAGAGACAAATATGCAAACAAGGACCGATTTTTGTTTTCACCTGCATAGTTATCTAGCTATAGGAGCAAGTTCTCTGGCAACTTATGGAATGGTGAAGCCCTACAGGAACCCTCATTGCAAATGGTTGGTCATTTCGACTAGGCATTTGTGTGGTTGGTTCTCTTGATACTATGGGCCCTATATTAGAAGTAGAACAACTTGCTTGAGATGTTTCAAAAGGTGTTGTGGGATTCCTAGTTGCGGAAGTGGCATGTGCATTATTACTTGACACCTGTTTAATAATAGGCGCTTTACCATCGCTGATATTGTGGTAGTCTAAAGCTTTCCTTGAGCTTAAAGCACCAAGAAGTGAAACATTACTTCTCGGAAGTCCATTTGTTGCTAGATCACCAAGAGGGTGCTCATCCATCCTCTCTAAGTTATGTAAACAAAATGCAATGGAGAGAACTGTGAGATTGGGGTCAGATGGCCATAAGCTATTTAGCACAAAAAGTGCCCATAATGACCCTCCCCATGCCCATGAGTGATCATTCCAATCAATGCCACCTATAGTTGCCATGTCGAATCCGTATCTTTTGGTACCATCCATAGTCTAGGAATGGCTATATTCTTTTGATCCATCTTGTTGTGGATGATGCGATTTTTTTTTTTTGTTTGTGTTTGTGAAAACACATGCTATCCGTAGTAGAAGATTTTACAACTTTTTTGTTGATTCATGTGAATGTTCCTTTCCTCCCTGATCCTTGATCTTTCTTGTAAACTTGGCTTGGCTCCCATTCTAACCTTGAGTGAACTACACAAGTTGCACTTGGAGAACTCACTTGTCTCTTTCAAGGCCACATGTGAGAACTCTTTATTCCAAATTCTCCCAAAAGAAGACTTGGATAGCTTTTTGTCATATCCCAATTGATCGTGTTGTGTTGATCTCATCTAATATGTCCACTTGCTCATATGTTTTTTGTATCTTTAATTGAGTCTCTCTTGAACCATTCAGCCTAGTTCTACTCTTATTAGGCATACTCTCTGAGTTCATGTCCACAAAGTCTTGAACTAGTGCTCTAGCCATACCAGTATATGCTCTAGGCTCCTTCTCATTATTTCTGTGTTTCCATGCACATGTTGATGCACACCAGCCTCAAACTTTTCTCTATAGCAGTAGAAGGATGTCTTTGGGATTCCATGCACTTCATACCATGCTCGAAAACAGACAATCATCCCCTTTAGCTTATATTTAATCTTCTGAGTTTTTGAGTCTTGAAGCCAAGATACAGAGATCACATCATATACATAGTTTGTATGGGTTTTTTGAGACCACCCCCAAAACTCCTGGTGTATGCTCATTACCATGTCACGGTCTACAAGTTGACAAAATTTACTCTATCAACAATCAATAATAGAAACCTTTTGCACTAATTCAACTGACACATAAAAACTACAAGTTTGTGGTGCTTTCTTCTTTGTAATTCTATTTATGAAAGTGTAGATCCTTTTTTTTTAAATGTTGGGGCATCATTAGCCACTATTGGAATCTCATTAGTGGTTTGCTCTCCATCAACCTGCATCAACTTGCATGGCCTCAATGGCTACATAGCGTTGTAATAGGCTGTTGTCTAGCATTGTAGTCTTTTTAATGGGCCACTTAACTAAGCTGATGCTATCCACATTGGGTATAGTTCTACTTGATGTACTTGTATGTGCCCTTTCAATAGCCACACCCACACAATCCTCACCAAGTTTCTCAAAGTTGACAGAGTTGTTTGGAAACACATACAAGCTAAACACCTACACAATGTGCTTTACAATGGCCACATGGTCATTCTACCATGCACAATATGATTGAAACAATGGACTTAGGGCCAATATAAAGAACATTATGGATGGTAGAATGAAATGTGCATGGTAGAATCGTCAATGGCCATTCTTGATCCCATGCATGCATAATTTATCAAGAATATACATGTTAGAATGGCCATTCTTGATGCCATGCATGAATAATTTATCAAGAATATACATGTTAGAATGGCCTTATGGTCATTCTACAATGTATAATGTAATTTTGAATGGCCTTAGGGTCATTTTACAATGCACAATGTGTTTGAAAGAATGACCCTAGGGCCATCCATGATGTTCCATTATTTCAAACCCATTGTGCATGATAGAATGGCTCCAGGGCCATTCTAAAACACATTGTGCTTGCAACAAGGGCCCTAGGGCCATTCTCTACCCTTCGTGCGAACTATTCGTGTATATTAAAATGGCTTTAGGGACATTCTCTACATGTGAATGTATAAAATATCAAGATTGAATAGACATAAGTCCATTCTTGCAAGCACAATGTGGTACGAATGGCCCTGAGGCCATTCTATAGCACATTGTTCTTACAAGAATGGCTCTAAATCCATTCTACCATTCACAGTGTTGATGTTTTATATATGTACATGTAGAGATTAGCCCTAAGACCATTCTAAAATTCACCAACAGTTGACACAAGAGACTAGAGAATGGTCCTAGGGCCATTCTTGGAAGCACAATGTGCTTTAGAATGGCCCGTAGGCCACTCTACCTTGCACAATGTGCTTGAAAAAATGGACCTAGGGCCATCCTAAAGCACATCATGGATGGAAGAATGACCTTAGGGCCAATCTCTTAAGCACATTGTGTATGGTAGAATGGCCCTAGGGCCATTCTAAAACACATTGTTCTTACAAGAATGGCCCTAGGACCATTCTAAAATTCACAAAATATTGGCACAAGAGGGTAGAGAATGGTGCTAGGGCCATTCTACAATCCATTATGTGATTTCGAATGTCCCACATGACCATTCCAAAGCACATCATGGATGGTAGAATGGCCCTAGGGCCATTATTTCAAGCATATTGTGGATAGTAGAATGGCCCTAGATTCTCTACCCTCTCGTGTGCCAATTGTTGGTGTATATTAGAATGGCTTTAGGTTCATTCTCTACAATTGTACGTATAAAATATCAAGATTGAATGGACATATTGCCATTCTTGCAAGAACAATGTAGTAAGAATGGCCCTAGGGCTATTCTAAGCACATCATGGATGGTAGAATGGCCCTAGGGCCATTCTTTAACACACTGTGCTTACAAGAATGGCCGTAACACCATTCTACCATTCACAATGTTGATGTTTTATGCATGCACATATAGATTGGCGCTAAGATCATTCTAAAATTCACCACCAACAGTTGACACAAGAGACTAGAGAATGGTGCTAGGGCCATTCTACCATGCATAATGTGCTTTAGAATGGCCCTAATAAGGACACTCAACCAATGATTTTATATTCACGTGATCATAATTTTTTTTTTGTTAATAACATGTGTTAACATGTTAACATGTTAACATGTTCCCAAAAAAGCCGGTGGCAAGCGACCTGGTAACCGGATAAAATCCCGCCGGGCTTTTGCTATACCCGGCGGGTCCCGGCGGGGTCATCATCTAGCCCGGCGGGGTACAATTTCCTATATATATGGGCCCGGGGGACCCTTTGGGAGTTCATTGCTGACAGCATACACAGGTAATGAAACTTGTGTGTGTGTGTGTGTGTGTGTGTATGTGGGTGTGTGTTCGTGCGGGCAGCCGCCCACTGTCGCAATGCGCGGCAGGATGTGGGTGGTCCGCCACACGAGGGATGTGCGTGTGGGTGTGTGTTCGTGCGGGCAGCCGCCCATTGTCGCAATGCGCGGCAGGATGTGGGTGGTCCGCCACACGACAGGTATGTGTGTAAGGCCATTCTTTGGAATGGTGCTTACCCTAGGGCACTTAGTCGGTAACGTGGCTAGTCTGTGTCCTATGGTAAGTATGGCATGCCGTAGCGGTACTAGTCGGTAACGCGGCAAGCATAGTATCGTTATGGCGATGTCACCTTCCCTTCCCTTCCCTTTGTCAAATGCGGGCATATGGTCGGTAACGCGACCAGTGTATGTTCGTATCCTATTCGTATTCCCTTAGAATCGGGCGGCATTTTGTCGTTAACGCGGCAAGTTGGTGTCGTTTGCTAGTGCATAAATTGTTTTTTGCATATTGCAGCATTTGATTGTTAACGCGGTCGAAAAAATGTCGTAAATTTGCTTACATATTACGGCATATGATCGTTAACGCGGTCGAAAAAATGTCATAAATTTGTTTGATTTGACTTGTATTGTTTTTATTGTGTTTGATCCATGCGATACTTGGTTGCTAACGCGGCATGAGTATTTCATGGATCAAAGTTTACATCATATTGTCTAAACGTTTTATTTTATAATATCATGATTCGTAACTCGAAAAAATGAATATCTCTCTCTCTTCCTACCCCCCTCTCTCTCTCTCATGATACACTTCACAACTCTTTCTCTCTCTCTCTCTCTCTCTCATGATACACTTCACAACACGATAGATGTGTAGATAAGGATTTCTTTTTTTTTCTCTTAAAATATACATAATTTCTAATAATTTCTTTTTTCTCCCTCTATTTACTTAAAAATTAAAACAGTACATTATTTTCCTCTTTAGGAACTCATAAAAACATTAAAAATGTCATCTAATGTTTCTTCTCTCTATCTGTCACAACTCTCTCTTCCTCTCCTCTCTCTCTCTCTCATGATACACTTCACAATTCTCTCTCTCTCTCTCTCTCATGATACACTTCACAACTCTCTCTCTCTCTCTCTCTCTCTCTCATGATACACTTCACATCTCTCTCTCTATCACGATAGGTGTGTAGATGAGGAGTGCTTTAGGATTACAAAACATTATTTTTCTCTCTTTAGGAACTCACAAAACTATTAAAAATGTCATCTAATGTTCCCTCTCTCTCTATCTGTCACCTCTCTCTCTTCCTCCCCCTCTCTCTCTCTCTCATTTGATAATGTATACACTTGATAAGTAATAATGCACTTGTTGCGGTTGTCTCACGTTCGATAATGTATTGCATGATGTTGAGTTCAGTAATATTGTTTGATATTCTGTTTTTGTTTGATCATTGATAAGTAATAATACACTTGTTGCTGTTCTCTCACGTTTGATGATGTATTGGATGATGTTGAGTTCATTAAAATTATTTGATATTTCGTTTTTGTTTGAACATTGATAAGTAATGATACACTTGTTGCTGTTCTCTCACGTTTGCTTGATGTTGATTTCAGTAATGTTTGATATTCTGTTTTTTTGTGTTTAGTGATATTTGCTAGATTTACGAAGACGACCAACATGCTTTCCCCTGAAGAGCGTAAAATCGTACTACGAGCAATTCGCATTGAAGCAGTCATCACAGTGTCACAATGTGCTGATGATGTCGTCAAAAAGATCAATGAGTCTGAGATACTCATGCGAGATCTAATAGACCAGATATGGAAAAATGCACAGGGTTGGGAGGCAACGCTAAGTTGCTTGTTGATAGACAGAAGATAGCAGATTTCAACCATCAACATATAACACGAACCATTTTGGGGAGCATGCGTGTAGCATGCAGTGATCTTAGAGATGCTGCCCCGCTTGAAGCTAATATGCAACGTCTACAGTTATGGGACGTTGTATGGAGTGAGCAAAGAGCCAAGAGCAAGCGCATGAAGGCGTTGGATGCAGAGTCCCTCCCAAAAGAGTGCACATTGCCCAAGACGTCGCTGCAACGTCCAGCCAGGCAGATGCAAGTGGTACAGGTGTCATTAATCGTACCATCTACAATTCTATGTGCACACACCTCATTGGCATCCCGCACGAGGCTCTGTTCGAAGGGCGAACAATAGGCTCTGGTGTTTTTGGCACAGTAAAAGAGTATACAGTTAAAGGTATATCATTTTTGCCAGAGCACATTACTTTTTGCGGAAAGCACTACAAAGGAGAAGGCAGCGCCAAGTTCGAGAGCTTCCAGGCAGAGCAGGGCATGCAGGTTCTACACCCATCGATTGTCAGGTGTATTGCCTTCACAAAAGAATCTCCTTGGATCACTATTTTCCCGTACTATAATGGCGGCTCGCTTGGTGATACTCTTCTGAAGGTTCCCTTCAGATTCAGTGAGTTCACTAGAGCAATTTTTCGTTTGGATCGAGGATGGAGACAACCCCCGCCCGATAATATTCCTTTAAGTCATCTAGAACTTTCTAAAATAAAACAAATAGTAATAACCATGCCACATATTATGCATGCCCTGGTGGAAGGCCTAGCAACAACACATCTGGCAGGAATTGTACATACCGACCTACATCCATTCAATGTAGTGTTGGATTTTACAAAAGAGTTGAAGCCACGCATAGGTATTATCGATTGGGAGTTACTGCTGAGAGCGCCCAAAAAACGGGTGTCTCTCAATTTTGTATTTGAAGCAGACAAGAACCCTGAGAAGGTGGCACAGGCGGTCTCCTACGCAGACAGAGAGTCCAATAAACGGCCGTGGATAGCCCCGGAGCTTTATGATCCGTTTTTGGCAGATGCATACACTCCTGCATCTGATGTTTTTGCTTTGGGATATTTATTACAAACTTTATATGACTTTTGGCAGAAAGTACAAGAGTTGTGGATGGATAATAGTTCCTATGACAAAGTTACCATAGATACTATTATTCTTCATAGAGTCAAAAATTGGATGTTTCTGCCTAATCGCGATGAGCGAAAATCAATTTTGCAAGTAGTTGAATTTTTTAGATCACTAAATACTGACCCAACGAGGGCACAACGTCCTCTTGTAGAGCTATCGGTGTCATTCAACCCAATTTTGTAATGATACAGTATCAGGAGATTAAGTTTCAAGAATGGCACTTTGTTTCTCTCTTCAAAATTTGATGTGTCCATTGTTTGAAATATTATCTCATTGAGTCTTTGCAATATCTCTCTCCTCTTGTGGTGTTTAAGTTTATGTTTTCTCTTCAAAATTTGATGTGCGCGCATTGTTTGAAGTATTTTTGGAGTCAAGTGGATATTTCTCATTGAGTCTTTGCAATACATATCTCCTCTCGTGGTGTTAAACTTTAAGTTTTTGAGGGTAATGGTCAATTTATCTTACGTTGATCTTTATAGTTCATTAAAATCCTAAAGTCATTTATGTTCATGCAGATAGGCGCAAGCAAACGAGCATCAAGAGTTAGCCAAGAAGGCATATGAGCGAATGAAGGCCCTTGCACATGGCCTGACAGCCCGCGAAGCTACAAGAACAGCATGCAGGTTGTCGAAATGGAGAAATCCTACTTATGCCCAATGGAAAGACATAAACAAACGCGTAACCACAGAGACAATAAAGGAAATATGGCCATGTCCAGATGGTGAGATTAAGAAGGGAA
The DNA here is from genome assembly GCF_041138505.1 of Cibotium barometz. NCBI lineage: Eukaryota > Viridiplantae > Streptophyta > Polypodiopsida > Cyatheales > Cibotiaceae > Cibotium > Cibotium barometz. Next base: position 40,971,318 of record NC_141064.1, read on the forward strand.
GATGGAAGATTTCACGTTGCACTCACAATGATATCAAAACTAATGCCGAGCGCATTTTCTTGGAGGTGTACGGTCGTCCTCTCCATAACGCCGATGCTCCACTCTATTTTGCTAAGATGCTATATGCTCAATTTATCCTAGAAACTCCAGTGGACTTCGCCTCCAGAGAGGCCACTGTCAACACCTATGACATACGTGAAGAGACAGTGACATTCACAAGGGAAGAACTTGCTCTCATGGTGGAGGGCGCTGGATTGGAGTTAAACAAGGTCAAAGAAAGCTTAGGGCTCGGGGGGTGCACCTCAAAATATGTAAGTCTACCACGTGCGATCATTAGGTGGGGTTTTTTTAATCCAAAATATTAGGTAAATTTACAAAAATACAATTACAAGTTGGGTATTTTAATTGTACTTTGGGAAAAAAACCATAAGTTTATAAAGAAAGAGGGGTAGTTTTATTAGCTCAAAATTCACAGATAAGGGGATTTTTAAATACCGCTTGAACGCACGTCGTAGGAGGGGCTTCCATATAGTGGACCCCCCGAGGCTCAGGGGCACAGCTAGTAGAGAAGGAGAAAGAAGCTGAGCGATTATCTCAAGTGTCAACTCCTCCCCCGGCCAATAGAGGGCTTCAAGAGCAGCTCACAAAGATCAGCCAAGATGTACAGAGCATCTCTTCACGTATTGCTCCTGTGCGCCAAGGAAACCACATCTCTCATTTTTTGATACATCCTGATCTTGTGGGAGTTTCTGTTGAGGCTACTAGTTCCTCCACCCCCCAATGTCCTGTATGTTACAAAGTATTCGATGGGTGGAGCGGCCAGTATATACTACCCTGTGGACACTACTACCACTTAATATGTTTAGAGAGGCAAATGCAAAATACTTCCACATGTGCATTGTGCAGTGTCCCAATAAATCAAGGTATTTATACAGTGTCCCAATAAATCAAGGTATTTATACAGTGTTCGGCATGGCTAGCGAATATAAACCACCAGGACCTTTAGATGCAACTCCTAGTGCAATTCGTAATTTATTTCAAGATGAAAGCTAAGAAAGACAAATCTTACTTTTGTATTGATAATTTCTCCAAATACGATCATTTGTACAAGTACTTTTTATGAAATTAATGAAATGACTTCTTCCTCTATGTCAGTATCTTGCTCCAAAATTCTTTCACCGTTTACTCTCTCATCTACTAAATTAAGCTCATCTAAGTCAATGTCTAAATTGTCTTCTATCTCAAGGGTGGTGCACAACATGCGTCCAACATCAAAGTTCTCGTCTACTACATCATCACAATTGTACATCCATCTGGGCATATCTTCTTCATACTCTTCGCTTTCAATGTCTCTCAAGATCTTTTCATTGCAATACATGTAAACAAGCTTATCTGCTCGATCTGCAAGAAGTCGATTGCGAATAGTACTGTGAATATATTTGTACATGCTCCAGTTTCTTTTTGAGCCTGAGTTTGAAGAGCACTGACTTAGAACCTTCATCGCAAGGTTGCGCAATAAAGCATAATGCTCACCACCATTCATCATCCACCACTTCCATGCAGGTTGCTCTTTAGCCATTTGTTGAACAAGGGAGTTGGAAAATAAACCCTCTTTCAATCGAAATGAGGTCATCTCCTTTATGCACTTTACACGATCATCAACATTATTATAGAAAGTGTTTACCACTTTATAAAAATCTTGCACCACCTCAACGTTGGACATCAAATCCATATTCCAATATTCAGGATCGAACATGTAAGCAGCACTGTGTAGTGGTGAATGCGCTCCAATCCATGTAGCATGAAAGTACTTCAATAGAACTTTTCTTTGTATACTGGAGAATGGTACACGCCATTGCTTTTCCACCACTGAATACTCTAATTTCTCAGGACACTCCAAACTCCGCTGGATAGTCCACCATTGCATCCATGCTTTCCCGAGATTAGGCACTCTTTGATCAAGACTTCGTATGGCATACATAACAGGCATCATTACATGGTATGCATCCATCACACTGTTCCACCAACTTCTTCTCGTAAGCACTGCCTTCAAGACTTTGAATTTCTCTTTCACTTTTCCAAGTTGAGTGTTCTCCCAGTCATGAAATGCCATGCATGTAAATGTTTCGCAAACTGCATCTTTATTTCTAAGAAGAGACTCAAAAGTGTAAAAGTGAGTGCAAAACCTAGTCTCCGCTGGAAGCTTTAACATAACTGACATGCGAGGTCGAAAAATATCTAACACTCTCTGTCTCTTGAGCATGAATCTCACAAGCTGGCGAGCAGTGTCGACGATTGAGGCAAACCATTTGGTATCATCAGATTTATACCAATCTTTTAATACAAGATTCAAACTATGAGTATTACAACCTACCGGAAAAACTTGTGGATATTGTCGCTGTAGGATTTTGGATGCATTTTTGTAATTTTTTGCATTGTCCATGACGACTTGGACTACATTTTTGGCACCCACTTCCTCTATCACAGAGCTAATGACTTGAGCAATGTAAGCCCCAGTTTTGATTGAACCAGCTGAATCCATGGCACGGATGAAAGTCTCACCTCTAGGTGAAATAACCATTATATTAATTAATGGTTTTCTTTGTACATTAGACCATCCATCACTTACTATACTACATCCAGAAAGCTCTATATTGCTAAGAATTATTCTTTGTACACGTTCTTTTACTTGCGCATAACATTTCTCTAATAGATCATTTCGCATAACATGGTACGTAGGCGGTGAAAATCCTGGTCCAAACTCACCAATTTTCTTCCATGCTCTCTTCCAATGCTCACTGTCCACCATCATCATAGTACTCCCAGAAAAGTAAATCGCTTCAGCAAGGGCGAGTTGTGCATCATCGAGTCGACCTTGACGTAGGCTTTCTTGCAATGAAGTTTGACGCATGGGTATATTTCCTACGTCAAAGTTTCGCTTGCAAGAAGATGCACTGGGTAGATTACTTTCTGGTTGCGCATTGCCGTTTGGGGTACAAGTAGGCGATGTAGCGGGAGTTTGATGATTAGAACAACAGTGTTCTTGCTGCCTTGATACATTAACGATAGGAGTGTCATGTTTTCTTGAATCTTTCTTTTGAATTTCTTCTCTTATGTGTTTGGCCACTATAGGTGCAGAGGGGTGGGTACATGACTTTTTCTTCGGGTCCGCCTAAAAAGTGTTCTCTTAGTCGAGGCGCCCCACCTGATTTTACTGCATGGCATAGCTTACACTCCCAATCTATGAATCGATCACCAACGTTAATTGCATATTGCCACTCTATCCCAGGTGCCTTTTTTTTCCTGCTATTTGAAATTTGGACTCTATTGGAGGTATCACTGGATCCAACATTGTCCTCCATCTCAACAAATAACCTATTCAACCAAGCATATAACAATGAATACACAAATGAAAAAACAACAAAGTCACTCACGTATTACAAAACATACATTAGCAAACAAAGTACTTCGAAACTATCTTGACAAATACAAAAGATCATCACATAACACAAAACTACTTCAAACTATCTTACAAGGTCTTATTACAAAACTACTTCGAAACTATCATGCACATTGCACCCCCAATGAAGGATGCCTTTTGTACCCAATTAAGGATACTTTACACAATCAAAGATCTATGCTTGCCCAATACTCTAGTATAGGACAATAGACCTTCTCTAACATTCACAAAGAAAATCAAAGATCTATGCTTGCCCAATACTCTAGTATAGGACAATAGACCCTTGTCTACTCTAAACTATATCAAGTATCAAGAACCAATACAAGCCCCTAAGCAGGACTCTTGGCTCCATCAAACCATTCATAAAGCAGAATGAGGTAGATTACGTACGTGGCTCAAATGCAAAGCTGAATGACTCCAAATTTGTCCCTAAATCTCTGCAAGTATTAGCTACGAACCACACCCTGCCCCCAATTCAAAGAACTAAGGACGAGTGGCTCAATAGCCTTAGGAGTGCCTACAAGGAAAGATGACAGTCCCTAAGATAAGGACGTTCTTCCCAAGAGGACACTTCTAGCAACTCGAGAGCTCTACAAGTACTTTGAGGAGAGATATCACACCCCCAAAACAAGGACTATCTCCCCAAAAGTTGTACGATGGGTGTCGGGCAGTGTTTATAAACAGAATAGTACCCCGTCGGTGTTCTGTAGTTTTCCCGGCGGGCCCGCCGGGATAAGCAGTGTTCCCGGCGGGCCCGTCGGGAAAATCAAAAAGCTCGGAGGTGTTACGGGACTAGTGGGTTCTAGCAGGTCATTGCTCAGGTCGTCATGTGAATATACAATGTGATCACAAGTTTTAATATGTTAACAATAGGTTTTGTTAACGTGATCACGAAATTGTGAAGACGTTAATGAAATCCCTGCACTCAACCATGCACAATGTTCTTGAAAGAATGGACCTAGTACCATTCTAAAGAGCATCATGGATGGTAGAAGGGCCTTAGGGCCATTCTTTTAAGCACATTGTGTATGGTAGAATGGCCCTAGGGCCATTTTACAGCACATTGTTCTTGCAAGAATGGGCCTAGGACCATTTTACAATTCATCAGTTGGCACACAAAGAGAGTAGAGAATGGCCCTAAGGCCATTTTACAATCCACAATGTGATTTGGAATGGCCCAAGGGCCATTCTAAAGCACATCATGGATGGTAGAATGGCCTAGGGTGATTCTTTCATGCACATTGTGCATGGTAGAATGGCCCTAGGGCCATTTTAAAACACATTGTTCTTGCAAGAATGGCCATAGGACCATTCTACCATGCACATTCTTGATGTTTATGTATGCACATGTAGAGAAAGGCCCTAGGACCATTCATCTTAATGTCTTATGTGGTGTTTAGATTTTGTTGTGATAATGAATTATCAATGGTGTTTTAATGCTGTAGATGATATGAACATCATAAAGATTTTAATTGAACAAGAAAATATGATATTCACAATGAAAGATCATTGCACAATGTGCTTGAAAGAATGGCCTTAGGCCCATCCTAAAGCACACCATGGATGGTAAAATGGACCTATGGCCATTCTAAAGTAGAATGGAAGTGAAGAGCTTATGTATCTTTTCTTGTAAGAAATATTTCCAATTAAATATGGTGACTCAAGGATGGACGAAATACTTAAGAAGCATAGTCAAAGACACATAGGTTACAAAGAGAAGCATAGTCAAATACGCATAAGTCGCAAAGAGCGACTGATGATTGGCAACAATAGGGAAGTGCTTATGGATCTTGGCTTGTAAGAAATATACACAATACAATTACATATTGAAAGCACCATGGAAAATGATTACTTGGTAATAAAATGATCCCCTTTTCCATATTTGAGCTTGAAACAACCAAGAAGGAACTAAGAAAAAAATTGTCTCAAAGGTTCAATCACATAAGCCATACCAACCCCTAAAGGTTTTCAAAAATGATTTAACATATTGGTCTACCACATGAAGGATACACATAATCACTTCCTCAACTAAAAGCTGAGACTTAAGAGGGATATACACAAAATGGTGAGGAAGATGAAGGACATTGTGAATCATTTTTCATGTGATCATGATTTCTTTCTCAAAGATATGAACTGGGGAGGACTAAGTAGTAGTGAAAAAAAATGCATCACACAAAAGACAATCAACTGGGGGAAACTTAAGAACCAAGAAAAAATATAATCTTGACTTGACCATACACTCATACTAGAGACATAGGTGATGATGGATAAGCACACATAACCCAGTAGCTTAGTCTAAAATAGGAATGATTAATGCCATGTTAATAATCCAAACACAGAATCAAAGATGCGTATGTCACCAACCCTAGCTACTATTAAAGAACATGTGGACAAGTCCACCTTAAGGAAACAATAGACACTTAGTGGACATGCTCGAGAGAGTAAGCTTAGCAAATAGGATTTCATTTTAGGGCTAAGGTTTGGTACTACATACTGGAGGGTTCTGCCAATAAATTTTTTATGTGGCTAATATGGTTTCAAAAAAGACTCGGTGGGCACTTAGAGGTTGATTTGAAACAATAAAATTGTGTGACATGTATACCATGACAAGAAGCTCAATGATCATCATCACAATCTTCTTATTCATTAGAGAATATCCATGATTTTTGCATTATATTCATTTCATTAGAGCATATCCATGACAAGAAGCTCAATGGTCATCATCACCTTCTTCTTCTATTTAAGAAGAGGATGAGGTTTTTAAATAGCCTCTAGATTGGACGAGGGGTTATACACTGAAAGCATCCTCCTATTCTATAGTAAGTCACTTCCTCTTGAAATCTGGAGTCTACAATTGTATGGTAGGAACCAAGAATTTGGAACATTCTCACTAACAATCTAAGATAAAAAAACAATTATTGTGTTCTCCTTAAGCCATTGTTGTCTTTAGTGAGGCAAGCACAACACCACAACAAAAGGGAATAAAAGGCAGGGATCTAAATGCCTAAATTTTATTGAGGCCTAATAGCATAGCATAGCATTAGTATGCTCATGCAAGTTTCCACACATTTCCTCGATGACTTTTGGAAGTGGCTATGGGGAAATTTTCAGCCATAGAAGATTGCCCTCTTCTTATGGGTAACTTGCACATCATAACCACAACTAGTTTTTTAATAACTAATAGAAGGATCTCTAGCCACCATAAGAAGATTACCCTCTTCTTATGGTAACTTGCACATCATAACCATAATTGGTTGTTTTTTAATAACTAATAGAGGCACAATTGTTTTTTTTAGTAACTAAAAGAAGGATATATTCTCAAGGAAAAAATAAAGTAGGGGCTCACCTCCCAACCATATAATGACGCGTTAGGGTTCCTCGTTGGGTTTTATACCAAAACCCTGGCGGCCTGTGTCCACACCTCCTAGCCCGGCCGCCCATCTTACTTAAGAGCCGTGCTAACCTAGATGTGTACACACATCGACCAAACCCTAATGCCCATTAACCCCTGAACCCCGCTCTTAGTTTGTGTGTAATGATAGAGCTAAGGTAATATTTACAAAGTCAGCCATCATTGGTATTATTTTTTACAGTCTCATATCAAGACAAGGAAATATATCAACTGTATCCAGTGATCATGCTACTTAAGAAGTCAACAATAGGACTAGTAGCTACTCAGGATCGCAAAGATAATTCCCACATACCTTAATCGAGGTTATTAACTTTGAAATTTTAATTAAATAACTGGGAGACATTCTCCTAATATGCCTTGACCAACCGGTTAAATACGGGCTATGTAGTCATAACACCAAAGCAAGTTTAATTGTTGTAACCCAGAATGAACAATTAGTATGTTCACTACTGCAAACATGATGTTTACACAAGGTCAAACAAATATACAGAGACTAATGCATTCTCAAAACTTGTGAACGTGTAAAAAACCAGAGCATACAAAAAATAAAACATCTGAGGATCTTAGCTGATGTTTTACTCCTTCAAAAACTATATACACGAGTCACACCAGTGGTTGCTACTGTGATCTTATTGTGACCAAGATATCTTGCAAGAATTTAGAGAGCTTCAGAGATGTATCGTGAATGCATGATCGTGAATGCATGGTGTCATAAATGAGTTAGAAGTTCCCAAATATGATCAGACAAGAGACTGAATATGTGGTTTATTATCTGTTCGTGGACATCCAGCCAAGCACTCATGGATACAAGATTATATACAGCCACTTATCATAAGCCCATATCCAATCACCACCCCGCAGAGAGAGATACATGTTTATGTACAACCGTATTAATCTGAAATTCAATATGCATTGGATTTTGGGGCCATCGTAAATTCTATATATGCCCAAAAAAATAATCATGTTACATCAATACCCCAAAAGTGCAGAATATAGTGAACTCATAGAACTGATAAAAATATTATCAAAGACTAGATTTCCATAATCCATGTGAAGCATATGCACAATATGAGTCTCATCCATGTCATTGACCCAACATAGCGTGCATAGCCAAGTAGTCTATGCGTTGCAAACAAAAACATATTATAAAAAAACCATCTTGGGACTTGGTTACCCATTATCCTATGCAATAGTGACAACAAACCTCAAGGACTCACAGCAAGCGCAGCATCACAGACTCAAATAGTAAAAAACCAAGTGATCAATGTCGAGATACTACACATGCATAATCCTAGATAGGATATCCATAGGTGTAATATTCATAATACGGGTCTCAGTCCAGTCAGCATCTTTGTGCAGGGCTAGAGGTTCTCTGGGTATGCACAGAAAGAGCATTAAGAAGACCATCGTAGGATTCCCTATTAAACACATGTGAATAAAAAAGCCTTCCTATAAGTTACCTGAGAGGAACTCCTAGCTGTTGTTGCTAGCACCATAGACATAGCTAAAAAAAACCAGATTATATGGGCTAATTGAGTGTGTATGCACTCACTTGCAAGGCTCAATTTATAGGTGGAGCCAAGTAGTCTGCCAGTCGTAATCATGAAGGCACCTCACCATCTCGATGCCCAGAGACATAACCCACAAAACGCCTTAGTCAGTGTTCTGTAAACAGACTTCTTGACATAGGTGGGTGGCTCATAGACATAACCCTAAAAACTCCATAGCCAGAATGTGTAACACATGCGGGTGGCATTCGCATGTACCTAACACGAGAGTGCAGAGTTTGCATGCAGCACATTGAATATCTTTTTTTGGGGTTTTTGTCCTATTGCTCTAAAACTGCTGCCATTAAAATATTTACCAAAGGTATACTCACCACTAATAAGAGCTAAAAAAAAATGGGAGGTGTGTGTGTGTACGCGCGCATGCAAGAGAAAGAAAGTGAGAAAAGGTTATAATGATGTAATTTTTTGTGATAGATGAGTGGTGTGTGTGTGTATGAGAGATAGCCTGCCTCTGTCTCCCTTGCGTCCACCATCGGGTTTGACACACGTGCCCACGTGCCTTGATCGCTGCTCCTGTTGACTTTGCCTCCGGCACCCTATATTGTCAGCTCTCTGGCCCCTTGCTTGCGCACCCTCGAGTTGCATGATGGCTAGCCTTCTTAGCTGTTGTGCACTGTGAATGGCTGTACGCTGCTTTCTCTAAGATTATCCAAGCTTGTTCGTTCTTAGCCAAGCTTAGCCCTATCTTTTCTAAGCTTAGCTAAGGATCAAATCACTATTATCAAAAAGTTTTGGTGGGTGACTTAATGATAATTTTGCCGATAGATGGCTTCTAGGTGCAGCTTATGGAATTAAAAGTTCATTTTTGCATGAATGTGTGTTTTAAATATGTCTAAACTTTGTGATAATTTGCATCATTGATTCAATAGATTTTAGTGTCTCATGAGAGGCAAGAAATCGTGGGACGATCACATTAGGGAGAAATGGTTCGAGGAGGAGATCATTGTGCTAGTGAAAATAGCTAGGTTAGTATAATCTTTATGTAAACATGCATACACTATCAAAGCTCACGTGTGAGTGTCTCTTTCTAAGTCATGGAACAATAAGGATAAAAAGTATGAGTAAAGTACATAAGAATACAAATTGTTAGAACTAGTGCTGGACATGAAAACCAAGCTTATGTGTGACAAAGATAAGATGTGGTGACCTAGTAAGCACATACGACATATATATAAATCCAAGGGAGAGGGAAGTTGGGAGATGAGGATATCCAATCAAGTAAAAGTCTCCATATCTATTTTAGGTGCCTCTACTTTTTTTTTCTCTTTATTGATGTCTATTGACAAAGGGTTTGACCTTGGGATAGTAATATTACCTTAGCTCTATCATTACACACAAACTAAGAGTCTATTGACAAAGGGTTTGACCTTGGGATAGTAATATGTCTACAAATCTTGCTAACACATATTAAAATATGGTATAGGGTAATAGACCCTATTATAGCATAAGACTAAGGTTATTTTGAGTGACATCCTATGACACTTGTAATACACATACGGGCTAATTATTGGTTTTGTCTGTCTGGATGGATGCAGGTAACATGATCTATTCTCTCAAAATATCTTTGGGTTTATGCTCCACTTACTTGTAACATGATTATTGTATACAAATTTGTTGTTATATAATCATGTTTATACATTTTTACTCGTCAAGTTAGATAAGGTTCTTGAATTTTTCTGACTGTTAAGGTAAACGACTAAAAACACACACTATAGATGCAGAAGACTGCAGTATATATCTCTTTTAAAAGAGAGGTATATGAAACCTCTAGCTTGATATTTTTGACCTTAGAAGTCTATCTCTCCTCACTATCATTATGCTCTATGAGTTGATAGGTATCAAGTAGATGGCTTTACTTTTGGGGCGAGATTAGAGCTCACACAATTTTGCTTTGCATGCTGGTTGAAGGTAGTCCGTATCTTATACTCATCTCAAACTCTAATAAGTTTCTTTTGGTTTTAAGTCAATATTAGATAAAATGGGAAAAATCCCTCAAAATGGGAATGTATTTAAAAAAATTATTTTGGCCATAACTTGAACGTGCAAACTTCAAATTTGTCAGACAAAGTAGATCTAGATTCTACTTTTCAAGCTCTTTCCAATGATATGTCACATGAATATGTTTTGACAAACTTTTGGATGAGTTTACCATACCCCCACTTTTTTCATGGGAATGGGATTTTTCCCACTTTATCTAATATTGACTTTTTTAGATCCTACCACTTCTAAGGGTTGTCGAGATTCCGATGGAACATACCCTGTTGAAAGTTTGCCAACATGTCTTGGCATGCATAAAGGATGAAGAAGCTCATAACAAGATTCTCTCATCTATAAATCCAGAGATTTTCCCTCGTGGATCCATCTTGCAGTTCCTCTCATCCAATGATTGGGTTTGTGTCCTTACAACTCTTGATAAAAATAAGGATGATGGCAACCAAACCATCCCTTACCTATTATCACAAATACCTATGCTCACTAAAACCTACCTTTTAGATCTTACCTCCTTTGCTGCGCTGGGAGCGGATATCTTGAATTTCTTAAGAAAGCAATGTGGGTTTGAACCTTCTTTCCTTGTTTCTCTATCCACACCCAATGTCCCCCTCACAGGAAATATTTTTAATAGGGATCCAGTGGCTCTAGAGTCTAGAGGCTATTAAGTCTTTTTAAACAGACGTGTACTATGACTGATTCTTGATTATTAGAATTGGTACCAAAGGTGTCCAAAGTATACCCTTTTCTACCTATTCGTCAGATTGAGGTGGAGTCAATGGGGGTTTCACAGCGTCAGACCCTGGCAAATAAAGGGTTTTCAGCACCCATCCAAGCAGAAACTTGGATATATCTGGCCAATCTACCAGTTTCAATGCTTGAAGAATGCAAAAACCATGCCATCAAAGGTGTTGAATATTTGGAACAACGAGGAGAACTACTGAAATCACCTTTTTCTATGAGTTTTTTTGACCCATCTAAGTGCTCATCACCTCTGGGAATTTATGGGAGAACAAAAGGTACTATGAATGTTTCAAAGGTCAATGCTGATGATTATTCTGAAACAATCTAGAATATCTATAGGCCATATTTAAAATGTGCGTGGAAATTTCTTCATCCTAATTCCCCATGTGACTTTAGTATAATTTGGTTTGACCATGCCATATGGTATGTTCTAAAAATCACTTGGAGGATTTGTTTCTAGACAAATCGGGTGTTCCATCTCTCGCTTCTTTGTTCTTGGCTAGAAGGTCAAGCTAGAAACCTGGTTTTAGCACAAATTGCCTTTCTACAATTTAGATAACTCATGTTAGATGTACTAATTGAACTCAAAGGAACAAAATCAGGAACCATTCTTAATAGTTATGGTCAATTTAAAGGGATTAGGTCATAAATGTGCTTCTTAACCCTTGTATTGATAGAGCGAATCCCCTTTATATCCTTCTAGAAAGAAACCCAACTCATCATCTCGTACACCTAGTACTTTTACCTCTTTTCTCTCCCCTTCTTCTGGCTATAGATCTGCTAGAAATAAATCAAAATCCTTTACTTAAAAGAGTTGCGGGCATGGTTTTCCTGTCCAAAATTTGTGAGACATGTGATTCTATATTTTGTGTCCATAGATTTCAAAAAGCCACAATGGGAGAAGGATTCTTTGTACCAAAAAGATATGCAAAAAGATAACTTCTCTCATCTCCTTTTTACTTACAAATTATTGGAATATGCCTCTCCAAAATAAGTATTAATATTAGCTTTTGACTTGGTTTTAGGAAATCATGATGCTTTGCTAAATGTTAAAATAGGTTAGAGATATACCGCTAGTCTAAAGAAGATTTTTTGCAAACATGAGTTCTTACAAGATGATGGCGAACCTCAATGTTTTTCTTACGATTTTACTACATATGCTAAAGAATTCTATGACTTTGGTTTACATGTTTGCATGATAAATCTAAACATTTTTCAAGATATGAACATCAAAAGTTTACTTTCTAAAGGTCTAAATCACATTCCCACTGAACCTCTAAATCCACATTTGGCCATAAGTGCCATACTAGACTGTCTGGAAAACATTGCCCCAGTAAACTCCAACTGGAGTCTTCACAACTTAAATGATGCAATTGCAAATGTTGTGCCTCACTTATTTATGAAAAAAATTAAATGGATCCCCAAAAAAGGGTTGTCAAAAGAAATCTCTTGGATTAATCCTGGATTTTTACACTCAATAAAAACATTACTTGACAAATTCATGTGGTGATTGGGCTGGATAAAGCACCCAACAATGTATCCATCATTTGTAAAAATCTTGCCTACATGGCAGGCAGAAGGTGGTTATTTGGGGATGAGTTTTACAAACTTACTAACAATCCGTTCAAGATTGCCATTGATCTACAAGAGGAATTAAGAAATATGAATATTGATACGCCTAACATTAGGATACCAGTATTGGTCCCTACATTCAAAATTCACAAAAATAAATTCAAATGGATTTCTAATGCGGCTAATTGCATCTTCACAGATATTACCTTAATCATTACCAAAGTTCTTAACCTGGTACTCGATGACTTTCATAAAATATGTGGTATAAAGCAACAAGAGCTTAAAATTTTTCTAAATATATAGTTGAATCCCTTCTGAATTTTTAGAAACTCTACATAGGTAATCTTAAACCTGCCAAACTCTATCTTTCACATTTTCACTACGGATATCATCCAATGCTACGAGAACATCCCACTAATTGGGGAAATGGGATCATGCTCATGAACATACTATACAAAGTATGCAACATGATATTTGAAAAAAGAAAGAAGGAAAGATTCCCTAAAATATCCCTTAGTCATAACCTTCCCCTGATGGGTTAAAAAACCATCCGTTGAATTCCTGGTTACAGTCGATGGGGTAGAGATTCAACATTTGCTCTTCTTGCTTTTTGGTCATAATTTTATTCTACTAGGCTCACAGGTTTTTAAACAAATTAAAGGCATTCCTATGGGGTTCTCATGTTCCCCAATAATGTGTAACGTATACTTTGCCTTTTTTGAATATTGCTTTGTCACATCTCATGCGGATGTTGTCCACAAATCCATGCTATAAGGCATCACATCTTCCTTTTGATACATGGATGATATTCTCAATCTTAGCTGTCCTATGTTTACTTCTTTTCTCAAAGAAATACTGTCTACCCACCCGCATGCTCTGGGTAAGGAGCTTTGATGGTCTAAACTCTGGATGAAGGATGTCTTGCTTACAACATTTCTTGATCCTAGGGTGTTGACATGGATGTGGGGGCATGGATGTGGTTGACCGTGTCGCAACAACCCATGACTTTTACCAACCAACCATATCATCTTACTAGGACCATATAAAACTACAAGTTAAAAGTCTCGTAAGGAATTTTAGCACAACTCCCATAGCCATCTAAGATCGTCTTGACTCTTAAATAGGTCCCATAACTGGGAACACATTAAGTCCTTAATTTTCTATCACTACACAAGCATGAAATCTACTTGGTAGAGTAGGATGCATGCTACAACTAAGATCCAACTAGGAACATATTAGACTACAATTAAGTCCAACAATGAACATATTAGAGTGACATGTAGGCTACAACTAAGTCCAACTATGAACATATTAGAGTGACATGTAGGATGTATGCTACAACTAAGATCCATCTAGGAACATATTAGACTACAACTAAGTTTCATAAGGACTTAGTGCATCTCTGAGATCGTTAAGACCCTCAAATGGGCCCCATAGCCTGAGAATAGTGTGTCCTCAATTTGTTGTCTAGAACTCACTATTCCGGTCATATAGCCCGCGCAAGCATGTATCCTACTTGGTAGAGTGCTAAGTCTTTATAAACCATTTGGCCCACATTTGGTCCCACCATCCCAATGTCTAGAAACAATTGAAAAAATAATTCTCTAGAAATGATATATATGGTCCACCATCCTTTCTCACAAATCTCTCTTCCATTAACTAGTCATCATCCTTTTACAACCCTTTTACATTTTAATAGTGCTATCAAAATATCTCTTCTATTGTTTATCATCCTTTTACAACCCTTTTACATTCGTAAAGGTGCTAACAAAAATGAATCGAGAAATCCCCATTACATTGTTCAAAGTAGTTATACAAGAAGTAAGAACTTCCTTGTGCTTTGCTAGCTGACAACATCTTTCTTTACACCAACCAATCATACAGATTGTCATAACCTTCGAATTCTCACACATGTTTCATTTTTCTATCATGGTTCTACCTTATAATGTAATGATAATGTAATGCTAATACATTGACCCAAGCAATAATATCCTATCCTCTTTCCCCATTAAGCTCACATGTATATGATCCCTTAAATGCATTCATCTAAAATTCACATCTGCACCATTCTACTTTCATTTAATCCCTTGAATGCATCACTTCCATTTTAAGAAGTTCGAGGTTATAAAAGGGCCCTCTAAAAAAGTGGGAAAGACAAAAAAAAGAGAGTAAAGACCATTCAAAGACATGCCTAATACTATCATTATTTTCATTTTAATTTTGGAAAAAATCTTATATCTCTTTTATTCTATATAAAACCGCTCCTGTGGAATATCATTGGAAATATCTCAAAGAGAAAATTCTAAACCTGCCTTCTCTGTGATAAATTTGGGGTTTGTAAGATTCCTCCCCAGCCCCTCAAGATGTCCAGTTTCTTCCCCTGTAATCAATCCCCTTTTCAAAATAATAAAAGATCTTGTTTCTACCTGTTTTGGCCTAGAGAGAGAAAATATTCTAGAGAGAGATAATTTAATTTCTAGATATTTTTGGATAGAGAAATATCTCTTCTTATTAAAATAAATTCCCCCAAAATAGAAGTTTAAAAAGAAATTCCTAAGGTGCATTAGAAGTAAATTATAATCTGCACAAAAGACCTTAGCATAAGGGTCCAGATTTTTTGAAAATTTTGGATTAAGGTTCTTATGAACCTATAAGATTAATCCAAATGTAGGGAGGAGATAAATTGAAGAATAAAAGAAAAAACCCCCAAAAATGAGTAAATGCTCACATAAGATGAAGAGTGGACTAAGGACCAAAGAAAAGAAAACATTTGGATTAAGGTTCTTATGAACCAATAAGATTAATCCAAATGTAGGGAGGAGATAAATTGAAGAATAAAAGAAAACCCTCCCAAAAATGAGTAAATGCTCACATAAGATGAAGAGTGGACTAAGGACCAAAGAAAAGATTTAAAAAATTAAATTTTGACACCTCAGAGTGGGGATCTCCCTTCATGAAGTAGGTGCCTTTTCTCATCATTATCCCCCAATTTTAAATCAATTAAATGAGATATTTCATCTCTCCTCTCTCCTATTTCAAAACTAGATCTAAAAAGTAAGCTGAACTGACCCAAAAATGGTCAAAAATTGACCAAACTGATCTGGAAAGTTCTAGAATCAATTTGCTTGGTTTGAGGATCACTTTTTCTTATAAATAGAAGCCTTCCCCTTTGTAAAAGCTTAATGGTGTTTATGCACTGTAACTCTACTCCTGTCCTGAGCCATCTACATTGAATTTCTTAATAATTCAATTGTTTTTGGCCTAGTCCTCTCCAAAGTGAATTGGTGGCCATACTTGCTTCAAATAAGAGTAGAACCCTCAATCCCTCAAGCCAAAGGAGAGCTTACAAGCTCCATGTAAGCTACTTTCTTACTTGTTTAATTTTAAATCTATGGTTTTCTTGATTTTCATGTTTTACAGTTGATTGAATTCAATTCAAATGCTATGCCTTTGAGGAAAAGGCCACCCCCTTCTCTTCTTTACATTCCTGTCTTTCTTAATCCTAGAAAGATTAACTAAGGGTTTAAGAAAAACTCTTCTTATTGTTTACTCTCTTGAATTTAGAAAATTATGTAGATTAGAGTTCTATGAATCTAATTTGGGTTAAATTAAGTTAAAAATAGAATGATAAAAGTGAAAAATGGTCAGCCATACAAAGGAGGTTATGTTAAAATTTTCGAGAATTTTGTGAAAAGAAAGTTTATTTTTATGTTATTCCAAAAGAGTAATTTCCACCATTTTTGCATCTAAAAGATATATTCTAATTACTCCATGTACATATTCACCTATGAATATGCATGGATATCACTAATATTAATTATTAAAATTGATTTCTATGCATAGAAAGATGCATAGAAATTAATTGATTTCTATGCATAGAAAGATGCATAATGGAAATTTTTTATTATAAAAGTGTTATTCTCATCAAATTTGATTTTAATACATAGAACGATGCATAATGAAAATTTTTTATTATAAAAGTGTTATTCTCATCAAATTTGATTTTTATGCATCGAAAGATGCATAATGGAATTTCTTTTATTATAAAAGTGTTATTCTCATCAAATCTGATTTTTATGCATAGAAAGATGCATAATGGAAATTTTTTAGTATAAAAGTGTTATTCTTATTAAATTTAATTTCTATGCATAGAAAGATGCATAATGAAATTTTTTTTTATTATAAAAGTATTATTCTTATTAAATTTAATTTCTATGCATAGAAAGATACATAATGGAATTTTTTTTAATTATAAAAGTGTTATTCTCATTAAATTTGATTTTTATGCATAGAAAGATGCATAAAGGAAAATTTTTTTATTACAAAAGTGTTATTCTCATTAAAATTGATTTTTATGCATAGAAAGATGCATAAAGAAAATTTTTTATTAAAAAAGTGTTATTCTTATTAAATTTTATTTTTATGCATAAATAGATGCATAAAGAATTTTTATATCAAAATTAGAATTCTCTTAAATTCTATGTGAAATTGATAAATGAATAATTAAATACTCTAAGAGAGAAATTTCTATCGTTTTATATTCACATGGATTGTAAAAAGACGATTCATGAAATCTATCGAGATCAAAATATTCAGATAAATGATTAATTTATTCCTCAATTGGAATTCGTAACTAATTTAGAAATCAGTTAAGTGAGTATTCAAAGAAAGAAATTTAGTAAAATAGTAACTGAATTATCAAACCTTTTCGAGAAAGATAGTTCAAGAAAAATCTTATCCGACTCGAACCGTGAATCAGACTATGACCAAGACCAAATTCTTTCGTCAGCTTCGAGGAAAGAAGATGTAACTAGTTTAGAAAAATACCCTCAAAACTACCGCCAAAATCTGAAACTAAGTTTGAGACCCTTCGAATTGATCTGTGGATCAAGGTTACAAAATTCGAGAAATTATGATATGAAATTCAAAATTCTGTTTAAGAAGTTTTGGGGATACTGATTCAAGATATACTCATTGTATTCAAAAGAAAATCAAACTGAAAACTTGCATAGAAACCCTATTTTCTTAAAGGACTGTCTTATTCCAGAATGCTGGGGGAGCATTTGGTATATATTTTTCTAAGGGAAGTTTGGTTGCAACAGCTGGTGGGGAGTGTTCAAAGGACGGCTCACGCGGCCTTGACCAGCCTCGGTATGGTTGAAAAATGGTGCGCTTACGATACGATGGGCGAGGGCTAATGAAGCGGTCCCTGAGTGAAGTGCCAGGACACCTAAGGAGGATCCTGGTGGAGGGTTCTGACCAGGCGATGCATGGGCTCGCGGTGCCTAGGATACCCATGCGTATGTCATGGAAGATATGTATGATGAATGAAATGATTATTGTAATCTGTTACTAGATCTCGTTGTGCTGACTAACTGGTCTCAACGGAGAGTCCAGAGAGTGATACTATTTTTTGAGAAACAAGGGATTGGATGGAAATTTTGAGTTATGATATCTGTAACCAATAACTATTTGTCAATGGATTATTTTATATGTTAAAGTTTTAAAGAGGAGTGTTTGCGTATCTCTATTCGAAAGCAAAAGTTAAGAAAGGCATTTTATTATGGGTGGGTGAGTGATTGTTTGGTTCTACTGATTCCAGTGGTTAGATGGTGGCTAACCCATGGGCCAGATGGGGTTAGGCTGGAATCAGTGGAGTTTCAATAATTAAATTGAACTAATAGGAATACGCTTAGATTTCTAGTAGTTAAATAAAAACTTGAAGAATTTCTCAAATGAGTAGATCAACGGCTGTGCTGCCTGATTTCGGTTAGAAAAAAAGCGTTGATTTTCTCAAATGATTAGATCAACGATTGTGCTGATTTCGGCTAGGAAAAAGCGTTTTCTTCAAATTAAGTCAGTGATAGTTTTCCTTCTATCTGGCTTAATCAGGTGAAGGATAGTTTAGTCTCTTGACCCCGTTAGAAAATTCGTTAAGAAAATAAAAAAGGTGAAATCGTCCCCGTTTTTCGGGCAAGGGAAATTTTCCTGGTTTTGGTTTCAGAATGACCACCAGTTTAGTCTCGTGTCCAAACATTCGAGGACGAGGCCCCGAGTGGGAAACCCTACCCGCGCGTGAGAGGAAGCTACTTCGCTACTAGCAACTGGGAATCCGATGCACCGGCGGAGGGGGCAGATGGGTCTCACAGGGTTAACATCCTCAAGCTATCTGATTCTAACATCCGCAAGCTATCTGATTCTAACTATATTTTAAGAAAAACATGCCATGGCATCTATCACCCTTAATTCATTTCATTTTTAATACATTTGATCCTACATTCTAACTAAACTTGCAATCCACCATATCATTATCATCATGTATGGTATGTAAATTCCTTACCCCTATAAATCCATCATATCCAAGAGCTTCTTCAGGTGATAAGGACTACCCTTTTTTAGAGATTTTTCTTCTTGCATTAGTGAAAAGCCATTATCTACTTGAACATTCACTATGTCCCATTGATAGGCATGGTCCTCGTTAGTTACATATACCACTTAGGAAAGTGCCCAACTTGTAACTAATATGTACGAAGAAATTCCAATTTGAAACCTAACTATTCATTGTCTACACTATCATGTAAGGAAACAAGAGATATCATACCATCCATTAGCTAGAATACTTGATTCATTGCTACATCTATGGAGTAGGAAAACTTGTATCCTAAACAAATCCTTACAATGTTGAGAAAACGTGGTGCTCATGCTAGATCAAGTGTGTGGAGGAAAGACTCACAAAATACAATAACAATATCTTGCTTATTAAGTTGTTTATAAATACAACTAGGCCTTGCTCAATACAAAATGCCTCATAGCCTCACCTTTAAATAGGTGAGCAAGTGGACCTTAAGTCCATTCACACTCACACCCTTCTCATCGCCTTCTACATAACCTTAGTCTCTTAATACCCCCCCTCAATACCAACTATGAAAGAATGGAATAGGTGGTATTGGACATAGGTTGCCTTTATAACATTAGGCGTACAAGGATGTCATGGCGGTGTGGTTATCTAGGATTTACAAATATGTTCCTAGAGCCTTAGAGGCTAATACAATGATGCCTTCTAAGTCTTTATTAGATGTCGATGAAGATGTACACCTCAATGACGGTGCACCCCACTCTTTGTGCTTGCTTGACATGCTTTAGACATACATGCCATTGCTTCCACATGCTTTCCACCTTGACCATTCTCACACAATGATCAAAACAAGGCTACCACCCTTGCTTAAGTGGTTTGCTTTTAGATGTTCCTTCAACATGCTTGATGCTTCCTTTAATACCATATCTCCTCCATTGGCAATGAGGTAGATTTATATGGGAAAGGGAAAGGGAGGGTCTTACCACTTGCCTTATGAATTGGTCAAGGGGACAGTGTCTACTCCACAATTATAAAAACAACTTTTGTGCATGTTGGTTACATGATACCCATTAGGGTTTGAAGATACAAGCTTAATGGGGATTAGCTGCATTAGTGTTAAAAAACACTTTGGTTGGTGATTAAGATCACCACCATTAGTGTGTAGAAAATACAATTAGTGCTTAAGAGAACATTTTTAGTGTCTAATGATACTTATTTTGGTGATTAGTTCACCGTTAGTGTTTAATAACACTCTTAGTGTTTAAGAAAACTTTATAATAACTTCCCTTTGCTAGATTAACAGCTTCATTAGTGTTAAACAACACTATTAGTGCTCATAAGCACATTTTGAAAAGCTTTGAAGCTTGAAATTTGATGTTGATGATGAAGCTTGTTGAGAATGAGGTTTATGAATACCTCATGTGGTTGGCACCGCTTGAAACTCAAGATAAAGATCAGCAACAATCATTCACAACATCACTTGAGTGATTAGAGCAAGGGAAGAGATGATTTGAGCAAGAAAAAATCACTCATGAAGCTTTAATGGAAAGCTTCATGGAGAAAGGAAGGAGGCGACTGGTTTTTTGTCTGCACAGCAGCCGGCACATCAGTGGATGGTTGAAGCTCAAACTTGAGCTGTAGGTAGGGGATTAAGTGGGCTTCAAAAGCCCTCAAGCCCTTTGGCAAATGGTGGCCTACAGCCGGCGTATGGCTGTACGGCCAGCGCTGCTGCAAAAAACTACGCCGGGTTGCCTGTAGAGGGAATGCCGCGGCGGATGAGCGACGAATCAGCAGATTGATCGTACGAAATGAAATGCCCAGGTGTCTAGATCTCCCATGAAGAAATCTCTGAGAGCGACGAATCAGTAGATTGATCGTACGAAATGAAATGCCCAGGTGTCCTCTACATCTCCCATGAAGAAATCTCTGAGAGTTATGCCCTCTACAAGCTGCTGGATGGGCTCCACCAGTAGAGGGTTGAGCTCCACAAGTGAAGATAAGGGAAAAATGAAAAAAAAATTGACCTAATCTACACCACAAGAGTCCTAATCAACCTAGGCTCTGATACCATGTTGAGAAAACGTGGTGCTCATGCTAGATCAAGTGTGTGGAGGAAAGACTCACAAAATACAAGAACAATATCTTGCTTATTAAGTTGTTTATGAATACAACTAGGCCTTGCTCAATACAGAATGCCTCATAGCCTCACCTTTAAATAGGTGAGCAAGTGGACCTTAAGTCCATTCACACCCTTCTCATCCCCTTCTACATAACCTTAGTCTCTTAATATACAAGTGGTGATAAGAGTATCAAAAGTCTTTTCAACATATGTACTACCATGTTATTAACCACTTATAGGCTAACATGATTTCACGTGCCCAACCGACCATAAGGTACTTTACCATCTTTACTCACTCGAACAGGAACTTATCTTTTGTAAGATGGTGCTAAGTCTAACTTGTAACTAATGATGTCACTTGTAACTAATGATGTCAGATAGGGAAAGTGTAAGGACTTCATGTACTTGCTTAAGATATTTACCATACCATTTGAAAGATTACCTGGCCTCGTGTGAAAGCTACTCACTTGTATACAAGTCAATTTTGACAATAAGAAATACACATTCGTTCCCTTACAACAAAAAACCTGTGATCTCCCCTTCTTCTGTACTCACTCATGATTGCATGTGCTCTATTCAATCTTGCATGCTTGTGGATGCTTGCTAAATAGACAAAACAAAACATGCAAGCTAGTTGGCATGAGAGAGTTTCAAGGGACTTTTCTTTATACAATGCTGCTATTTCAGATCTCACTTTACAATCCACAATGAAGCATGCCTTCATGCAAAGCCAATATCATGGTGCAGGCCCTACAATAACAAAGTTAATGGAGAAGGCTAGATCATCAAATGCTTCAAGCCTTTTTTGCCTTTATCTAGCCTGAAGAATACGCTTAGAATTCGAGTAGTTAAATACGCTTAGAATTCGAGTAGTTAAATAAAAATCTGAAAAATTTCTGAGATGAGTAGATCAATGGCTGTGCCTGATTTTGGTTAAGAAAAAAGCGTTGATTTCCTCAAATGATTAGATCAACGGATGTGCCTGATTTCGGTTAGGAAAAAGCATTGATTTCTTCAAATTAAGTCTGTGATAGTTTTCCTTCTATCTGGTTTAATCAAGTGAAGGATAGTTTAGTCTCTTGACCCCGTTAGAAAATTCGTTGAGAAAATCAAAAAGGTGGAATTGCCCCTGTTTTGCGGGCAAGGAAAATTTTTCTGGTTTCGGTTTCGGAATGACCACCAGTTTAGTCTCATGTCCAAACATTCGAGGGCGAGGCCCCGAGTGGGAAACCCTACCCGTGCGCAAGAGGAAGCTACTTCCGTTGCTAGCAACCGGGAATCCGCGGTGCACGGAGGGGGCAGAGGGGTCTCACAGCTGGTATCAGAGCGCTGTTGTAAACTTACGAAACTGCAGCAAAAATTGCCAAAAATTTTAAAGTAAATCTGGGAAATAATGTTTTCACTTGTTAAGATTATGTTTGAAATGAACTTCATAAATTGAAAACTCATAAATTGAACTAGATTTTTAGATGGTGGATACCCCAAATCTGTCTAGCATTCCTGGACTCTCCCCAGAGTCAGGATATGATCACCTTTGCCTTCAAAAATCTCATCAACTCCGCTTCAACCTGAGAAAGCAAAGTGAGACTCGCTTATCACTTTGAGGATCTATACTTTCTTGATCCAGTAGAACGACGTCAGTATATGTGGTTCTCTGGAGGGCGAAGTATTAACGTCAATACCAATCGACAGAGACTCAGACAGAATATCTCGCTAAAACCATGATCTTAATAAGGCTAGGAGTTATTCATTATGTACAACTCTATAATCATTCACCCCATAATTTTAGAATTTCTTGCCATATTTTTAGACTTCTTAGCCGCTTTATTCCTAGGAGCAAAATTACAGCACCATTATCAGTGATGAATCGTGTATATCATAGCATGTCTCCATCGCAGTATTGCCTTTTTATGCGATTGAGGCGGTGACTTTTGGATCCGAGATGCTCTATGTATATATCAAAAACTTTTGATAATAAATGATGTTTTGTAAAAGATTACAAATTGATTTCGTGGTTGTGAATATTGGTTAATAAAATTATCAGAGTGAATCTTGTTTTTAAGAATTATCATGGAATATTTATTTGTTTATGAAATAAATCTCAAAAATTAATCAGTCATAAATCTGATGTGATAAAGTTAAGTTGACAAAAATCTCATTTTGTCAGAATCATGAGGCACGCGGCTCAAGCTAGGCAACCGGATCCTCTTATCTTTTCCATTGCCTCGATGATGAAGACTTAGATCCGGACGTTTGTAAAGCCCTGCACTGATCCCAACCTGGTTCCTTCAGGGTGAAGGGGAACAGTTAGGAGAAACAATGGAAAAATGGATCGAGGCAATGGAAAAGTATTTTGATGTAACCGGTTATATGAGAGGAGCAAGATGGCTCTTGCCAGATTGAAAATTGTGGAAACGGCCAGGGTCGCATGGAGGAACCATTGCGAGACAAACCGTCTCGACCAAAATACCCAGACCTTGTAAGATCTTAAAGCTTACCTCAGGAAGAGGTTCTGTCCTCCGGGCTTCTTGGAAACCAAAATGAATGAATTCTTAGAATTGAAGCAGGATAGCTGGACAATTGAAGAATACCATAAGGCATTTTCCCTTCTTCTCTAATATTCTCCACTTTTGGATAAAGAGCAGCGGATGGCCAGATTCATTCGAGGGGGATGAACGAGCCATTGGATACTAACATCAACACTTTCTCAGGAGCCCCACCATTTTCAAGGATTCAGAGGGATGAGCTTAGAAGTGAGAACATGTGTTTTGGGTGTCAGGGTTTCGCTCACTAGCTTAAAGACTACCCGACTCCTGCCGTGTCAAGAGGACAAGGAGGTCTCAAGGACCTAGAGTGTAGAGAGACTAGCCCCTTCGTATGAGTCAATCAGGGTCCGTCTCGCCAAAATCAAGGCAATCCCAGGAGGACTCCAGCTCATCAACCATCTACCTTTGTTCAGAGTAGTCTCAGAACTCCCTCCCAGAATTGGGGTAACCAAAGAGAAAGAATTCTGTCCCAATCTGCAGCAGCCTAGCAATTACAATAGCAGAAGTAGTGGAAGAGGAAAGAGGTCAGATTTATGCCGCAATTGAAAACCAAGGGCAAAAACGTCAATTCTCTGTCATCCATACTCCAGCTGAGCATAAGAGTAAGTTGTTCAAGCTTTTGATTGATTCAGGTAGTACTCATTCATTTATTTTCCCAAGATGCTTGCATAAGCTAGTCTTAGAACAAAAATCAGAGAAACCTATGCAAGTTGAATTGGCCAGTGGGAAGATTCTTTTCACTCACCATGAGACAAAAGTCAGGGAAACCTATGCAAGTTGAATTGGCCAGTGGGAAGATTCTTTTCACTCACCATAAGATAGATCGTATTCAGTCTGATCTAGATGGGAATGTAACTGACCGTTCAGAGTCTTACCTTTGGGAGTCTTTGACGGAATCCTTGGAATGGATTGGCTCCACAAAAATCAAGCTGACATTCACTGTCACAATGGAACCATTTTCTTTCCTGACCTTCACGAGAACAAAGTTCAAGGAACTGGAATTTCTGGATCCCCAGATGTACAATTAGTAAAAGCTTCTAGGTTACTGAAAGGACTTAGAAAGAAGCAGCTCATTTATGTTGTTGAAATGAATCCGATAGACACAAAGTTAAAGGCTAAAGAACCAGAATGGTTTAGTGAGTATGATGATTTATTCCCAGCGGAGCTAACTGAGATGCCTTCGAGTCGAGAAGTGGATCATGAAATAGAATTGACCCTCGGAGCTCCACCCGTAGCCCAGTACACATACAAAATGCCAGTCCCTAAAGCCACTGAACTCAAGGAATAGCTTAGGAAGTTGTTAGAACAAGGGTTTATAAGACCCAGTGTTTCACCTTAGGGAGCATGTTAAAACCCTAAGATCTCTCTAGATAATTGTTATGCATAAATCAGGCATAAACTCAACCACCCAACCACCCCCGAGCCCAAGGGATGCACACATGAATAATAATGAAATACATCATACCTCTACCTTGATGTCCCATACCATCAAGAGGTATAACTCCAATCCAATAGCATGTAGCTAAAGTGTGAAATGGTAGATGAGTAGATATGGACCTCTACACAAGAGACCATAGCCCAAGCCTCCAAGCCTCCAAGCCCCCCAAGCTCCCTTGAGTGTGCCCCATGCCCCTATTATATAGGAGGGCCCTCAAGTGACTCTTGACTTTCCATTTCTCATGTGTGACCCTTGGATGCCTGACCCTAAGCTTAACCCTTAAGGTTAGTCCTAACCCATGCTCCACTAGAGCTTGTTCCCATGCTCACAAGCCTAATGTGGGTTAGTCTCCTAGTATATGCACACATAATGTGTATATGACATAGCACACATAATGTACATTATAACATACGTCCCCTCTCTCAAAACATTGCACTCTTGCAATGAAAAGAAGGAGAACTGTGCTGAACAATCTCAACCGACTCCCAAGTCGAATCCTCAATTTCCCTATCTTTCCACCTAATTTTAACCTCAAGGATAAGTCAACTACTACTACAAAGTTTCCTTTCCTTGAATTCATGTACCATATCACGTTCATGTGGAACATAGGATAAATCTTTGACTTCAACAAGTTCTTGAGTATTAACGCTGTTATCCTCACCTCCCAGTTTCCCTTTCAATCTATTGATATAAAAGACTGGATGAACTCTAACAATTGGAGGTAGTTTTAGTTCTTACGCAACCATGCCAATCCGATGCATAACTCAAAATGGACCACAATATCTAGGAGATAAATTCGAGCATTTTTCCATTGACAAAGTCTAAAAACCATGTCAATCCGATGCATAACTCAAAATGGACCACAATATCTAGGAGATAAATTCGAGCATTTTCCCATTGACAAAGTCTAAAAATCTTTAGGAACATTAAAATAAACCAACGCTCCTGTTCAAAAGACCGAGATGAACGTCCCCTATCAGCATAAAATCATGCCCTATCATGAGCACTTCTGATAGAATCCCGAGCTTCGGTCAGCATTTCCTGCATATCTCGCAAGAAATCCCATGATGCATCAACTCGATGTCCTTAAGACCAACATCAATAGGTGCCCTCGGTTGATACCCATACATAAGTATGCACAGACTAAAAAATAATAGCCGTAAATATTCCATCATTGGAAGATATTTTTTCCAATATGATGATTTTCTAGAGACATGCACAAAGCATATACACTATAATCTGATTCATACACTTTGCATCAGACTACTGCGGATGATCAGAGCAATTCACATTCAAAGTAACTTCCTCATTTTGTAAACCATTTGGAATAAAGTAAGAAAGCATGGCATTATAACAGCAGAAACCAGGGATTCATTAGCGCCCCGACATACCCACATCTGCATATGGAATAATCGATGTCCTGAGTTACCCATATTAACATAGAGAGTCATCAACGTCTCAATGAGTCACATATGTCCATCCGTAAACAATCAGGTTGACTATATAAATCACCTAAAGTACGGAACTAGAGAAAGAAATGCCAACAAAGGAAGAATCCAAATTTCCTTATCCAAACACAACAAGATAAACTTGTTTGAACTCTAAAGAAAGAGATTTCAACAAGTGAAAATGCCGATGAGATTTTCCTCATCAAAACATGTAGGTTATAGATAAAAGAAGTTTATCTAGAGAATGCCCACAGTATAACTTCTAGTGAATTTAGAAAATAAGATTATCTTTGAATGTTGAGGTCAACATGCTAAGTGATGTAAGCAAAGCAACAATCTTGAGCCCAAATTATCCCATAAGATAATATATGTGAGGGATCACTAGCGTCCCATACCACCATGATACCACCCATATATACCTTAACAATTTGAAACTCCCTAGTATGCCGTCTAGGAAAATATGAATAAAATCCTGTATAAAAGGAATAAGATGGTCTTATCCAGACTTTTACATACTAAACCTGTCTCTATATACTTGAGACTACATCAAGGAATAAATCCTTCTGAGTACATCATTTAGAAAAGAAATTGAATTATTGGCACCTTTATAATGATAACTACCCAAAACACAATAAAGTTAGGATAGAAAAATAACTTACCTAGATATATAAGCAACTAAGTATCCGAGTTGGAATATATACAAGAGTATAAGAAATATACTCCAAAATTATGTGCAAAAAACGAAGGCAAATGCTACCTTCAAGGCACATGAAATTATCCAAAAGATCAAAAGATCCTTATAAAACCATGGATAATTTTTTTTTTGAAATTTTAAATTTATCCCAAATGTATTTAGAATACGAACGGTCAAAAAATTTTGGAATTCCAACAATTTTCTCGGAATACGGAAAGCCAAAAGTTTTGGGAAAATGAAAAGACAACAAAAATCAGAATGTGAAAGGTCAAAGGTTTCCAGAATACGGAAGGTCAAAAGTTTTTTCGGAATTCGGAAAGCCAAAAGGTTTCGGAAAAACGGAAAGCCAAAGGTTTTCTGGGAGATGAAAAGCCAAAAAAATTCAAGAAGAAATTTTCAGAAAATTTTCAAAGATTTTTTTCTCAAATCCCATATTTTCAATATTTTTCAGGCTTTTTTCAAGCTTTTTTCTGAAATATTATCAAAAAGCTTTTTTTAATATAAAAAACTTATTTTTTTAAAAAAATAAAAAAAAGCTTAATTAAGCTTTTTGCATGGTTTTGATTTTTTCTAAGGGGGGGCGATTTTTTTCACCTGGCCGCAGCGCACCCCCCCCCCCCCCCCCCCCGCGGTGTCTGCGCGCATCGAAGGAGAGAGGGAGGGAGTTTTTAAAAAAACCCTCCTCTCCTTCTTCTCCTCTCTTTCCTCTCCTTCTTCTCTCCTCTTTCCTCTCCTTCTTCTCCCTTCCATTCTCTTTCTCCTCCCCTCTCTGTTAATCAGAGATTAATTTACTCAATTGATTAACTTTTTCATTAAACATATCTTAATCATAATTAATATTAATTATGATTAATGTTTAAAAAAACCTTTTAAGAGAATTTCTCACTGAAAAAAGAAGGAAAAATTAGATTTGAGAGGCAGAGAAAGTAACACGCACACGGGAGAGCATCTCATCCATCAACACGCTGTCCCCTACTAAATAGTAGAAAATTGACAAAAATTTGATCGCATTCTCGCGGAAAAAAACCCGCAAAAAATGTATAAAAATACATTTTTAATCATAAAAATGCTAAAAAAAATTCCTAAAAATTTAGAAAAATTTTCTAAAAATTTTAGAAATTCAGGGAATCCATTCTATAAAAAATATCCACCATAAACTTTATGGTATTTTTGTGAAAAAATCCATTAATGCTTGATTTTAACCATTAAAAATAGAAAAAAATAGCATTAACTCACGGAATTCCCCCACAACGTCGATTCGTCCATTGAATTGTAGTAGCACACGTTCCAATCACCATATCGATGATCCACGTGTAATTCATCAACATAAATCAATAAAATAATATTTTATTAGTAAATAATATTTTATTGCTCTGATACCACTGTTAAAACCCTAAGATCTCTCCAGATAATTGTTATGCATAAACATGCATAAATTAGGCATAAACTCAACCACCCAACCACTCTTGAGCCCAAGGGATGCACACATGAATAATAATGAAATACATCATACCTCTACCTTGATGTCCTATACCATCAAGAGGTATAACTCCAATCAAATAATAATAATAATAATGAAATAATGAAATACATCATACCTCTACCTTGATGTCCCATACCATGAAGAGGTATAACTCCAATCAAATAGCATGTAGCTAAAGTGTGAAATGGTAGATGAGTAGATATGGACCTCTACACAAGAGACCATAGCCCAAGCCTCCAAGCCTCCAAGCCTCCAAGCCCCCCAAGCTCCCTTGAGTAGATATGGACCTCTACACAAGAGACCATAGGCCAAGCCTCCAAGCCTCCAAGCCCCCAAGCCTCCAAGCCCCTCAAGCTCCCTTGAGTGTGCCCCATGCCCCTATTATATAGGAGGGTCCTCAAGTGACTCTTGACTTTCCATTTCTCATGTAAAGGATGGAATGTTAATACTCTGTGTGGATTACAAAGGTCTCAATCAGCCTACTGCTCTGCTGACAGCAGTTAAGAATAAGTATCCTATCCCCAAAATTGATGAGCTTATGGACAGGCTAAATGGAGCCTAGATCTTCACAAAGATAGATCTCAAATCAGGGTATTACCAAATCAGGATTAATGATCAAGATATCCCAAAGACAGCCATCAATACTCGCTATATGGGTACTATGAATTTACTGTCATGCCGTTTGGATTAAGGTGGATGCAGATCGTACAGGAATTTGATTTTGAAATCAAGTACCGCCCAAGCAAAGAAAAAGTGGTAGCAGATGCCCTCAACAGAAAAGCCTCCTTGCTTGCAATCACAGTGGTGTCAAATCCATTGATTATTGAAGCAAGAGAGAAGATCATGCAAGACAGATTCTTTGGCCCTCTTGCTACCCTACTTATGCAGGAAAGCAAAACTCCTCAACAATCGAACCGAGTTCAAGGGTACAGCCTGGATGAAGGAAAATAGCAGGCTATGCATTCCCAATGATGAGGAAACTAAGGGTCAAATTCTGAATGAAGCCCAGGATAACCTTATATCAAAACATCCAGGTTT
The DNA here is from genome assembly GCF_041138505.1 of Cibotium barometz. Taxonomy (NCBI): domain Eukaryota; kingdom Viridiplantae; phylum Streptophyta; class Polypodiopsida; order Cyatheales; family Cibotiaceae; genus Cibotium; species Cibotium barometz. Next base: position 41,001,184 of record NC_141064.1, read on the forward strand.
CATCAAGACCTACATGTATGTAAAGGAAAGCTTCTTTTGGCCTGGACTAAAAAAGGATGTACTTAATCATGTACGTCAATGCCTGATATGTCAGAAAGTCAAAGCTGAGAGAGTAAAAATGCCTGGGAAGTTACATCCATTAGACATCCCCCAGATGAAGTGGGAATGTATCAGTATGGATTTTATTATTGGACTACCTTCAATGCAATCAGGTTATAACTCCATCTTCATGGTAGTTGATAGACTAACCAAAGTTGCCCATCTGATTCCAGTAAAAGAAACCTACACTACAGTGGATGTGGCCAGAGTGTTCCTCAAGGAAATCTTTAGATTGCATGGCCTACCCAGGAGAATAGTAAGTGATCAAGATCCCAAATTCATGTCAAGATTCTGGACTGCATGCTTTGAAGCAGTAGGAACTTTCTTGGATCTCAGCACAGCTTAACACCCCGACTGACGGTCAAACAGAAAGGGTGAACCAAGTAATCGAAGATATACTTTGGTCATGTTGTTGGTAGGGAACTGAAGAAGTGGCGAAGCTATCTGCACCTAGTCGAGTTCGCCTACAATGCCTCTTATCATCACTGAAGCTATACTTTGGTCATGTTGTTGGTAGGGAACTGAAGAAGTGGCGAAGCTATCTACACCTAGTCGAGTTCGCCTACAATGCCTCTTATCATCACTGAAGCTATCTGCACCTAGTCGAGTTCGCCTATAATGCCTCTTATCACTGAAGTATCGGGATGATCCCTTTCAAAGCTCTGTATGGACAAGACTGCCTAACACCATTAACTTGGTCCAACCCATTAATTAGGGTCGAGATGTCCAGATAGATGCTTAACGACATGGAGCAGCAGATGCAGTCAATCCACAAGGATATAAAAGCTGCCCAGAATAGATAGAAGCAGTATGCAGATAAGAAGAGGTCAAATAGAAAATTCGAAGAAGCAAATATGGTCTTCATTCAAGTACGCCCCAAAAGAAGTTCTCTATCTCTTGGGAAGTACAAGAAGTTATCTCCCAGATATTGTGGGCCATATCTGATTACAAAGAAAGTAGGTGACTTAGCCTATGAACTTCTTCTTCCTCCTCATCTCAAAGTACATAATGTATTTCATGTCAGCCTACTTAAGAAGTATGTACCGAGCCCAAATCATGTGCTTAATGATGATGAACTCTTAACTTCTTCAAACCAAGGACGGATGGAACTCCAACCTGAAGAAATCCTTAATGTTTGAGATAAGGTTCTCAGGAACAGAATTCTGAGAGAATTATTAGTCAAATGGAAGTTCTATCCTTTTGAAGACGCCACCTAGGAGAAAGAAGCCGAACTGATGCGAGATTACCCCCAGTTTGCAAGATGAGGACATCTCACGTTTTTCAAGTGGGAGAGGATGTAAGATTCCTCCCCAGCCCCTCAAGATGTCATTTCTTCCCGTGTAATCAATCCCCTTTTCAAAATAATAAAAAATCTTGTTTTTACCTATTTTGGCCTAGAGAGAGAAAATATTCTAGAGAGAGATAATTTAATTTTTAGATATTTTTTAATGTAAAAATATCCCTTATTATTAAAATAAATTTTCTCAAAATAGAATTTTAAAACAAAATTCATAAGGTGCATTAGAATTAAATTATAATCTGTACAAAAGACCTTCGCCTTTCTGAAAATTTTTTATTAAGGTTCTTATGGACCAATAAGATTAATCCAAATGTAGGGAGGAGATAAATTGAAGAATAAAAGAACCCCCCCTCCCAAAAAAAAAGAGTAAATGCTCACATAAGATGAAGAGTGGACTAAGGACCAAAGAAAAGATTTAAAAAATTGAATTTTGAAACCTCAGAGTGGGGATCTCCCCTAATGAAGTAGGCACCTTTTTCTCATCATTACCCCCAATTTTAAATCAATTAAATGAGATATTTCATCTCTCTCCTCTCCTATTTCAAAACTAGATCCAAAAAGTAAGCTGCTGAACTGACCCAAAAATGGTCAAAAATTGACCAAACTGATTTGGAAGGTTCTAGAATCAATTTGCTTGGTTTGAGTCTCACTTTTTCCTATAAATAGAAGCCTCCCCCTTTGTAAAAGCTTAATGGTGTTTATGCACTATTACTCTACTCCTGTCGTCCTGAGCCATCTACATTGAATTTCTTAATAATTCAATTGTTTTTGGCCTAATATCTCCAAAGTGAATTGGTGGCCACTATTGCTTCAAACAAGAGTAGAATCCTCAATCCCTCAAGCCAAAGGAGAGCTTACAAGCTCCATGTAAGCTACTTTCAAGTAGTTGTTTAATTTTAAATCTATGGTTTTCTTGATTTTCATGTTGACTATGACCAAGACCAAATTCTTTCGTCAGTTTCGAGGAAAGAAGATGTGACTAGTTTAGAAAAATACCCTCAAAACTACCGCCAAAATCTGAAACTAAGTTTGAGACCCTGAATTGATCTGTGGATCAAGATTACAAAATTCGAGGAATTATGATATGAAATTCAAAATTCCGTTCAAGAAGTTTTGGGGATACTGATTCAAGATATACTCATTGTATTCAAAAAAAATCAAACTGAAAACTTGCATAGAAGCCCTGTTTTCTCAAAGGACTGTCTTACGTCAGAATGCTGGGGAGGGAGCATTTGGTATATGTTTTTCTAAGGAAAATTTGGTTGCAACAGCTGGCGGGGAGTGTTCAAAGGACGGCTCACGGGGCAAAGCCTGCCCAGGTCTTGACCAGCCTCGGTATGGTTAAAAAATGGTGCGCTTCCGGTATGATGGGCGAGGGTCAACGAAGCGTCCCTTGAGTGAAGTGCCAGGACACCTAAGGAGGATCCTGGAGGGTTCTGACCAGGCGATGCATGGGCTCCCGCTGCTTAAGATACCCATGCGTATGTCGTGGAAGATATGTATGATGGATGAAATGATTATTGTAATCTGTTATTACTGGATCTCGTTGCTGACCAGCTGGTCTCAACGGAGAGTCTAGAGTGATACTATTTTTTGAGAAACAAGGGATGAAATTTTGAGTTATGATATCTGTAACAAATAACTGTTTGTCAATGGATTATTTTATATGTTAAAGTTTTAAAGAGGAGTGTGTGCGTATCTCTATTCGAAAGCAAAAGTCAAGAAAGGCATTCAATTATGGGTGGGTGAGTGGTTGTCTGGTTCTACTGATTCCAATGGTTGGGTGGTGGCTAACCCATGGCCGGATGGGGTTAGGTTGAAATCAGTGTAGTTTTAATAATTAAATTGAAATAATAGAATTATGCTTAGAGTTCAAGTAGTTAAATCAAAACCTGAAGAATTTCTCAAATGAGTAGATCAATGACTATGCCTAATTTCGGTTAGGAAAAAAGCATTGATTTCCTCAAATGAATAGATCAATGGCTGTGCCTGATTTCGGTTAGGAAAAGGCGTTGATTTCTTCAAATTAAGTCAGTAATAGTTTTCCTTCTATCTGGTTTAATCAGGTGAAGGATAGTTTAGTCTCTTGACCCCGTTAGAAAATTCGTTTAAGAAAATCAAAAAGGTGGAATCGCCCCCATTTTTCGAGCAAGGGAAACTTTCTCGATTTTGGTTTCAAAATGACCACCAGTTTAGTCTCGTGTCCGAACATTCGAGGGCGAGGCCCTGAGTGGGAAATCCTGCCCGCACACAAGAGGAAGCTACTTCCGTTGCTAGCAACTGGGAATCCGGTGCACGGAGGGGGCAGAGGGGTCTCACAGGGTTAACATCCTCAAGCTATCTGATTCTAACTATATTTTAAGGAAAACATGGCATGGCATCTATCACCCTTAATTCATTTCATTTTTAATACATTTGATCCTACATTCTAACTAAACTTGCAATCCACCATATCATTATCATCATGTAGGGTATGTAAATTCCTTACCCCTATAAATCCATCATATCCAAGAGCTTCTTCAAGTGATAAGGACTATACCTTTAGAGAACTTTCTTCTTGCATTAGTGAAAATCCATTCTCTACTTGAATATTCACTATGTCTCATCGTCGATAGGCATGGTCCTCCTCATTAGCTACATATACCACTTAGGGAAGTGCCCAACTTGTAACTAATATACAAAGAAATTCCAAACCTAAATATTCATTGTCTACACTATCATGTAAGGAAACAAGAGATATCATACCATCCATTAGCTAGACTACTTGATTCATGGCTACATCTATGGAGTAGTAAAACTTGTATCCCAAATAGATCCTTACAAGTGGTGATAAAAGTATCAAAATTCTTTTCAACATATGTACTACCATGTTAACCACTTCATAGGCTAACATGATTTTGCATGCCCAACCTACCATAAGGTACTTTACCATCTTCACTTGCTCTAACAGGCACTTATCTTTTGTAAGATGGTGCTAGAATATATATAGCAGCCTTACCTTAAGCCTAATGATGTCAGATAGGGAAGTCTAAGGACCTTATGTACTTACTTAAGATATTTCCCATACCATTTGAAAGTTTACCTGGCCTAGTGTGAAAGCTACTCACTTGTATATAAGTCAATTTTGACAATAAGAAATACACATTCGTTCCCTTACAACAAAAAACTTGTGATCCTACTTCCGTACTCATGCTTGCATGTGCTCTATTAAATCTTGCATGCTTGTGGATGCTATGAACTATCAAAGAGGCCCCTGATGAGTGAGCAAGTGGTGAGCATTTTGGTTGCGAATGATGCCATAGGTACGCTGAGGAAGAAATGAATGGAATACTTGGATTATATTCCTGGGTACTATGGGCTAGGAACAATCAAAAAGGCCCTTGAGTGAGCACGTGGTTCCAATGGTGCCATAGGTACGCCGAGGAAGGAATGACTGGAAATTGGAATACTCAGGACTATGATGGAAACTCTATGGTTTTATTGCAATGCTATTTTGGAAATAGTTGAGTTCAGAGAAAAGGTGATTTCATATTAGGTGTGTGGTCTGTTTATTTAATTTTTGCATGAATGCCAGTTAGATGGCCTGGGCACTCTTTTTCTTAGTACCCGAGATAAAACATAACCAAATTTTCATAATGGATCATATCAATACAGTGATTGTGCGCAGTTGGCTAACCCATGGGACTGGATGGGGTTAGGCTAGACTGATGGATTCCTATAATAAAATTCAATTCTGTTCAAATGACGATAGTTAAGGTAAGTCACAAGATAATCCTTGTAACATGCAAGCTAGTTGGCATGAGAGAGTTTCAAGGGACTTTTCTTTATACAATGCTACTATTTCAGATCTCACTTTACAATCCACAATGAAGCATGCCTTCATGCAAAGCCAATATCATGGTGCAGGCCCTACAATAACAAAGTTAATGGAGAAGGCTAGATCATCAAAAGCTTCAAGCCTTTTTTGCCTCCATCTAGCCATAGAAAACTCTTCCTTGACCCCATTGGCAAAGGAGCATCTTGATGTGATAACAGAGCGGGGATGCATTATGAACGAGCTAGTGCACCCCACATCGAGAAGTTGTAGTTATTGTGGCTCTAGGAAGGCAAGGCCCAACAACACATGATTTGGTAAGGCTAAGGTAAGCTCATGCCTTGAACTTATTTAGCCCCCCAATAGGACTAGCCTAGGAGTTAGCTCTAAGCCATCCATCCCAGGCTATTAGGAACCTAATATTGCCCCGTGTGTTAATGATGAGATCACACTTTGAAAAACATACGGTTTTGGAGCCTTGAATGTGTTGGTTTTATTGCTTTTGATTTTCATTTAAATCTTGTTGCATTAGGATATTCTAGTTTAATATCTTGGAAGGGAAAAAACCTTGGTTTCTTAGTGATTTGCAAGATTTTACAGCCAAGGAATAGCTTAGCAATTGTGATTAAGAGTGGAATCCACTCTAAAAAACATAAGCATGAAGCTCTATTAGGTGTGAATTAGAGTTAAATAGGATTTTTTATTCATGTATTTCATATTTTTTATGCATTATTGGAACTAGTAGCTTAGAAGCATGCAACACCACAAAAAACAATAGCATTAAGCCAAGGAATAGCTTAGCAATTGTGATTAAGAGTGGAATCTAGTCCAAAAACATAAGCATGAAGCTCTATTAGGTGTGAATTAGAGTTAAATATAATTTTTTGTTCATGTATTTCATATTCTCTCATGCATTATTGGAATTGGTAGCTTAGAAGCATGTAAAACCAAAAAAAAAACAATCGAAAAATACCAAATTACTAACATAACCACCAATAAATAAGACTAGGACTCTTAATTATCCATTATTAAATAAGATTAGAATTCTTAACACCAGTCTTGCAATTGAGCCATTAAAGTGGCTATAGCCACAAAAGTGGCTCAGGGCCTCATTTAGGTTATCAAACGTAGGAATAGGTAACCATATTGAAACTTAGCAAGTAGCACATAGATGAGATCCCCTAACAATGTGCATCATATGGGAATTTTCTTAAACAAAAAGAAGTAAAATTTTAAAACTAAGACCACTAAAAATTGTAAAAAGCCACAAAAGTGGCTAAAATATTCAGCAGCATGCTCTAATTATAGAGGGCCAAAAAATGTTCGCAGTTTTGATTCTATCATCATTTTAAGTGAATACATACATTATATACATGTTGATACATTTTTCATGGGATTTTTGGCATGTGTAAAAATTATTTGATTGGGTTTTAATAAGATATACAAACATTTAATGCTACTTGGCAGGTTCCACCTAGTTTATGACTATTGAAAAATAGTATTTTTGATTCATTCTTTACGGCTCTATTTTTTTCCAACTCCGTGTATGTGGTAAGAAGAGTTTCCTAATAGGATTTTGTTTAAAAAATTAATAACTTAAGAGATTTGAATTTTTTTTAAAACCTTCAAAAAGCCGTAAAAGTGGCTTTTTTTACAAGACTAGTGTTAAGCACCCTCCATCAAGTCCAAAAATCTCAAATAACTCTAAAGACAAAGGACATACCTGCTCATGTCCTTCAAGGATTTTCTTGCCATACCATATGTACTAGCTATAATTTCTAACAAAAGTTCTTGTCCTTTGTAATTGTTGGCGTATTAAAGTATAATTATTACCAATACTTACAGGCCATATTGTATAAACTCTCATGCCCCAAGTAGGCCTATTTAATAAAAACAAACTATGAGAGTCTAGCTCATTTAAAAAATGTGTGAGCCTACATAAGTGAGTCACCACACATGAGCGTAGAGACAAAAGTATAGAGGTATGGGTCAACAAACATGAACCTAGAGACAAAAAAATAAAAATAAAAAACTCTAAACAAAAAAGAAATTTTTTTTGTAGCGTGAGCAAAACAAATATGTCTAAAATCAATTTGAGACCTACTTCATGAGCAATAATAGAGACTGGTGCAAACCCAATTTAGACTTATTGTTGAAAACAACAATATAATAGACTATAATAATGCATCAAACCACACTTCCTCAAACCCACCTAGCATTCAGTCCCAACAAACGACCATCACTCATCAGTAGTGCGTTCCCCTATTCCCCTATCAAGAAGGTAAAACTCCTTTATATCTATCTTAGGGAGGAGTTTTGGTGGGAAGAAATGAGCCAATTGAACACAAATGTAAGCGGAGGAACATTAGAACACCTGGAAATAGTAGCACGCTCCTTTATATCTATCTTAGGGAGGAGTTTTGGTGGGAAGAAATGAGCCAATTGAACACAAATGTAAGCGGAGGAACATTAGAACACCTGGAATAGTAGCATGCTCCTTCAAGCCCCAGATTCACTAACTGGCTCTAATGTATCTGAAATCAATTTTAAACTTGCTTTGCACACAGTCTAGACTACTTATTAGAAATGACAATATATTCGACTATAGTAGTCCATTAAACCACATTTCCTTAAACCCATGTAGCCTCGATCCTAGAAAACATGGCCCCACAACACTCAAGAGAGTACTCCCTACTTAAGAAGACAAAACTCCTTTGAATCCACCTTACATAAGATTACAAGAATTCAAAATAGCACAAGAGAAGATCAACATGATACAAGGCACTGAATTACAAAAGAACTGGAGAATAAAAAATATTACTGCCTTCCCACGCATGTGTTCCAAGTAAGGAGCTTTAATGGCAATCTATAGAGACTTTTGACGTAGGATGTCTTGCCAATTGGGATTGAGCATGCGTGAAGGCCTTTGACAATTGTCCTATTGTTGGATGGTTATGTCCCAAGATTCTATTGTGATTGAAGCTTGTAACAGCTACATCCATTGACCCACAATGTGGCCGATGCCTAAATGGACAAATGCCAATAAAAATTTCTCAAAACCCTCACTCAAAGAACATACAAACCCCCGCTGAAGGAATGGTACTGATCAAGCAACCAAAACTGGAGATTATGCATGCACTCCGTGCGACATCAACTTTATAATTAATCACATAACCTCCACAATATTCTAACTCCCCACTAGCCCTCTTGTATGATATGACATCTTGTAATAATAACCAAATCCCACAACTCATTAGCCTAAGCTAATGCTACTAATGCTAGGGGGTGTTCAAGCTAATGCCAAAAATGCTAGGGGGTGTACACACCCGTCAACACCTCTCTTCCCCCTTTGTTTAGTTGGGAGTGTACTATCTCCTATGAATGCCAAGTACATCATGAAATTATGTGAATAAGTGGTTGCTGATACAATGCAAGCCATTTCAAGTTGAGTCCACAAGTATATGTTGATGAAGAATCTTGTTCATGGAAAATTAAGTGTGCTACCATCTGTGTCAATGTAGCCACTTGCTTCTGCTCCATGTGTGCAGGAAGTCGTCTTTTCATTTCCAAAAATCCACAAGGTGAGTCCTCGCTTGGGTCCTGAAATTACAACATCCAACAAGTAACTGCATTCTAGAAATTAGTACAGCATTCTCTTATGCTTTTAATGTTTCCATTTTGGTTTTTGTTTGTTCCTTTTCCTTACAGACAACTTGGTAGGAGCCTCAGTGAACCTTTTATCTGGACCTCATGCCTTCTCAATAGGGCTTATGGGCATCTCGACAGGTATCTCACTGAGCTTTCCCCTCTGGCTTTCATGCCTCTTTATCAAGGACTTATAGGCAACTCAGTGGGGATCTTTATTTAGCTGGGCTTTCTCTGGTCCTCATGCCTTCTCACTCGGTCTTACAAGCAACTCAGTACTATTCTCAGGGCAAGTCTCTTCCTCTAGCCCTCATGCCTCATTTTTTCAATATTAATATCAGTCAGGACCTCGATGGGCTTCCTCTGGTCCTCATGCCTTCTCACTGGGTCTTACAAGTGACTCGATAGTATCCCAGCTAAGTGTCTGCTCGAGACCTCGCTCGGCTTCCTCATGCATTCTCACGGACTTACAAGCGTCTCAATAATATCCTAACTAAGCATCTCCTCGGCCTGGTTAGGACCTCGTTGGGCTTCCTCTCTGGACATCATGCCTTCTCACAGACTTACAGGCGTCTCAATAGTATCCCAGCTAAGCGTCTCCTCAACCCTCAAATGCTTCATTCTTTCAATATTATTATCATTTTTTCCATTGACATCGTATTTCAAGACAATACTTCAAGAATTAGCCAGTTACTTACCCTCAAAGTTCATCAAGTTGTCCACCTCAAGTTTCCCACACAGAGGTGAAGGTTGCATTCCATGTACTCCATGCAGTAGGCATAGATGAGCTGGATCATCAAAGCCAACATGTCGTATGCCATTTTTAGTGTTTGATTTAATCAAAGCCCCCGTAACTAGTGCACCAAACTAGCGCAAGACCAAGTGTACTCCCAACAAGTAGAGCTTGGATCAATACTAAGGTTCTTGCCGTTCACACACAAGGCTGCTTGATCTTAACTTTAGTGTTCATTTTATAAAAAACCTCTTGCTTATGTGTATTTCCTATGCATGGAAATGCATTATTCAAGGTGCCCAAGGAGTCATAATAATTGTATCATCCTCATTGAGATGGGGGTCATTATCAAGTAGCCCATATGCATCATCGGACATGGCTACATCAAAGAACACATCATCATCATCCTCAACTATGTGACGTATAGCATCAAGGAGCCACTGACATCCTCATGATCCAGGAGTATGTGCAAGTTCATGGATAAAGATGTCAACAATATACAAATCTTAATAAATAAACCATCAAACTGAGTTTCTGTCCAGTGAAGGGCAGAGTCAGCCACCATGAAGTTAGAACTAGTGAGAACACGACACACACATTGGTTGGCAATACCACCGCTTAGGAAAGAAGTAATTAATATAAACTAGTAGGCTAGCTAAAACTTGAAACGACTTCAAACAAAAATCAGTAAATCTGCTAGCACAGCAGAAAGGTATACCAATGGAAAGGTCAAGCTATTTCCCTAACTTACAAAAATATGGAAGCCGGCTTGCTATCCAAAAATGGTTCGAGCTGCCATTAGGCAATGAGAGGATCTGTTAACACATACAAGTTAATAATAGTAGGGCTATGAAAAGAAGCCCCAAGCAACCAAGGTTCCTACCCCACACGTGCTTGCATTGAAATACAAGCATATAAATAAATGCATGATTAGAAGCTATAGATGTCTTATCTAACTAGTAGCAAAGATAAAAGGATTTAGGTTTCATCTACACCCAAGTAGCATGCACAAACGATGAGAAATGAAAACATCACGTGCATACTATTTGCACAAGCATTGCCTACAGTTATTTAACTAACTACCTGTATATTTAACTACCTGTATATTTAACTATATTTAACTACCTGTATATTTAACTACCTGCGGTGCCTATATAGTTCCCAAAGTACCATGAAACACCACAGTTTGGGCAAAATCTAGATTTATACACAAGATATATTAGAAGCAGAGTAAAGCACCTTCTTGCACCTTAAAGTGTGACACTGTGAGCAAAGCCAAAACCATGCCTAAAACCGGCAAGCAAAGTTGATTGCCATTGTATGGGAGAGCCGGAATGGAGAAACGCCAATAAAAATTTCTCAAAACCCCCACTCAAAGAACATACAAACCCCCGCGCTCATGAGGGAATGGTACTGATCAGGCAACCAAAACTGGAGATCATGCATGCCCTCCGTGCGACATCAACTTTATAATTAATATTAAGCAAAGCACATTGAACTCTTAATCACCAACTCAATCACAGCAACGATATAATCCAACATGCATCGAATCGCTCGCCATAAGCGAAGATGGCGCACGTTGGATGCGCCCACAAAGAAGCTGGGAGTACATACTTTGGACGGCATCCTGGCTGAGAGCACAAGGGAAAGGAGGTCGAAACTAGGGGGTCCGAGTCATTGTGAGCAGTCTCAATGAAATGGATGGCCTTTGCGACTCTGGTGGCAGTCGGCAAGTGGTTTAGAGATCATTTGCTCTTGGATTGCGCCTATAAAACCCTAGCCAGGGCGCAGGCAGCGGGCAGCCGGCGGCTCAAAAAACCCCAAAGTAGCCTGTTGAGAACCCCGAGGGGCTCTCGTGGATTTTATTTTTTTTAACCTAGCTCTAGCACTCAAATTTATGCAGGACATTCTCCAAGCTGGCCTGCGAGAAATAGAAGATAAAGGGCTGGATCAGCAATCCCCATTACATCTCTCTCCGTTTTCTGTGATTTGATGGGCCAGAGAGCGTCACCGTATCTTCGCAGATACTCAACAAATAGTCAACCCTAGCCGAAACATACCCCGGATGGAGGCCGGTGCACAAGATAGAAAGCAAAGATACAGATGAGCTTGCGCACGTACGCCGATACACACACAAATGTAGTAAAATTGCAAGGCGTGCAAAACACTGGCTATGGCATTCCGGAGCTTCACGTGTACCAAGAGATTTCCAAGTTTAAAGAGCTGTAAGCTGCCGTCGCTTACACACAGAAAATCAAGAAATACCACAACGCAAGCCCTTCTTTCTTTGTTTCAGCTCAATAATCTCTCTCGTTGATAAAAAATGAAAATATCAAGAAGCATGCTAAATTTCTTCCCCCCATGGGTTATCGTGGCAACCAAGGGAGGGTAAGAATACCAAGCACACCAAAATCAAAGTAATGTTGAAAGCATGACCCATAATCAAGAAGAGTGACTAGGAAAGGCCATCGGTCCATGCTTTAAGATAATTAATGTATCAACAAGAAAGCATGTTAATTCCTTCTCCCTGTGGGTTTTGAGGGAAAGCATAATCGAATCAAGAAAATCAGGAGCTTGTGGGCAAGGAGAAGATTGAAGTTTCTCGTCCTTTCGTGGTGGCCAAGTGTTAACATCACCTTGCTAACATGGGGGAACACACACATGCTCCTACATACATAGCCATGGAGTACACATGTACACATGAACATGGAGTAGGAGGCATGGATCAACAACAAGATAAACATACAAGCATAACAACAAGATAAAAGACACAAGCATAACAACATAACATCATAGTGTATTCCATATCCATGTATCACATATTGGGTGTACAAGAATCATGTGTAAGAATCATGTCCATATACAATAGTCATGTCATGTCATACATGTCATATTATATCATGTCCAATTTGCATACAAGAGGGGCTTTATATAGCCATCCAGCCATGTGACTCTTGGGATACCCATGTGATTGTTGGGCTACCCATATGACTATTGGGCTACCCATGTAACTATTGGGCTCCCATAACCTCCATAAAATCCTGACTCCCCCACTAGCCCTCTTGTAACCACTTAACTTATTAGCCTAAGCTAATTCTACTATTGCAAGCTAATGCCAAAAATGCTAGGGGGTGTATACACCTGTTAACATCATAGAAAATGATAAACATGCAGAAATTGAGAAACATGTAGAAATTGCAGAAATTGACCAACCTGTAGAAATTGTAGATTTCAACAGCAATGCCACAAAATGGACAGGTTCTCAGCAATTCATTTCTACTCTTCTTGGAAAATCAGGAAAAAAAATCAAAAAACATAATTATAACATAAATTAATCATATGCACACACGCATTCAAAATGCATTGTGGCTATGTGGTGGGGCTATTCCTCCCCAGCAAGCGGTGCCATTTATGGGAAACCCTTGCACCATGGAAAGAGTGCAGGAACTAACCAAGGCTGTGGGGCTTTGCCCAACTGCACACGAGAGCATAAAATAGCTCAACCAAGAAGCTAATCTTCCTTAACCTAGCTCACAATTGCATGGGCAAGGTGTTTCACTCACCTCCTTAATACTTGTGCTCAAATTCTCCTAAAAGACGATGTTGCCTCACAACCATACTCCAAAGCTCCCCTCCAATGCCACCGCACTCCAAACTAAGCTCAACACTCCTCTCAAGAAATTTCTCTCACACATACACAACGAGCATATAATAGCTCTAATTGAATTAGGTAAGACATACAAGAGAGCAAGCGAGTGGAGAAGAAGAGCACTCTATTAGTTGCATAAGAGAATGAATGGTGAGAATACAATTTGACCCTTATCATGGCCCCCCAAACTTCACACCTTGGCCTGCCAATACTTAAAATATAGTTCCATGGCTTTCCAAGGCCGCTTACACTTGTGCAAACACTTAATATAAGCATGCAATCTCCATAATCAATCCCATGGCACGCCTTTCATAGACAAGAGGTGATCGCACACATAAAATATATAGTTTTAACATTTTTAATGTCAATGGCCAATTGAAATGATGGTTTCCAATGGATGGCATCAATGTTGGAGAGGTGGCCAATGAGGGTTAACACATTCTTCCATATGGGAGAAAGGGATACTAAGATGCACGACTACTTGTTGTGCATCTTAGTATGAGGGTTAACACATTCTTCCATATGGGAGAAAGGGATACTAAGATGCATGACTACTTGTTGTGTTGGCCAATCCAACATCACTTGTGAATGATTGTTACAAGCTAGCCATGTATTTTTGAGAACATAATGCTAATGACACCAAATCTATCACTATAGTAGCTCCATTGCATGCATCTAGCTGTGAACAAGCATGACAACCTCAATGATACGTTAAGCATTGTGCTTCTAGATAAGATAAAGCTAAAAGAGGTAAGGTATGTACCCACAAACCAATATCTATACCCCCAATAGGAGTTGGTATGGTGCTCAATATGTCGACAAAATCACACGAGCATCGAGCGTCCTTTAACACCTCACCTATTGATGTATTACGTGCATTGTATGTGACTTGGGAACCATGATATGAAACAGGTGATTCTATAAAAACTGAAGTGTCTTGCACATAGAAGGTGGAGGATAAGCCCGAGCAACTTAATTGCTCGGACCAAAACCATACAAGCTACCTATGTTAAAAGCACTATGCAAAGCAGGGTCATCTATGGGTATATTCTCTTATCTACGAATCACACAACTTCAAATAGCCATATTAAGGGAAAAGAGACTTGTAAAAGAAGATGACATGGAGTGCAAATTATTTATAGACTAGAAAAAGATTGGTGGCTCTCTGGCAAGTAGTGCAAAAAATGTTATAAGCTACACCATCCCTCTTCTAGTACAATGGACAATGCTTACCTTAACTTGTCGCTTGGCGGCGTATCCAAGCTCGTATCTTTATAGACTCCAAGCTATGCACTAGTGGTAGCTAGCTCCACTCTCTTTCCTCTCCTCAAGCTATCACCATGAGATTGTCTTTCTCCATACAAGGACACTCACTCCTCTCTACTCTCACACTTTACAACACAAGCATAAGAGAAACATGCACCAAGAATGTAGCTCTCTCTCCTCTCAACTCTCTCTTTATCACCATAGACACAAGAGAGCAAAAAGATAAGACTAGACTCAATTGGCATAAAAGGGTATTATGTCTTTCATTATGAGAATGTTGTTATTATTCACACTTGGGTGCCCAAAACTTAATGAAAGATATATATAATATACATATATATATATAGTTACTCGATGATCTCTATGATTATTTAAATTCGGAATCATGAGCTCTATGCATTTAAAAAAAATTACATGTATATTATGTATAAAGCTTTTGCATGTAGCTTATCCATAGTGATCTCTATGCATATAGCTTATGACTTTGCATATAGCTTTAATGCATAGTCTTCTATGTATAGATCATGTATAAGAGATATGTGTAGAGCTATAAATAAGGTGATCCATAAGAGATACACGTAGAGCTATATATAAGGTGATACATAGAGATATATAGATCCTATGTGATAATGCCTTAGAGCCTTTGCAGACAAGTTCTATTTCTAATGCACAAGAGCTTATGCATAAGATCTAGCTCTAATGGTTAATGCATAAGAGCTTATTTAGAAGATCTCATGCATTAGCTCTTATACACTAATAATGCACTAGAGCTTTTACACATAAGATCCTCGAGAGGGATGTACTTTTACGAAGACCAACATACAATGTGCATTCAAAAGGGTATTAAAAAATACCATTTTTATGAATTTTGGCTTAATAAAATACTCTTTTTATTTATAAACTTACGAGTTTTTTTTAAAATGCCATTTAAAACCCCCTTATATGTAAGTAGATTTTTGTAAATCTTTCTCAAAATGTTGGTAAAAAAACCCCTCCTAGTAATGATCGCACATAGTAGACATACATACTTTTAAGTAAGTTAACCCCCCGCGATAAGATCTTAGGTGTTACTGCATTAAAGCTAATGCATAAGCTATTATGCGTAATAATACAAGAGCTAATGTATAAGCCCTTACACATAAGAAATAATAAGAGCTAATGTATAAGCTCTTACACATAAGATTGAAATCATAAAATCTTATGTATAAGCTCTTATGTGTAAGAGCTAATGTATAAGCTCTTAACACATAAGATTGAAATCATAAGATCTTACAAAAATTACATATAATGAAAAGAAGCTTATGCAATATACATAAACGCTTATACATGATATGTATTATACATAGGCCTCTTATACATTATGCATAAAGTCTTTTTTGTATGTGCTCTTATATGTTATAGATAAGAATATGTATGAAATTTCATACATTATACATAAGATCTATACTTAAAATCTTATGCAATTTTTTCTTAAACATACTATGCATTATGCATAAGAGACTATGCATACACATTTAGGCATAATGCATGCACGCATAAGTATAAGCTCTTATGCATTACACACTTAGGCATAATGCATGCACACTTAAATATAAGCTCTTATGCATGCACACTTAAAAATAAGTATAAGCTCTTATGCATGCATGTATAGACTTAGACCTTCATGTGAATAACTCTAAGTACTTTATCTATTTCTAGTTATTACTTTATTATTAGGTATAAAATTACATCATGGATCAGTAACAAGAAGCAGCCCTATCGTGGCACTTTCTTCTACACAGGAGGGAGAGAGGAGGTTGAGTAAAAACCAACATGTTTTGCTTCATGTGAAGAACTATAGTTGAGAAGATTTTAGAAGATGTGTGTTGCTTAAAATAGAGTGACATTATTGGTGTGTGACAATTAGAGTTATATGATGATTACTAAGAACCTAGTGTTTCATGCTCACACAAAGCACATTGAGCTATAATATCATTATGTCTGTGAGCTTATCATGGATGGAGAGGTGGAGTTTGTCTACTTCTCCAACAACAAAGAATTATGCAGATATTTGAACAAAGGCTCTTGGGATCGATGGAGAGGTGGAGCTTATCTACTCCCCCCCAACAACAAAGAATTATGCAGATGTTTGAACAAAGGCTCTTGGGATCGATGGAGAGGGGGAGCTTATCTACTCCCCCCCAACAACAAAGAATTGTGCACAAAGTATCTTGGGATGGATGGAGAGGTGGAGCTTATCTACTCTCCCCAACAACAAACAATTGTGCAGATATTTCCACAAAGGATCTTGCGATGGAGCACCATCTTCCGTGTGACTTGGCATTAGACTGAAGAGGTAATTTAGCAACTAATGGTGGAAATTGATCATCGGGGGGAAGGGTGTTTGTTAGAAACACATTTTCTCAATGCTCCACCCTTGTGTTATGACAAATGCATTATATTTTGTAAGGCCCCCTATATGAGGAGAAACCATTATGGTGAGCACCTAGGAATCCAACTGTTTCTAGACATTGGGATGGTGCGACCAAATGAGGGCCAAATGGTTTATAAAGACTTAGCACTCTACCAAAGTAGGATGCATGCTTGCATGGGCTATATGACCGAAATAGTGAGTGCTAGACGAACACAGTGTTCTCAGCCTATGGGGCCCATTTGAGGGTCTTAACGGTCTTAGATGCTTGTGAGAGATGCACTAAGTCCTTATGAGACTTAGTTGTAGTCTAATATGTTCCTACTTGGATCTTAGTTATAGCATACAACCTACTTGTCACTCTAATATGTTCATAGTTGGACTTAGTTGTAGTCTAATATGTTCCTAGTGGATCTTAGTTGTCACTCTAATATGTTCATAGTTGGACTTAGTTGTAGTCTAATATGTTCCTAGTGGATCTTAGTTGTAGCATGCATCCTACTTAGCCCCCTATATGAGGAGAAACCATTATGGTGAGCACCTAGGAATCCAACTATTTCTAGACATTGGGATGGTGGGACCAAATGTGGGCCAAATGGTTTATAAAGACTTAGCACTCTACCAAAGTAGGATGCATGCTTGCATGGGCTATATGACCGAAATAGTGAGTGCTAGACGGACACAGTGTTCTCAGCCTATGGGGCCCATTTGAGGGTCTTAACGGTCTTAGATGCTTGTGAGAGATGCACTAAGTCCTTATGAGACTTAGTTGTAGTCTAATATGTTCCTACTTGGATCTTAGTTATAGCATACAACCTACTTGTCACTCTAATATGTTCATAGTTGGACTTAGTTGTAGTCTAATATGTTCCTAGTGGATCTTAGTTGTAGCATGCATCCTACTTAGCCTCCTATATGAGGAGAAACCATTATGGTGAGCACCTAGGAATCCAACTGTTTCTAGACATTGGGATGGTGGGACCAAATGTGGGCCAAATGGTTTATAAAGACTTAGCACTCTACCAAAGTAGGATGCATGCTTGCATGGGCTATATGACCGAAATAGTGAGTGCTAGACGGACACAGTGTTCTCAGCCTATGGGGCCCATTTGAGGGTCTTAACGGTCTTAGATGCTTGTGAAAGATGCACTAAGTCCTTATGAGACTTAGTTGTAGTCTAATATGTTCCTACTTGGATCTTAGTTATAGCATACAACCTACTTGTCACTCTAATATGTTCATAGTTGGACTTAGTTGTAGTCTAATATGTTCCTAGTGGATCTTAGTTGTAGCATGCATCCTACTTTACCAAATAGATTGCATACTTGTGCAATGATAGAAAATTAAGGACACAATGTGTTCTCAGTTTACGTGACCTATTTAAGATTCTATATAGTCTTAGATGGCTATGGGAGTTGTGCTAAAAGTCCTTACGAGACTTTTAACTTGTAGTTTTATATGGTCCTAGCAAGATGATAAGATTGGTTGGTTAAAGTCATGGGTAGTTACGCCACGGTCAACCACATCCATGCCCCAACATCCATGTCAGCACTCTAGGATCAAGAAAATTTGTAAGAAATACATACTTCATCCAGAGTTTAGACCATCAAAGCTCATTACCTAGAGCATGCATGTGGGTACACAGTATTTTTGTTTACTCTCCACTTATCAGTTCTTTTTACAAGTAGTAATATTGTTTACTCTCCACATTTTTCTATAGTTTAATGCTTTTTATTGTGAAGATCTTGCTTTTTCTCTCTTCTGCTATTGTGTTTTCTTACATATGTCACATCTTAAGAACATCTCTTGATAAGCCATTATTTATGGCAATTTGTGCCTCTGTGAGATCATTCCAAAATCTATTCATTGTGTGTTATGAGATAACTTTGACATTTACCAAATCTAATCATTTATTGATGTTATTTTGGATATCCTTCATTTCATACACAATAGGAAGGGTATACTAGTGTGTGTTTAATATTTTTCTACACTTAATACTTATGTGGCATTCTATCAAATGTAGTATTCCAATATTACCTCTTTGTTACTAAAACATGTCCATGTTCTCTAGTGTTCCTTTATTATTATTCCCTCCCTTCATTTCTCCTTTTTTCCACATTGATTCATACTTGAAAAAATGATTCTCTAGAAATGATATATATGGTCCACCATCCTTTCTCATAAATCTCCCTTCCATTAACTAGTCATCATCCTTTTACAACCCTTTTACATTCGTAATGGTGGTAATAAAAATGAATCAGGCAATCCCCATTACATTGTTCAAAGTAGTTATACAAGAAGTAAGAACTTCCATGTGCTTTTCTATCTGACATCTTTATTTACACCAACCAATCATAGACATTGTCATAACCTTTGAATTCTCACACATGCTTCTTTTTTGTTTCATGCTTCTACCTTCTAATGTAATGCTAATACATTGACCCAAGTAATAATATCCTATCCTCTTTTCCCATAGAGCTCACATGTATATGATCCCTTAAATGCATTCATCTAAAGTTCACATCCCTTAAATGCATTCATCCCTTAAATGCATTCACATCCCTTAAATGCATTCATCTAAAACTCACATCTATACCATTCTTCTTTCATTTAATCCCTTAAATGCATCACTTCCATTAGAAAAAGGTCATAAAAGGGCCCTCTAAGAAAAGTGGGAAAGAGGGAAAAAAGAGAGTAAAGACCATTCAGAGACATGCCTATGTTATAGAATGCCATCATTATTATCATTTTAACTTTGGAAAAATATTTATATCTCTTTTATTCTACATAAAAACCCCTCGTGTGGAATATCATTGGAAATATCTCAAAGAGAAAATTCTAAACCTACCTTCTCTAGTGTGGTAAATTTGGGGTTAATATGCTCAAGCTATATGATTCTAACTATATTTTAAGGAAAACATGACATGGCATTTATCACCCTTAATTCATATCATTTTTAATACATTTGATCCTACATTCTAACTAAACCTGCAATCCACCATATCATTATCACTTATTAGGGAAGCTCCCAACTTGTAACTAATATACGAAGAAGTTCCAAACCTAACTTTTCATTGCCTACACTATCATGTAAGGAAATAAGAGATATCATACCAACCATTAGCTAGAATACTTGATTCATCACTACATCTATGGAGTAGTAAAACTTGTATATCCCAAACAAATCCTTACAAGTGATTGTAAGACTATCAAAAGTCTTTTTAACATATGTACTACCATGTTAACCACTTCGTAGGCTAACATGGTTTCACGTGCCCAACCTACCATAAGGTACTTTGTGATCTTTACTCACCCGCAGAGGCACTTATCTTTTGTAAGATGGTGCTAGAGTATATATAGCAACCTTACCTTAAGCTTAATAACGTCAGATAGGGAAAGTCTAAGGAATTCATGTGTATACTTACTTAAGATATTTCTCATACCATTTTAAAGTTTAGTTGGCCTAGTGAGAAAGCTACTCACTTGTATATAAGTCATTTTTTACACTAATAAATACACATTCATTCCCTTACAAGAAATGCTTATGAGCTCCCCTTGTTCCGTACTCATGCTTACATGTGCTCTATTCAATCTTGCATGCTTATGGATGCTTGCTAAATAGATAAAACAAAACATGCAAGCTAGTTGGCAGGAGAGGGTTCCAAGGGAAATCACTTTATACAATGCTCGTATTTCAGATCTTGCTAATGTCCTCTTACAATCCACAAAGAAGCTTGCCTTCATGCGTAAAGCCAATATCATGGTGCAGGCCCTACAACAACAACGTTAATGGAGAAGGCTAGATCATCAAAATCTTCAAGCCTTTTTTGCCTCCATCTAGCCATAGAGAACACTTCCTTCACCCCATTGGCAAAGGAGCATCCTGATGTGATAATAGAGCGAGGATGTGACACGGACAAGCTAGTGCACCCCACATCGGGAATTTGTAGTTTTTGTGGCTCTAAAGGCAAGTCCCAACAACACATGATTTGGTAAGGCTAAGGTATGCTTGTGACTTGAACAGATTTAGCCCCCCAACAGGGACTAGCCTAGGACTTAGCTTTAAGCCATCCATTCCAAGCTATTCAGAACCCAGTATGGCCCCGTGTTGATTAGGAGATCACACTTTAAAAAATTTTATGGTTGTAAAGCCTTGAATGTGTTGGTTTTATTGCTTTTAAGTTTGATTTAAAGCTTGTTGCATTAAGATATTCTAGTTTAAGATCTTGGAAGGGAAAAAACCTTGGTTCTTAGTCATTTGCAGGCAAAACCACAAAAAACAATAGCATTCAGCCAAGGAATAGCTTAGCAATTGTGTTTAAGAGTGGAATCCACTCCAAAAACATAAGTATGAAGCTCTATTAGGTGTGAATTAGAGTTAAATAGGATTTTTTGTTCATGTATTTCATATTTTTTCATGCATTATTGGAGCTGGTAGCTTAGAAGCATGTAAAACCACAAAAAACAATCGAAAAATACCAAATTACTTACATAACCAACCACCAATAAATAACACTAGGACTCTTAATTACCCATTATTAAATAAGATTAGGATTCTTAACACTAGTCTTGCAATTGAGCCATTAAAGTGGCTATAGCCACAAAAGTGGCTCAGGGCCTTATTTAGGTTATCAAAAGCAGGAATAGGTAACCATATTGAAACTTAGCAAAGTAGCACATAAATGAGCTCCCCTAACAAAGTGCATCGTATGATGGGAGTGTTTTTAAACCGAAAAAAGTAAAATTTTAAAACTAATACTTTACTAAAAATAGTAAAAAGCCACAAAAGTGTCTGAAATATTCAGCAGCATGCTCTAATTAGAGGGCCAAAAAATGTTGTCAATTTTGATTCTATCATCATTTTAAGTGAATACATACATTATGTACATGTTGATACATTTGTCATGGGATCTTTGGCATGTGTAAAAATTATTTGATTGGGTTTTAATAAGGTGTACAAACATTTAACGCTACTTGGCAGGTTCCACCTAGTTTATGACCATTAAAAAATAGTATTATTGATTCATTCTTTGCAGCTCTATTTGTTTTCAACTCCGTAAATGTGGTAAGAAGAGTTTCCTAAGAGGATTTTCTTTAAAAATCAATAACTTAAGAGATTTGAATTTTTAAAAGCCATAAAAAAGGTTTTTTTTTACAAGACTAGTGTTAAGCACCCTCCATCAACAAGTCTAAAAAATCTCAAATAACTCTCAAAACAAGGCTAAAAAAGGAGCTCTCGAGTTAGGAGACATAAGTCAAGACACTTGAAGCTTTTAGATGTGAGAGTCGTGAGCCTGGAGATGTGAGTCATGAGTTTAGAGCCATGATATATGACTCGTGAACCTAGAGATGTGAGTCAGACATGGATCAACCAAATGTGACTTTAGAGGTAGGTATACCTAATATTGTACTAAACCAATTATTACTATCTTAAAGTCTTATAAGGACATACCTGCTCATGTCCTTCAAGGAGTTTCTTGCCATACCATATACCAGATATAATTTCTAAGAAAATTTTTTATCCTTTGTAATTATTGGGGTATTAAAGTATAATTATTACCAATAATTGTAAACCATATTGTATAAACTCTCGTGCCCCAAGAAGACCTATTTTATAAAAACAAACTACAAGAGTCTAGCTCATTAAAAAAAGGTGTGAGCCTACAGAAGTGAGTCACCACACATGAGCCCAGAGACACAAGTGTAGAGGTATGGGTCAACAGACGTGAACCTAGAGACCAAAAAAAAAAACTCAAAACAAAAAAAAAACTTTTTTTGTAGCTTGAACAAAACTCTAAAATGAGTTTGAGACCTACTTCATGAGCAATAATAGAGACTCGTACAAACCCAATTTGAGAACAACAATATAATAGACTATAATAATGCAACAAACCACACTTCCTCAAACCCACCTAGCCTTCGGTCGTCCCAAACGACCCTCACCACTCAATAGAGTGTTCCCCTACTAAGAAGGTAAAACTCCTTCATATCCATCTTGGAGGAACATTAGAACACCTGGAAATAGTAGCATGCTCCTTCAAGCCCTAGATTCACAAACTGGCTCTAATGTATCTAAAATCAATGTTAAACTTTCTTCTTGAAGCAATAGAGAACGTTTCACTAGAGTGAAAACATTGATACAAATTCACAGTCTAGACTAATTATTAGAAATGAAAATATATTCGACTATATTAGTCCATTAAACCACATTTCCTTAAACCCATCTAGCCTCGGTCCTAAAAAACATGGCCCCACAACACTCAAGAGAGTACTCCCTAGTTAAGAAGACAAAACTCCTTTGAATCCACCTTAGAGGAGCTTACAAGAATAAAAAATAGCACAAGAGAAGATCAACATAATACAAGGCACTGAATTACAGAAAGAACTAGAGAATAAACAATATTACTGCCTTCCCATGCACGTGCTCCAAGTAAGGCGCTTTAATGGCAATCTATACAGACTTTGGACGTAGGATGTCTTGCTTACAAGAGTGCTTGAACACAATAAACTTAATGATAAACTAAGGCTATCAAGCTAATCAATATATAGTATGCAGGGTCAACATGGACATAGGTTAGCCATGTTGGCCAATCCATGACTTGTTCCAAAATGACCAATCAACCGTACTATCCAATTGGGACCATATTAGAATACAACATAGTCCAATAGGGACATAGTGTATCTCTCCCATCTGAGACAAAGCATAGCTCCCATGGCCATCTAAGACCATCTAGGCCCTCAAACAAGCCCCATAACCTAAGAATAGTGTGTCCTATTTGGTTTGCTATCCACTCACTTTTAATGTGGTAATTAGCCTGCACGAGCATATATCCTACTTAGCAAAGTGCCAAGTCTACATACTCGTAATAATAACTAATTTTCCTACATTTTAGGAATTTTAGGAACCGTGTGAGGTTTCCATGATGGGCAAGAAATAGCACAAGGTGTCTCCTCCTAGCCACTTGGTAACACCCACCATCTACTAGTGTCTAAAATTGGGAACTACTCAGGTGCCTAAGTGATCACCACAACTCCTCATAAAGGGTCCCTTACAAAATAGAGCACATCTGCCACCTACAGAAACAACACGAGGTTGGATCATTAAGCAAATGCTTTTCCAACACCCCCCCTCAATGTCCACCACCACCCTTAGGTGAACTACCTCTTCGATCCTGGTGCTCCAAAAAATCTCTCCCCAAAGCCCGTGTGAAAATGTATACACAATTCACTATTGTTGAGCATTAGATAAATTGCACCTCTCCATTCATGATAATCTTACACACATAATTATACTGTATCTCAGTGTGCTTCATGTGAAATCATGAAAGATTAGGTTCTTGATAATTGCCATGCAACTTTTATTATTGTACACAGCAACATTGTGGCTCTCTTTTTTAAGCAACACCCATGTCTCTTAAGATCCTTCTTAAATAAACTCCTTCATATAAAGAGAAGCATGCTTGTACTCAGCCTCTAGAAGAAATTGCCAGGTTGCTTCTTGCTAATCCAAGATGTAATTTTAAACCGTATGAGAAAATAGTACCAGAATTAGATTTCTTGCTACAACATCCTGCCCAATTTGAGTCACAAAATCTAGTGAAGGAATTGCCCGATTTGTAAGTGATGCCATACATAATGTATCTTTGATGTATTTGAACACCCCACATACCTACCTTCTAGTGGCTCTCTCGTGGGCTTGATGTGAGAATCTACTAAAGGACACCAACTGATGTCAAGCCATGTATTACATAGAAAGATCAAACTCTCCACCAACCTCCTGTACTCCTTCATATCCACAAGTGAAGAAGCATCTTCCATAGAACACTTTTCATCAACCTCTATGGGTGTACTCACTAACTTGCACTCAGCTATGCCAGATGCCTTCAAAATTTTCCCTACACTCTTTTGCTGAGAAACAAAGATTTCATTTGAATCTTACTAGATCTCAATCCCCAAGGTCTATCATCAACCTCTATGGGTGTACTCACTAACTTGCACTCAGCTATGCCGCCAGATGCCTTCAAAATTTTCCCTACACTCTTTTGCTGAGAAACGAAGATTTCATTTGAATCTTACTAGATCTCAATCCCCAAGGTCTATCATATTAAACTCAACATCTCATTTGTTTGTCAAATCCTCTCTTGATGGCTCCTTGTCTCATGATGAGGTTGTCCACATATACGATAATGATCATGTAGCTGGCCCACTCAGAGAAAGTATATAAATTTGCATCTGACGAGCTTTTAGAAAGACCAAACAAAAGAAGAATCTATCAATTGGTACCATGCTTAAGGGACTATCTCAGTCTATACAATGTCCTTCAAAGTTTGCTCACTTTGTTTTTTGAACTAGGTATCCCAAACCCAAGTGGTTGCACCACATAAACCTCCTTCTTGAGATGGCCATTCAAAAATGTGTTGATTTCACATCCATTTATAATAACAGCCACTTCCCATGAGCAGGCAAGGCTAGTACCATATGCAAATATATGGGACATGTGCAGGTGTGTCCTTTTACAAGTCCTCAATGATGCAAGTTTAATTTGCTAGTATAATACTAGGTACAACTACCACCCTTACACTCACACTCACATCTTAGTTGACTCATGTTTCATGTATATTAAACTTACACTGACATCATGTGTTATAGCTCTCGCTCACACCTTATATCTGTTATAGCTCACGCTCACGAATTTTGTTTGTTTGTGACTATAGACTCGTGTCTCCTATGCGAGAGGTGTTTTTGCCTAGTTTTTAAGTTTTTTCAAGGTTCCTTAGACTTGTATGGGATTGGTTAAGGTTCTTTGAATCCTAATTATGGGTGTACAAGTGACTAAGTTTTTTTTAATTAATTTTAATTGATTCTAAATGCTATAAGCACTTATCAATTTTTACAATTCATGAACAAAATCAAAGAAAAAATAATAATCACACCCTAATCCACTTAATTGGGGTTGAAGGCTTATGTCTTTGAAGTGAATCAAATAAAAGACACTTCTTGGATTAATGTAATCAAATATAAGCCACTTAGGCTCAAATCTGATGCAAATCACAATGAAAGTAGGGTTTCCAATTCCAGTCTTTCAAGTAGAATGTTAACCTAATGTAAAACAAGCCTCAAAACAAACTTAAAAGCAATAAAAGAAACACATTTAAAGCTCTAAAACCATATAATTTTTGGAATATGGGACCTCTTAATCAACATCAAGCAATATTTGGGTGATCTCAATAGCTTCGAATAGATGCAAAATTAGATCTAAGCACTAGCCTTTTCTCCATTAGTGGCACCAAACATGTTCAAGTCAAGAGCTTACCTCATCCTTTTGTTGACTCAAGTGTTATTTAGTACTTTATCGTAGAGCCATAAATGCAACTTCACATATGGTATGCTAGCTCATGTACCACTTCCTCGCCACACCAGAATGCTTCCTTTGCTAAGGGAGTGAAGGTAGATCTTCCTTTGCCTAGATGGAGATAAGAAGGAGATAGCCTTTATAATGGTTCTCTCACAAAAGGTGGATGCAGAAGCCTACAATCAAACCTATTCAAGAAGGAAACTATCTAGCATTGGAGAATTCAAGATAATACAAACAAGGAAGAGAGTAAAAGTGGGAAAGCTCATAAGTGAGTGAAGGGAATGAATGTGTATTTGCTTGATGTCAAAATTGACTTATATATACAAATGACTAGCTTTCACACTAGGCCAAAGAAAGCTTAAAAATAGTCCCAGGCCACTAGTTCTTGTCTTACGAAATTTAAAGAGATTAGTGACCTCTCTATTTGGCATTAAGCTCAAGGTAAGGCCACTTTCTAAATTCTATCACCATCTTACAAGTATTGGGCTTTCGTTACCATGTGGGTAAGATTGGTCTTGTCTCACAAGATATGGGTGGAGAAGAAGCTCATGAGAGGAAGAAGCCAACAGTCAATTCTATTCATGCAAGAAAACCATCAAGAACCTCTTCTCTTTTATCTTGTTCAAAACTTTAAAGATTTTCCTCATTTTGGTTATCCAAGTTTCCATGGTAATTCTTGCAAGATATTTTTATACCTCATTTTGTTTTTTTGCAAGGATCTTCCCCAAGGCATTAACTATAGGAAAACCTTGAGTGCAACGAGTAATAAAATAGTAGGTATGTATACATGGGTTTTGTAAATAAATACATAAATCATTTTTGGTATGTATGAATTATTTTAAGATTGTAAGTAAACCTTCTTTAATATTGGCAGCTTAAATTCATGTGACATCATACATGATGCCCCCAAGGGATCTTCCAGGTGTATAACCCTTAGAATATCTTATAAGAAAACCTTTAGTGCAAAGGGTACTAAAATAATAGGTTGTAAATAAATACACATATCATTTTTGCATGACTATAAGTAAACCTTATTAAATTCTTTTAAGATCGTAAGTAAACATTCTTAAATTATTTTAAGGATGTAAGTAAACCTTCTTAATATTGGCATCTTGTGCACTCATGTAACATCGTGCATGATGACCCCTTAAACTTTGGTAAGGACATTGACGTTGTCTTGAATACATCGTTAAATAAACCCATTAGATCTCTACAAAGAAAATGGTCATGTAATGTTAAAGATCTCTACAATACATCGTTAAATAAACCCATTGGGTCTCTACAATGCAAAAGATCAGGTAATGTTAAATATGTGAGATCTCTACAATACATAGTCAAATAAACCCATTGGGTCTCTAAATGCAAAAGGTCAAGTGTAACGTTAAATATGTGATGTCACATCTAGTGTCTCCATTATAAGTTACAAGATATTACGTAAATACAATCATAAATGAGGTTAAAGATGGTACCTAATGCGATACTTTTAGTTGGTAATCTTGATAAATGAGTCATCTTTAAAAAAACATGGTTTTATATAAATGTGAGACTGATGTCATATGTTGTTAGCTTTGGATTTACATGTTTGAGGAGGTTTAATGTTTACATTACTTATTTAAAGGAGGTTTAATGTTTATAAGGTCTATAAAGGAGGTCAAGTAATGGCTATGTGAAAAAAGGGGAGGCATACTAAAGTCATGGGACATACTAAGAGAATGAATGCATAAAACGATACAAGGTAATTGACTTGGTGAAGGGTGTAAGAAAGGTGTTTAGACCTACAAAGAGGGTCTTTTGAAATTGCCATTTACGCCAGACCTATAAAGAAGGTCTTTTGAAATCGCCATATGTTTTTGTGTTAGATGGCATCATGAAAAGGTATTGAAGCCATTTTCATGAACTTATAATTAGGAGAGTGTAAAGTTCCATTAAAAGCACATAGAAATAAAGAAGGATGTTTCTTCTCCATCTAGTAGCAAGTGTTTTTTTAATTGCCTAAATTTAAGGAAAAATACTATCAAAAAATTGAAGAGGAAATATTCTTGGGAATTTTGGCTAAGATTGCCACTCCTGTTACATATGGTATGTATGTATGTATGTATGTATGTATATATGTGTACTTTGCCCCTTGCCACACATGGCACAAAAAATAGCAAAGTAGTTTTTTCTATATATATTTAGTAGCAAAATATATCATGGAAGATGGATCAAGGGACGATGGGTCAAGCTACCTGTATATTATATAAAGGATATATAAAGGAAGACTTTCAAGAAGCTGCCGCGTGGCAAAAGGAGGTTACTTGAGAAGCTTCCCATTGCCCCACTAGTCTGCGTGGGCAACATCGACGCCTTGGAATATAGAAAGACTGGCTTGGGCACATGAAGGGTGGTGGTGGTTCTATCAATTATTGATTGGAATAATAATGCCTATATATACTTATATAAGTACATGATGGGAGTTCGTCAGGAGAAACAGAAAAAGGGTTATTCTTAATCCATAAAATAAACCCTCTCTCAGCATGGTTAACTAAGTGCTTACTGTAATTATGGTATATCAACTGCCACCTTCATCTGCGTGCTAGCAGAGCGAAACACCTTCTATCACTATGGAAGAAACGGATACTTTTGCTAGCGATGGACGCAGCGAGCCACTCCGCAGGGTGGACTCTTTGGATATGGAGTCCAACCATGTCCCTGGCCTGCACAGTTCTACCAAGGTTTGTACACACTAGCATTTCAATCCCTTGGTTATTGTTTCATTAGAGCTTAAAAAACCAAGTGATTAATCAATCAGTCAATCAACTAATGATAAGTATTTGAAGTAGCTATTGAAGGCATTTCTTGTGACTCTAATGCAGGCTTTATCAAAAGCATTAATACTTCGG
Organism: Cibotium barometz; assembly: GCF_041138505.1. Classification (NCBI taxonomy): domain Eukaryota; kingdom Viridiplantae; phylum Streptophyta; class Polypodiopsida; order Cyatheales; family Cibotiaceae; genus Cibotium; species Cibotium barometz. The sequence continues at coordinate 41,030,337 of NC_141064.1, forward strand.
TTGGCCTTCCAAAGCATTGGAGTGATATATGGTGATGTGGGCACATCACCCCTGTATGTCTACAGCAGCACTTTCCCGGATTCAAACAATCTGCCCCAGGAGGAGGATGTGCTGGGGGCACTCTGCCTTATCATCTACACACTCTCCCTCATCCCTCTCATCAAGTATGTGTTCATCGTGCTTCGGGCCAACGACAACGGAAATGGTAAGAGTATAAGGAAACAGTCCATGAAGGAAGCACCATCATGCATAGCATAGACTAAGTACCATCTTGCATAGCATAAACTGTGATACATAGTTATTCTGCACAAACTACCACCATTGCAGAGTGTCATGTACCTCAAGTGTGATGCATAGCTTTTCTTACTGGATGTAGGCTCTGATGATAGTGTCACATGTACCTCAAGTGTGATGCATAGTTTTTCTTACTGGATGTAGGCTCACATTGCTCTGATAATAATGTCAATGTAGGTGGCACTTTTGCGCTTTACTCGCTTATTTGCCAGCATGCAAAAGTTAGCCAGCTTCAAAACCAGCAAGTAGAAGATGAAGTACTGTTCGGTGGACATAAGGTGCAACTCCCCAGCCGAGAGTCCGAAAGAGGAGCAAAAATCAAGGAGGCATTAGAAGGAAGTAACTTGGGCAAGAGGGTTTTGCTGCTTGTGACCCTCCTCGGTACATGTGCAGTCATTGGAGATGGTGTACTGACACCGGCTATATCCGGTACGCATCATAAAAAGTGTGGGAAACAATACAGGCCTGCCATTTCTTTTTCTGGTGTGGTCTCAAACGTACCAGGCAGTGTTCTACATAGTATGGTACCAAATGGTGCTGGCTGTTGAGAGTGATTCAAGGGGAACGTGGTTGCAAATGTCACTTTGTGTGTGTTTGTGTGTGTGTGTAAAGTTGAGTCCTTTTGTTTGGACAAATGGGTGTCTGCCTACTACCCATGGCAAGCCAAAAAGAACCCATGGGTGTGTTCATCAGACCCAATGAACTATGTTCCTTCTAAGAAAGATCAAATTAAACTAGTGTATCAAACCAACCAAGCTGGTTTTCAATCCCAAATGAAGCTGCATTATGGTGGTTGCTATTCAACTTATATAATTCCTGAACTAAGGTGGTGATCCCTTGAAATCTCAACTCAAAAAAAAAAATGTTGACACAAGCACATTCCATTGCAGACCATGTGGTTCTTATTTCCATTGCCATTCTAGTACTACTATTCAGCCTTCAGCGGTTCGGAACTGGCAAGGTGGCATTTCTGTTTGCTCCGTGTGTCCTGATCTGGTTTGCTTTCATTGGTCTCATTGGCATCTACAACATCTTCAAGCATGATGCGAGCATTTTTCGAGCATTCAACCCTTACTATATTGTCAAGTATTTCAAAAGAAACGGAAAGCAAGGTTGGATCTCTTTGGGTGGCATAGTGCTAGCCATAACAGGTTAGCTCCCTGCATTGCCTTGGCCACTGGCCACTTTAAAGATGTAAGAGTATTTATATTCCAAACAATATCATGTATGCAGCTCTTCAGAGAGTTAATCATGCTTATCTTGTGATAAAGTGCAGGCACAGAGGCCATGTTTGCTGATTTGGGACACTTCTCCGTGCCCTCCATTCAGGTAATGCATATAGCACGTACACATGTAACATCAACTCTATGTCTTGCATTACTTTCTGTTAAGCGCCCCCCAATCAAGCTATTCATTTAGCATGTACCCATGTGTAAAAATCAATCCTGTGCCTTGGATGACTGTGTTGTGAATGCGTAGCATGGATCAAGTCTCACACATACCATGTTGTAACATGTGCTTTTCTATCTCAGATGCTTTCTGTTGTGATGGTGTAGCATGTGCCCACATGTATGATTATCAACTCTTTAGTCTTTAATGGATTGTGCCCTGCTGGTGTAGAACGTGCCCACACGTATGAAGGGTCAACTCTTGTGCCTTTGATCGTTTGCTTCTGATGGTGTAGCATGTGCCCATGCATGTGGCTGCAAGTCTGGTGCTCATGTGCAGCTTCATTGCTTCTGGCTACAAATTCCTTTGCTTTCTTTGCAATTTTCTGATAGGGGCATTGTGATTGCAGATAGCATTCACCACAATTGTATACCCTTCCCTATTAGCTGCCTACATTGGCCAGGGGGCTTACCTTTTAAGACATCCCGAGGATGTTAGCCAAACATTTTACAAGTCAATTCCAGGCAAAGAATCTAGCATTTCCTACTCTCTTTGTTATGAGAAAAAGAATCAAACATCTTGATAACAGCAACAACTCTATAATAAAAAGTGGTTATAGCTTACTATACATAATAATGTAAGTACATGCCTATACAACATAGCATTTAAACAACGCTGAGATCTTACCCTTATGCTAATTGAATGCCTTGTTTTGTTATTTCCAGAACCCATTTTCTGGCCAATGTTTGTGGTAGCTGTTGCAGCTGCCATAATTGCAAGTCAAGCCATGATATCTGCAACATTCTCCATAGTAGAGCAGTCTCTTGCTCTTGGGTGCTTTCCAACTGTGAAGGTGGTCCACACGTCATCAAAGTTCATGGGGCAAGTGTACATACCTGAGATCAACTGGATCTTGATGATTCTGTGTGTGATTGTCACTGGTGTCTTCAAGACAACAACATATATTGGGAATGCCTATGGTATGTTGACTACATGTTTCTTCTACAATTATGTATACATATGAACATATGCACTGATGTGTATACTCATGCATGCATTATGAAATGTTTGGCATTTTCTGCTCGTGCAGGTATTGCTGTTTTAGCTGTGATGCTTGTGACAACCAGTCTCTTAACCCTGATCATGCTCATGATATGGCAGACAAAGCTTTACCGTGTGGTTGCCTTCTTCTCCATCTTCGCGTTTGTTGAGATGCTCTACTTCACAGCCAATCTGTACAAATTTGATCAAGGAGGCTGGCTGCCATTGGCTTTCTCGTCCTTCTTGGTAGTGACTATGGCAGTGTGGCAGTACGTCACAAGCAAGAAATACAGATATGAATCTGAAAACAAAGTCTCTATAAACTCGTTAGTGAGCAGATTAGACAGTGATTTAGGGCTAAACAGGGTGCCAGGGTTAGGGCTAATGTATACACAGCTAGTGCATGGAGTGCCTCCCATATTTGATCATTTTGTGGAAAACCTGAGGGCTTTACACTCAGTAATAGTGTTGGTGTCTGTGAAACATTTGGCTGTTGCAAGAGTGCCAGCAGAGGAGAGGTTCTTGGTGAGAAGGGTAGGAAGCAAGGAGTATAAGATGTATAGAAGTGTGGTGAGGTATGGATACATGGATGCACCGATTGAGCATGGGGATTTCGAGGCTTTGTTGATGGAGAGCTTGGAAAGATTTGTAAAAACAGAGGGTGATGGGCTTGAGCTGTTGGACCAAGGAGCTGAATTATCAGATAGTGCAGTAGACAGCATGACCCACATCACTACATATGGTGTGGAGGAAAGCCATGAAGAGGTAAACAGGAAGACTAATACAAGTACCACGCAGGCGGAGGAAAGGAAAGAAGAGATAAACAAGGAGATAGCTTTCCTGCGAAGGGCAAGAGGAGAAGGGGTGACTTACCTTCTTGGAAATAGTCTGGTGGAGGCTTCACAGAATGCTTGGATTGGGAAGAAGATTGTGGTGAACGTCCTCTATGATTGCTTGCAGCGCATATGTAGAAAGAGCAGAGTTGCACTTCAAATACCACACAAGAGGTTGATGGAAGTTGGCATAACCTATAGCATATGAGTTCGTATGCTTGTTTTATCATATGCACAAATAACACTGCACTACACTATTATACTCTTTTGTGGCTAGTGTTTGATGCAAGGCAAGGTCACAGTACCATGTATATGTTTCTTGAATGCATAATTATGTACATGTCATTTGGCACGAATGCTAACATAAATAATGAAGTTTAATCTCCTTCAAAGCTTCTCTGGGATGATAATGGTTTAGTTCTCTAGGATGTTTGTGCACTTAAAGAAGTTTAATCTCCTTCAAAGCTTCTCTGGGATGATAATGGTCAAAGCTTCTCTGGGATGATAATGGTTTAGTTCTCTAGGATGTTTGTGCACTTAAAGAAGCAAAGCAGGGGTGCCATAGTACCATGCATGTATCTTGGGCACTATGCATAATTAGAGCATCTCTGAGATGATGGTTTAGCCTAAAATTCTTTTTATGGTTTCTAATGTTGAGAGAGAGAGAGAGAGAGAGAGAGAGAGAGTGGTTGCCACAACCACAATCATGAAGGTGTTAGCCATAGATTCAGTGATTTGTTGTACTAATTCTTTCTATTTGCTACTTCCCTTAGTGCTAGGGTTCATTATGGCTGAGTGTGCCTTGCATATCTAGAGGTTTAATAGAAACTCAGTATGAAGGGCTGTGTGAATATATGCTCTTATGTGTGTGTGTGTGGAGTGCGTGTGTGAGAGCATATCTTGATGCAGAGTTCTACACCCACTATTGGGCACAGATGACGTTAGTGGGGATGTCGTAGTATCTGGTTGACTACCATGAGTATATAACATGCATGTTCGTAAAAGGTGAGTTTGGGCACATCTAGGTATGTATAGATTCAGTGGAGGACTTTGGCCATGTTCCCAATTAAACATTCATGAAGAGCATTTCTCTTCTATGTTCCTACACCATGCCTTTTGTTCTTCGAGAATACAACTTTTTGAAGGTAAGGAGACTCATCCATGCTGTTAACCATTTTATAGGTTAACATGGTTTCACCTGCCTGACTTTATCATCTTACCTGCTCAAATATGCACACCCACCTTTTCTAAGACTGCATTAGAGCACCCATTGTTTGTAAGATGGCATTGGAGCACCCATTGTTTGTAAGACGGCACTGGAGCATCAAAGGGCTTTGGCCATGGTATACCATCATTGATCTACATACTCTTCCTTACACATGCACTTATGGATATAAACGTACAAGCATAAAGAAGACATCTCTATCTATCTAAACATCAAAACAAATGCACGCCTCTTTGAGTGTGCTATGAAAGAGACAAATCTTATCACAAACAAGGTACCCTTGACATGTCAAGGTATCCTTGACATGGCCACAAGTACTACGTCGCCAAAGAAATGGAAAACTGCCAGAATTATTTAAATCATAGTAAAAACCTTAGTGTTGAGAAACCTTCTAACTTGACCATGGTGGTCATCAATCCCATAGGATAACCACACAAAAAAAGATTTGGGTGACTTACCCCCTATGAGAGATACCATATCCTTCTAACTCAAACCCACTATATTGAGAAATACTTTATCCTTCTAACTCAAACCCACTTATACTAGTGAACCATCAATTTACTTAAGGATAGCATATTCACAACCTCACAAAAGAGCCATAACATTTGCATGAATGCAACAAGCTAGAAAGGTAAGCTCTTCAATGTTGCTGAGGAAGTTACAAAAGAAATCTACGGATGCCTACAATATAGAAAAATAAAGAGTAGAGATTATGCTTAATTGATAGACGGTGAATACTTTTGCATTATTGTCGCCAAAAGTTATAAGTTTTCAATGTGATCAAAAAACTGGCTAATTAAAAGTCAAGGTGGTGCATTTGGAAATTAATCTTCATTTAACAACATACTAGTTGGTAGACCCGTGCTTTGCACATCTTTTCAGACTTCCAAATTCAAATTGTACCCGAGCCTCCTTAAACCTCCTCTTTCCCTTCTTCTCGAGTGGCCCAGACCCCCGGCCTTCGCGGGTTGATTGCCCTTTCTTTCTCTTTCTCTTTGGCTCTTTTTATAATTTCCCTTTAAAACAAAACAAAAAACATCTTGTTTAAAGTAAGTTTACTCTCTCTCTCTCTCTCTCTCTCTCTCTCTCTCTTCGTTCTCCTCTCTTTTTCCCCCCTTAAAAAGCACTCACTCTCTTCCTCTCTCTAACTTTCTCTCTACTTCACTCTCACTCACTCACTCTCTCTCCCCCCCCTCTTTAACTCTCGCAACCTCCCTTTCTTTCTCTTTTTAAACCTCTCTCTCTCTCTCTCTCTCTCTCTCTCTCTCTCTCTCTCTCTCTTCGTTCTCCTCTCTTTTTCCCCCCTTAAAAAACACTCTCTCTTCCTCTCTCTAACTTTCTCTCTACTTCACTCTCACTCACTCACTCTCTCTCCCCCCCTCTCTTTAACTCTCGCAACCTCCCTTTCTTTCTCTTTTTTACCCCCCCCCCTCTCTCTCTCTCTCTCTCTAATAAGTCACTCTCTTTACCTTTCTCTAACTCTCTTTATTTCTCTTTCTAACCCTATTTCTCTCTCTCTCTCTCTCTCTCTCTCTCTCTCTCTCTCTCTCTCTCTCTCTCTCTCAGACACACACACACATTGATTCTCTCTAACTCGCTATTTTTACCTTTCTCTAACTCTCTTTATTTCTCTTTCTAACCCTATTTCTTTCTCTTTCTAGCCCCCCCCCTCTCTCTCTCTCTCTCTCTCACACACACACACACACACACACACTTATTGATTCTCGCTAACTCACTCTTTTTACCTTTCTCTAACTCTCTCTCTCTCTCTCTCTCTCTCTCTCTCTCATATATATATATATATATAGTAGCAGTAGTATATATATATGCTATTGTGAACTCTCTCTCTCTCTAACCCTCTAACTCTCTAACTCTAACCCTCAAATAAGATTTATATATAATAGTAGCAGTAGTATATATATACATATA